>NC_134874.1:15090431-15390431 GCF_049852395.1 Peromyscus maniculatus bairdii | reverse complement strand
TCCTTACAAAATTGAGTTTGTATTTTTTTTCATTATAAAAATACAGTTATCACAGTGTAACCTGATGTGCTGCTGCCCTGTGAAGCCAGCCTGGCAGAAACTCCACTGAACAGCAGCAGCAAAGGTGTGAGCTCACCCCTTCTTCATCCGTTCACCTCAGTGAATGGAGTTGGTTCCGACCTGCATTGGCCCTACAAGTGCAACCGATAGACCAATAGTTGTCTTGTTTCAAGCAACAGAGTTAAAAAACCTAATATATAATGGTTTATTAACTTAAACACTATTTTCCAAGCAGTGAAGTGTACTCTTTCTTACATACTGGCATCTATTATATTTTCTTTTTAATTGTTACTAAGGTAAAGTTATAGGGTTGATATGTTGGTGCATATCTGTAATCCTTGCATTGAGAGGTAGGAAGATCAGGAGTTCAGAGTTGTTCTTGGTTACGTGGATACTTTGAGGGCAGTGTTAGGCTTACATGAGACCCTGTCTCTAAAAACCAAAAAGAAAACCGTTGTTACTACCATAAAGCTGCTTGATTTAGATTATCAGTGATCTTGCTGTTACAGGTAGACAGGAAGCCCTCTAAAAGAAACGTTTGAAGTGTATTGGTCCATGCCTTCAATCCAGTGCTCAGGGGGCAGAGGCAGACAGATCACTGAGTGTGAGGCCACTCTGGGCTACATGGAGAGAGGGGGTCTAGGACGGTGGAGGTCCATGAAGAGTCCCTGACTCCCCAACAAACAAAAAAAACCAGAAAGAGACACATGTAGGTTTCTTTTTTGGTTTTTAAGTGTCAGAATTTAAAGCAATTTTGGAAATAAACGGTTTGTGACCTATTTTGCTGAATAACATAATCAGAAAGTTATTCTCAAGGATTATAGATTGTAAAACATCTTTTTGTAAATTTAAGTACTTTTTAAAACAAATATCTGTTGAGGATGTACTTCAGTTGATACAGTGCTCGCCCAGTATGCACAAGCCCTGAGTTCCTTGACCCTGCCTAAAATCAGTGAGGCACATACCTAATCCTAGCATATAGATGGAGAAGCAGGAATTGTCTTAAGTTTAAGGTTATTCTCACCACCTGAGTTTGAGGCCATCCAGGACTACATGAGACACTCTCTGGAAAAGAAAAAAACACAAATACCTGTTTACTGTCTCTAAAATAGCATGTGTGTCTCAACACCAAAACAACCATTTCCTCAATCACAGTGGATTTGGACTGAATTAATGAGACCACATGACAGGTTTCTCATTCAAGAACTGAGTGATAACCACTTACTATCTGCTCTGTGGAAAATGAATTTGACAAAACATGGTAATTTAGTGTAAAGTATAATTTGGTAATTCATTTTTGTTTTGTATTGAAATTTTTATTTTATGTTACCAGTTCCCTTGCTAACCATAGATTTCTTGATTTAGTAGATTGTTAAGAAGGGTTTTTGCATATCATCTTATAAACTAAAGATTGCAGGGATCCTTTATTTGTATGGATATAAAATAGACTATTTTTATTCAGGTTCATTCTGCCCTGTGCAGTATATTATAAATACTGTTTTACCACTTAAGCATATACTGTAGTTTAATGTTTAGCACCAGTATATGGTTTGCAGGCTTTTAATTTTATCTTTGCTTTTTTTTTTTTTTTAAAGCATTTAGGGTGAGAGAGGATATATAAAAATTTTGCTTTTAACGAATTCAGCAATTATGTAAGAGTAGTCATGGTGGCATGTATCTGTAATCCCATTGTTAGGTAAAGACAGGAGTGTCACAAGTTCCAGGCTAGCCAAAGCTACTTGAGACCCTGTCTGTAAAAAACAGACACACAGAAATTTCTAAACGTTATAGCATATGCTACTTTGGTGAATATGGCAAAGTTTGCATCCCTGGTTCATAGCCTGCTACAGTCCTGCAGTTCAAGGCCAACAAAGACAACATAGCCCTCCCCTATCGTTCTAAAATGAATAATGACTTTTGTTTTTAAGACTTGTGTTGATATACTTATTAACTGTCTGGTACCTAATCTTAATAGGAAGGATATGATTCATTAATTTTAAAGTTCTGTGTATGAAATGTTTGTGTACATACATGAAGATATATACTGGTTTTACATCAATTGTTTTAAATTGTCTTTGATAGGTTGGAAAGGGCAAAGAAATTACAAGAGCAACGAGAAAAGGAAATGGTTGAGAAGCAAAAGCAACAAGAGATGGCTGCAGGTAACTTAACTGGGCATTGCGTGGTTGTAAAAAAAATACTTGAAAAATCCAGAAAATTGAATAGGAACAATCTTCTCAAAAACCATTTTGTGGCTCTGAGTGGTCACACTCCTTCAATCCCAGCACTGGGAGAGACAGAGCTAAGAGGATTTCAGAGTTCAGGGCCAACCTGGTCTGAATAATGAGGCCCTGTCTCAACAATAGCAACAACAAAACATGTGTGCGGGCATGCGGTCGCGCGCATGCCCATATTGAGTATGTGAAGTGAGCACTCAGATGCCGTCCATGGTGACATGTCTAGGTCAGAGGACAACTTGTGGAGTCGGTTCTCTCGTCCTCTGTAAGTTCTGTAGTGGTCAGGTTTTCCTTTTACCCACCAAGCTGTCTCATTGTCTTAAGAACAGATAATTTTTTGATGAGTGAATGATGGTTATTCCTGGTAATAAACCTCCATAGCTGACTTCTTATGTTAGCTTAAGAACCTAGCAAGGACAAGGCCCTGGGTTTGGTTCTCAGCTCCAGAAAATTAAAAAAAAAAAAAAAAAAAAAAACTTTTAGAGCCAGATAAATATGGTATCTGATAACCACTTAGGAAGCTCCCTGCAAATTCAAAGCTGTTATATAGCAAAAACTGTTTGCAAAAACAAGGTGTAGAAGAAAGAATTTTTTAAGAGAGCTGTATTCTAGCAGGGGATAGTGCTTCAGGCCTTTCATCCTAGTACTCAGGAGACAGACTGAAGGCAGTCTCTGAGTTTGTTACCAACATAGTCTACATAGCAAGTTCCAAGCCAGTCAGGTTACACAGTAGGACCCTGTCTTGTAAGAAGAGGAGGGGTTAAGGAGCCAGCTCAGCAGTTATCAGCACTGGCTGCTTTTCCAGAGGACCTGGGTTTGATTCCTAGTACGCACATTGCAGCACAGAGCCATCTGTAACTCAAATTCCAGAAAATCCAGTGCTCTCTTGTTCTTTCTGGCACCAGACATCTATGTGGTACACATACATACATAAAAACAAACACTCAAACATTTTTTAAAAGACAGGATTTCTCTGTGTAGCCTGAAACTCACTCTGTAGAGCAGGCTAGCCTCAATCCACCTGCCCCTGCTAGACTTAAAGGCATATGCTGCCACCACCACCCAGCCAAGAATATTTTTCTTTGAAGGTGGCGGCTATGTTCTGGATTGACAACTTATTTGAAGAATCTGGCATGTCTCTAGAACTTGACAATACCCTCTCTTGTGTGTGAAAAATGACTAAATTGTTCTAAATGCTTTAATTAAAATTGCTGCTGGTGGGTCAGGCAGTGGTGGTGCACCCCTTTAATCCCAGCACTTGGAAGGCAGAGCCAGGTGGATCTCTGTGAGTTCGAGGCCAGCCTGGTCTACAGAGTGAGCTCCAGGACAGGTACTAAAACAACACAGAGAAACAAACAAAAAAGCTACTGGTGCTGGGTGTGGTGGTGCACACCTTTAAATCTCAGCACTTGGGAGGCCAAGGGAAGCGGGTCTCTGAGTTCAACACCAGCCTGGTCTATAAAGTTGATGCCAGGATTGTTACACAGAGAAACCCTGTCTTGAAAAAGCATACACGTACCCTAGTTATTTTACTGAAATCATGCTGCCTTATTTTGCGTACATTTCTTTGGTGATAATAAGCAAATGTGTGTTGATGAACACACTAACATGTATTAGCTAACATTTCCTTATTTGATGATAATTACCTTTCCCTTTTATAAATGGTAAGGTTTTATAGACATACAAACACTACTATTGTGTGAATTAGCTATGTCTTTAAAATCCATTGTATGTTTTTCAGCAGCTGCAGCCACTGGGGGCTCTGTTCTCAATGTTGCTGCACTATTGGCGTCAGGAACACAAGTGACTCCTCAGATAGCTATGGCAGCTCAGATGGCAGCCCTGCAAGCCAAAGCCTTGGCAGAGACCGGCATAGCTGTGCCCAGCTACTATAACCCAGCTGCTGTGAATCCAATGAAATTTGCTGAGCAAGAGAAAAAGAGGAAAATGCTCTGGCAAGGCAAGAAAGAAGGCGTAAGTTCTTGTGTTCTTGTCAGTTCACCACTAGCTAATGGTTGCATGAAACAGATTGGAATGAAAGCTGTCGTTTCCAAGAGGCGGTTTATAATGGTCAGGTTTGCCACGATTAAAACTGTGTGTGTGTCCGTGTGTCCGTCCAACTTAGAAAAAAAATATGATTCATTTGCATGCTTCTCAATTGTGACCTTTTTTGGGTGATAATATTGTGTTGGAATATCCAAATGTTGAATTCATTTGAACCAAGCTTTTGAAGAAAATCAATTGTTTACATACATTTATAAGGAGTGAGGACTAAGCAGCTTGGTAAAAGATACATTGTGAGCCAGGTGTGGTTGCTCATGCCTCTAGTCCACGCTCTTGAGAGGCTGAGGCAGGTGGATCAGGAGTTCCTAGACAACCTGGGTTACAGAGTGCAATGCTGTCTCAGTAGGCATGGGATATGTTATGAGGTGGTGTTCATTTAGGTTTTATTCCTTCATAATTCTAAGAAGTGTTAAGATAGTTATAAATTATAGTAATGGGATTCTTTAAATTGTTTGATTTGCCTATGTTGTGGAATTTATAACATAATAAACTTTTAAGTTTTACATATTCTAAAATTCAGTACTTTTTAACAGGACAAATCTCAATCTGCTGAAATATGGGAAAAATTGAATTTTGGAAACAAGGACCAAAATGTCAAATTTAGGAAGTTAATGGGAATTAAGGTGAGTTTATGCCTCAGGTTTGATCCTAAGTTCCGTTTTCTCAGCTTCATTGATTTCTGACTTCAAAGTATTTCAGTCATATGTCAGTTCCAAGCACTTAGTTGAGGATATCTGTTCTCCAAGTTAATCTCGTAGACATGACTATGCAATAGTCATCCTTACTGTTGGACAATACAGACTGTTTTGACATGTCTGTTGATCATGCCTGCTGAGGCTACTTAGTGAGACCCTATATTTAAAAATCTAAAGCAGCCGGGCAGGGTTGTCACATGCCTTTAATCCCAGCACTCGGGAAGCAGAGCCAGGTGGATCACTGTGAATTCGATGCCAGCATGGTCTACAGAACGAGATCCAGGACAGGCACCAAAATTACACAGAGAAACCTTGTCTCGAAAAACAAAATAAAAAAAATCTAAAGCAGGACTGATAATGTAGCTCAGTTGGTAGTTGCTTTGTTTTTGGTTTTTGTTGATGTTTTGGGATTTTTCATTTTGTTTTGTTTTTTGAGATAGGATCTTGATGTATATCCTCATCTGGCCCTATTGGTAGAGTCCTTGCTTAGCAGTCCTAATGATCTACATGAGTCAAGTTCATGGGTTTTTGGAAGTAGGGTTTCTCTGTGTTGACCTGGCTGTCTCTGTAGAACTGAGTGCTGGGATTAAAGGCATGTGCCACCACTACCTGGCCAAGTATCATCTTAGGTCACATAAAGAGTTGGATGATAGCCTGGGCTACATAGAAGCCTGTTTCCAATCTTTCTTGGTCTTTTGATGAAAGTTTAAAGAGGAGTAATGAATTTGCTGGGGAAATGCTAATGTTCTTTTAGATGAAAAGTAGCTGAATATGGTGGTGCATTCCTAATCCCAGTACTCAGGAGAGGCAAGCAGATCTCTGTGAGTTCAAGGACAGCCAAGGCTACACAAAGAAATGCTTAACCATTTATGTATAGAGAATTAATTTGATGCAAGCCCTGGAAAGATATAAAGAAATGGGCTCTTCGTTGAAGGAGATGTTTGTGTTTAACTTAAGCTGGCTTTTGTTTGTTTGGTAATTATTTAATGAATGTGAGTGCTCTATCTGCATGCATAACTTTATGTTAAAAGAGGGCACCAGATCCCACTATAGATGGTAGTGAGCCACCATGTGGGTCCTGGGAATTGAACTCAGGGCCTCTGGAAGAGCAGCCAGTGCTCTTAAAGCCATGTCTCCCACCCCAGCTGGCTTTTACTTTAACGAAGTAATCTCCATGCGCTCCACCCCACCAATGCCTGCATGGCTTTTTCCTGTTACATCCAATAAAATAGTTAACACTTCTGTCCCTGTCCCTGAAACATGTGTATCCCTATTTCACTCTATATATGGCATTTATATGCTTAAGTCTTTGCACTATTGACCACACCACTTACAGGAAATTATTGTTTGTCATCATGCTGTGTTCCATCCATAGAACAAGTCTTTGTATGTATAACTTCCTATCAAGGTTACTATTTTATATCTGGGGCTGGAGAGATGGCTCAGCTGTTAAAAGCATTTGTTCTTCAAGAGGACCCATTTTGATTCTTAGCACCCACATGGCAGTTCACAACTGGAGAGTCCTAGGGAACCAACACTTTTCTGGTCTCTGCAAACATTGCACACACATGGTGTACCAACCTACATGCAGGTAGTACAACCATGCACACAATAATAAAGTTAAAAATCAATTGTTTGTATGGTATTTAGAGTGAAGATGAAGCTGGCTGTAGCTCGGTTGACGAAGAAAGTTACAAGACTTTGAAGCAACAAGAAGAAGTTTTTCGAAATCTTGATGCTCAGTATGAAATGGCAAGATCACAAACCCACACACAAAGAGGAATGGGTTTGGGTTTCACATCTTCAATGCGTGGAATGGATACAGTTTGAAAACTACCAACTTGGGACTTTATAGACTTGTTCTGATGTCAGGTCCTTGTTCACCAAACAGCTAGTATTCTAGCTTGCATGGGTGTTGCATTGACTTTAATTTATTGAAAAATACGATTTTTTTTGTAAATATCAGATCAGTGATACTGGTGTTAGTGTTGTAATCAGGTTAAACCCACTTCCATTAAACTTGACAGGACTATAGAAGGACAATATTTTTTAGTTCATGAATTCTACTTTTCAAATCTATTAAAGCTTCGGGTGGGATAAAATCTCATACATAGATTTTCTCGTGTCCGCTGTCTTGTGTACTTTTGTACTTAACCTTGTACAGTTATTTTCATCTCTTGAAACATGAAAGAAATGTTAAGTAGATGTTCTTTAGAAGATCTGGCCATTTGGTACATAATCTGCACACATACGCTGGGCAGTGATAATAAAAATGGTTTTCTCAAAACTGGTGTTAATTTAAGTTACCTGGTGTTTTGTTTGAGTCTGTTGTATGTAGCGTTGATGTTACAATTAAAAAACACTGGCTATAAATGCTTTTTTACAGCAGCTGTTTTAGGGTATAAGCAATACTACAGTGCACAGAAATGTAAAGGGAAGGTGAATGGAGCAAATTTATTAAAATAGTAGTTTTCCTATTATAAGGCAGAATTGATGTGCAGTATTTGTTAGTCCATGTTATTCAGGAAATAGGTTAATGCATTAAAGGGATGTGAGCACTTTTATATTAATAAAGTGCCTTATAACAAGTCCGTTGTATGCTACTTGCTCATTATCCCTTTGCAGTCTTATCAGAAACTGAGACATTAGAAACAACTTTTTTGTGGGGCGGGGGGGTGGCACAGACAGGGTTTCTCTGGAACTCACTTTGTAGACCAGGCTGGCCTCAAACTCGGAGATCCACCTGCCTCTTCCTCCCAAATGCTGGGATTAAAAGCATAAATACCACCACTTGGCTAGAAACAACTTTGAGGAGCTGAGTATGGGAGTCTGGTTAATAACCCAAGCACCTGGAAGGCTCAAGCTTTGGAATCTTGTTTTGTGTGATGGGTGTTTATGTAAGGAACATCCAGCTAAAATGATGGTGAATGACTTATATAGATCAAAGGAAGGAGCTGCAGGCAAGAATTAAAATTTTTTATTAAATTTTTTTTATTCGATATGTATACAGTGGTCTGCCTGCATGTATGTCTACAGGCCAGAAGAAGCTATCAGATCTCATTATAGATGGTTGTGAGCCACCATGTGGGTGCTGGGAATTGAACTCAGGACCTCTGGAAGAACAGCCAGTGCTCTTAACCTCTGAGCCATCTCTCCAGCCGAATTAAAATTTTTTGTTTGGTTTTTTTTTTTGAGACAGTGTTTCTCTGTGTACCTTTAGAGTCTGTCTTGGAACTTGCTTTGTAGACCAGGCTGGCCTTGAACTCACCTTACTCTGCCCCCCGGGTGCTGGGACTAAAAGCGTGCACCACCACCACTTGGCAAGAATTATTTTATGCATACTTGGCAGGAGAATTAATTTTGAACTAGATGTGCTGACCTAGCAAGAGTCAAAAAAAATGTTTTCATAAATAAGGCCGGAAAACTTGGATTCAGTTTACAGTACATGACAGCCCACAAATTCTTATTCATGTTACCTGGGCTCTGACACCTTCTAACCTCCATGATCAGTGCACATGTATGGTACACATAGATCCAGGCAAAAAACAGGACCAGAAAAATTCTTTTATATAAAGGATAAAGGGTAACATGCTTAGTTTAAATGGGAATCCTTTCACTTTCCCACTCATCCCAACAGCGCTCATTTTTGTAGTTTTTAATCATGAATCCAACCCCCATAGTTCCTCAAAAGTCTAACATTTGTTTTCTTTCTATAAATTATGCCTCTCGGAGAAAGGGAAGAAAGGTTTAGATGCTGGAATCCTATCCCTAGGGAGGCTAATACAGGAAGATTGCCCCAGGCCTGCCTAGGCAACTCAGAAGGGCCTGGGGAATATAGTGCAGTTGCTCCATTGGCCTAGCCATGGATTTGATTCCCAGCACCAAATGAACTGGGATATGTGAGATCGCAAAAGTCTCCTAAGACCATCATTGCAAACAGAGCCATTCCCCAGCTGTATTATGACAAGGTTTCTCTATATAGTCCTGGCTGTCCTGGAATTCGGGGCTGGCCTCAAACTCAGATCCACTTGCCCAGCACATTTTTTTTTTTAATCACTTGGCTTTTTTTCCCCCACTCATTGATTGGCCCACTGATGGCAAGATGGGTCACCACCAGCTCTATTGGTCGTCACCCATTAAAATTTTTTGAGTTCTTATTTTTACCAGGTTGGCTCCAACAGCCACAGACTGATCTGGAAATACGTCCTGAGCATGTGCTAAAGGTGTTTCCATCCCTGGAAGGACAGACTTTGTTAAATTGGACTAAGTGATGATTGATGTTAGAGTGGATTATTCGTGACCCATCTACCCAGGGAAAGAGATCATGCAAGTCTGTATGTAAAAAATAAACTTTTAAGACCTTAAAGGATTAATCGCCTAGAAGCCTCAAGTGGCCTGAAGAACTTGCAGCAGGAAGAGTTGAGAGGATAACTATAATAGCAGGGAGGCTCCTGAGGGGATCAATAGTCCGTAGACCCTATCAGGAGAACTGAAGGATGCCAACATGAGGAGGACCTCCATCAAAATTGTCTTTGGGAAAACAGAAATAGGTCTGCAGACTGAAATATTCCTACACCCAAATTCCCTTCTCTGGCACATAAAACTCCAAGACCCCAGTGCACATCTCTACTCCGGAGAGACCGCTTCGTTCATTTTGATTAGACAGTATGCCTCTGTAGAAATCGGCCTCTTATTTTCATGTTGCCTTCATCAATCTCCATCTGTCAGGTCCAAAGCAAACAGTTCCCCACACCCCAAAAGGCAGTCCAAAGAGCCAGAAATGGGATTTCTGGCAGTTAGATAAAAGCCAGCATTCCTCGGGAATTTGTGAAACTCATTTTACTTCTGACAGAAGGGACAATATGGCTATCCGTGGTACCGATCAGCATCAAAGCACATGCTGGAATCACAAGTGCCTGTACCTGTCAACACATTTCAAAGTCCACCCCAGCCCCTTCCATCTCCCCTGCCTTAAACTCCCTCCAGCTCACGGGCTCTGCCCTCCTGCCAGCTCCTTATTCTTATAACCCTCCTATTGCTGTGTCCACTCCTGCTATTCTCCCTTCTCTTTGCAGACAGCCCTGGCGATGTCAAGTTTGTTAGCCATTATCTTTTTCTTTTTTTTTTTTTTATTGGTTGGTTGGTTGGTTTTTTGAGACAGGATTTCTCTATGTAACAGCCCTAGCTGTCCTGGAACTAGCTCTGTAGACAGGCTGGCCTCAAACTAGCAGAGATCCGCCTATCTCTGCCTATCCGAGGGCTGGGATTAAAAGCAGGGATTAAAAGCTGGGATTAAAATGTTAGCCATTTTCTGTTCACTATACTCTCTCTGCTCTGGACTCTCTCTAATGCCACTGACTTCTTTCTATCCCAATAAAGACCTTCTACTTAACCATACTATGGATCCACCATGTCATCTGTTTATACGCTAACAAGACCTTTAGGGAAAGAATCATTGAGAAGTGAAACTTTGGTGTTGGAGCTATCTGCAAGTCACCCATATTCCAATAAGTAATGCCCCCCTATTTACTTTTAATTTATCCATGTTCCAATAAGTAATCCTCCCCCCATTTTACTTTATTTTTATTTATTTATTTAGTTGGTTTTATGAGTCAGGGTTTCCCTGAGTAGCTCCTGCTGTCCTGGAACTCACTCTGTAGACCAGAACTCATAGAGATCCACCTGCCTCTACCCCTCGAGTGCTGGGACTAAAGGCATCACCACAAATGCCCAAGTCAACTTTTGACTAGTGTATATGAGGTCCTGAGTTTAATACCCAACACCACTAAAAAAAGACTTTGAAAAAATAGATCTTCCACGGGTCTAGTTTCTTCTCTATTGTCTGTAGGATGAATTGCCGCTTCAAGGAATCACATCAAAATAAAACCATCTCCATCCCCAAAATGTTTCCGTATCCCATTTGTTTCAAATGACCACTTATTTGACCAGTTTAAGTCCCAACACTGGCAACTACATACTATTCCCTTTCTCTCAATACCTTTAACCAACACAGATTCTGCTCTTATTTTTATAATTTATTTGTATTTTATGTACATTGATGTTTTATATGCATGTATGTCTGTTTGAGGGGATCAGATCCCCCAGAACAGGAGTTAGGCAGTTGTGAGCTGCCATGTGGGTGCTGGGAATTGAACCTGGGTCCTCTGGAAGAGCAGCCAGTGCTCTTAACCACTGAGCCATCTCTCCAGCTCTTATCTTTTAAATATTTTCTACTTCTACATACCTATTTTCCCCACCACTATTGCTGCTATAATCCAAGCTTGCTTCCCCCACCCCCTTTTCTGTGCTGGAGTGCAAATCCTCAGCATCATACAATCAGAGCTACAATCTCTAGGACCCCACCATCAACCAGTCCCCACAAGCTACAGTTTCCTACTTTACTATGAAAATCCATCCGTTTGCTAGCCTCAATGAATTGTTTTATTTCGTTTGTGCTCTATCTTTTAATCAAGACTATGTTATCAGAAGATAAGTTTGCTATTACGAACGTACCATCTGTTTAAAATGTTTTAGGATTTAGTTGGTAAGCAGTCTAGGAGAACTTGGCTAATGTTCCAGATTTCATTGTGCTCCATTTTGCTTTTATCTTCATTTTCTTTCTCTACCCTGGCCACCAATTTATCCACTTAATCTTTCCCATTTGGGTTCGAGTTCTTCCCTTCACTGACAGAAACTAACAGGGTATTTTTTTCTTCTTTCTTTTTCTTTCTAAGAAGGGAGGATAGACAGGCCATCTCATGTAGCCCAGGCTCACCTCAACATTCTCTGAGGATGCACTTGAATTCCCGATTCTAACTATGCCACAGATGACCTGACTATATTGTTTCTTTGTTACACGCTATAATTTCCTGTATTTTTAACATGTGATGACGAATAGCCATTCAAAACCCGCGCGACAAGACAGCAGAAACATTAATAATTACGGGGTTTTCTGGTTTTGTTTTGTTTTTCGGGGGGTTTTTTTTGGTCCCTGATAAGCGGTCAGGAGAGCAGACATAGTACTCTGGTCCTAGAGAAGAGTGTCTGACACATTACAGGCAGTGCATATATATTGAATGAATGAATGCTGAACCCACAAAAAGCCTCCTGAGAGAAATCGAAAACAATGTAATGACCTAATTTTGCTTACATTCATTTAAAAAATAAAACAAGCACAATAAAGTGGCTCGTGTCTACGAGCACAAATGTTGTCTGCAGCAAAGCTAGAGTACCTGTTTTCTCTTTCTGACGTGGGGCAAACGTATCACCGTGTGTCATAAACCATGTATCCGGCTCTGATTCTTCAGCTTTCGGACGCCTAACGCCGACGATCCACATTGTTTTAACTCATTCGGAATCGTTTGAAAAAAAAGATCAATCCCAGTGTGCAATGCAAACAATCAGCCCGGTCGCTTAGAAACCACACATCCCAGGATGCCACGCTCCGGGTCCCAGTCGGTCGGAGGCAGGCGGGAGGCCGTGGCATTCTGGGAGTTGTAGTCTCCGCGCAAGTCCCGCCTCTAGAGCGGCTTTGGCGGCCTGCGTGTGGAGAAAAGCCTCCGGGGAGAGCGGCGCTGCCCTACAACCTTCGCCCCCTGCCCTCCCCTCTTTCCCACAACCCAAAATGGCCGCCGGTGTGGACTTCGGCGACCTAGAGTTATTCGAGGCGTTTGACCCTCCCGAGGAGTCGACCCCGAAGCCCGTTCACACCCGCTTCAAGGACGACGACGACGAGGAGGAGGACGACGACGAGGCGAATGGGGCGGGGGACGCGGAGCTCCAGGAGCAGCTCCGGCACTGTGAGGAAACCATCCAGCAACTCCGCGCCGAGAATATCCTTCCGGCTGGGCCCTGTCACCCGGGACTTGGGGTCCCGGGGGCGGCGGGGGCGGGCGCGGGGAGATTCCAAGAGGGTCAGCATTCGGAGCCCCTGCTCCCGCGGCTCGGCGGGCGGGCGGGCTCGGGCGGGCTGCGGCCTGCGCGCTCCCCCTCCCGTGGGCGGAGACCCCTTCAGTGTGGACCCCCCGGGTCCCCCACCCAGGGCTGCTCCCTCGCCTAACTTCAGCACCTTCGCAGTCACGTTGTAAACGGCTCCCGACCCTCCTCTCCCTCCCTTTGGGGCCACGCTAGGTTCTTTCCTGGGCTCCGGTGGAGACGGTCGTGATGGATGTTTGGAGACGCGGGGATCGGAGCCCCCCACCCGGGAATGGGATACTTAGGGTGGGGCCCGAGCTCCAGGGGCCACGGGGATGCAGTGTCGGGGGCGCCTTGAAGAATGAGCATGCAAAGAGAAATGGTTAATGGGCGCGCGATGGTTTTGCTTTTTAGAGGTCTTCCGCTCCGAGTTAGCTTGCATTGGCAGGGCCCTGGGAAAAACGCGCCAAGTTTCCCTTTGACTTCATTGACATGATTACAGGGTTTCTGGATTTGCTAGTACGTTCACTTTCATTCATAAGTTTCTTAAATCTGCCTTGTACAGTTAGCTTTGGTTCAGGTAACTCTCATGATGATGAGTCCCGAGAGCGGTTGATAATGTCAGCTTTTGAAGTTAAAGCCCGACACTTTATTATGAATATTTATAAAACACTAGCGAGTTGAGAGGTTTGTGCATTTCATATCCATAGATACAGTCCCGCGTTCTTGTTAACATTTCGCTCTATTGCCTTTACTTTGTCATCTATCATGATGCTTTGACATGGGAAGTTTTCCTAATTGGCTGCTTTGGCTCGTTCCAGGAACACCGTTGTCTTAACTGACATTTTGGGTTAATCTCCTAGACTGTTTCTGAACTTCAGTATCATGTCTTAGAATATACGTTCAGAGGGCTGAAAATTGTACTTAATGTTTAGGTCCAAAACTCGAGCTCAGTGTGTCTCCCTCAATATACTTGCAGGTCTTTCCGTTACATTTCTAACATTTGGATAACAAAAGTGGGAGTTATAGTGGTTGAATCTTATGACCTGCATAATTGTGTTTTTTGATGACTGATATTCCTTAATGAGTAATAACATCAGGAACTTAAAAGAAAGTTGAACATTCTGACAAGACCCAGGTATGAGATCTTGATATTCACACCTGAGATGCCTCTTGCTGTTCATCACGTTAATCACGGAGTAAGAGGTGGTGGGATTTTGGTATTACCATTTATTCAGAATACCATGAAGAATTCAGTAACTTCTTTATTGTTGACTTATGGGTATAAAGGAATTCTGGTAAGTGGGTTAAACATTTAAAGGGACTTAATGGGTCACTTTTCTGAATCCCAAAAATTTTGCCTGGTTGTTCAGAAAAGCAAGTCAAACCCAGCTGTTCATATTCAACACACATTTCCAGGAAGATAAAATAAGTTTACAGAAAAGAAATAAGTTTACAGTTACTTTAGCTGATGATTTCTTCACAGATTATTGTTATTGGCTGTTTTTGTATTTTGAGCTGGAGTCGGCTTACTGAGACAGGGTTTCACCTTGTAACTCAAACTAGCCTGGAATTCACTGTATTGCTTAGACTGGCCTTAAATTTATTGGTCCTTGTTCCTCAGCCTTGAAAGTGCTGGAATTGCAGATGTAAGCCGCCACACTAGCATTATTTATACAAGTAAAATATTTGATTAATGCAGATAGTGCATGGTATAGCAGTTCTGTGTTTTGTTGAGACGGTCTCACTGTTGTTGCCTACACTGGCCTCAGCTCACAGTGAAGCTGAGGGGGGCCTTGAACTGCTGACCCTCTGCCTCCCCTGAGTGCTGGGAACGGACCTGGTGGCACCAAGTCTGGCAAAGCATAGCGCTTCAGAAGGGACGGAGAAAAGGCAAAGTGCTTTTGAGGAAGTACAGCGTGTAGGCGTGTATTCAGACATATATGGTCATAGCACACATACTAAATGCTGGCATCTCAATATGAATTTAACAAGTCACTAAATACATGTTTATTTTATTTTATTTTTGAGTCAGGGTCTCACTTTGTAGTTTTGGCTGGCTTGGAGTTCACTTTATATATACCAGGCTGGTTTCTAACCCAGCCGGCTCTTCTTTCCTGGTGCTGGGATTAAAAACACGTGGTACCACTCTGCCTAAAGTACTAATTTATGTGGAATGGTTGGTTCTTCCTCTTTTTTGCCTTTGCTTCCCTATCCCTTCCTTCTCTTTTTTTTCTTTCTTTCAACAGGGTCTGTATAGCCCAGGCTGCCCTCAAACTCACGGCCTGCCTCCTGCCTTAACTTCCCAAGTGCTGGCATTGCAGATAGGAGTCGTGTCCATTTGAAATAGTTTCAGGCTTTGGAACGAGGAGGTTACCCTGTACTTTTTACTGTTTCTTCGTGTACTGGCTAGATTGTGGCTAAATTTTCAGGTGGGGTCTCATGTAGCCTGAGCTATCCTAGGACTCATTATGTAGCTGTGATGATCTTGAACTTTTGATCCTCTGTCTCGACCTTCCCAGTCTTGGTATTACAGGTGTGCATTGTAGGCAAGCCATCAGCTGAGCCACTTTGTCAACTGAGGTCTCTCGTGGTACTAGGTCCTCATACAGTACAGGTCAGGCTACGTAGACTTCACTCTGGCCCATACCGGCCTTAAACTGGGAGCGGTGCTGCCTACGATTCCCAAGTTGTGTGAGTCTTGGATTGTAGTTAAAGCAATGTGCTTTGGCCTCCAGGAGTCTATAATAAAATAAAAATTCATTTATTTATGAAGTGTTTAGTTTTTCTTTATACTTCCAAACCAAATTCATGTGGAAATGTTTGGAAGTATAGTCTTGTAACCTGCCTGCTTGTCCTCTTCCTTGCTGCCCTGATTTGTAAAGAAACTAACCTCTTGTTAAAAAAAACTTTGTTAAAAACTAAAACCAGCCAGGCAGTGGTGGCGCACGCCTTTAATCCCAGCACTCGGGAGGCAGAGCCAGGTGGATCTCTGTGAGTTCGAGGCCAGCCTGGGCTACCAAGTGAGCTCCAGGAAAGGCGCAAAGCTACGCAGAGAAACCCTGTCTTGAAAAACCAAAAAAAAAAAAAAAAAAAAAAAAAACTAAAACCAGGCAATGGTGGCATATACCTTTAATCCCAGTACTCAGGAGGCAGAGCCAGGAGGATCTCTATGAGTTTGAGGCCAGCCTGGTCTACAGAGCAAGTCAGGACAGGCACCAAAACTACACAGAGAAACCCTGTGTTGAAAAACAAAAAACAAAAAAACTAAAAAGATTGACCTATGGTTCTTTGGGGAGTGTGTGAACTTTTTTTTTTTAATGTTGAGATAATTTCTAGGCTAGGCATGGAGGTGCGGGCAGTTAATGATCACTTGGGAAGCAGAGTCAGTATGATCCCTGTGAGTAGCTGGGCACTGGTGGCACACACATTTAGTCCCAGCCCTCGGGAGACACACAGGCAGACACAAACTCTTGTGAGTTTGAGGCCAGCCTGGTTTACAGAGTGAGATCCAGGTCAGGCACCAAAGCTACACAGAGAAACCCTGTCTCGGAAAAAAAAAAAAAAAAAAAAAAAAGGTGTTTGTGGTATAATTAGAATCTAAGCACCCTATCTCAGAAAACAGACAGACACTTGGACTTTCCCCTTCTAGCCTCCCTCCCTGTACACATACGACATGCACCCACACACTGTATTGTGCATACACTGAGTACAACACAATAAAGAGATAGGTTTCAGGGCTGGAGAGATGGCTCAGTGGTTAAGAGTCCTGGCTGCTCATCTAGGGGACCCAGGTTCAGTTCTCAGCACCCTCATGGCAGCTCACACCTGTCTATAACTCCAGTTCCAGGGCTTCTGACACCCTCACACAGACATTTAGGCAAATGAAAATAAATAAATTTACACATTAAATAAAAATAAATTATAAAAAAAGAGATATGTTTTGTTCAAACCACTAGAGATAGTAGACTAGGGGAAAACGTAGATTTTGCATAAGAAAGCTGGAGCTCTTATGCTTATTGTCTTGTCACCTTACTTGTTTGGCTGGACTTGGAAGCCAAGGCCCTTTCGTGTGCTGAGTAAGCTGTCCAGCACAGGCTGCCTCCCCAGCCCTCTTGGTCTTGTTTGCAGAATATTACATGATCTTTAGTCCTTAAGGTTACAGAAGTTAGCGGGCTGTGGTAGTGTACACCTGTGATCCCAGGACTGGGCAGGCTGAAGTAGAAGGATCCCAAGCATGAGGTGAGTAGGGCAACTGAGGAGGCCTTGTCTCAGCGAAGAATAATTGTAATCACAAAACTCATTCTAAGTGCTGTGCATGTACTTGACTGTCTTCTAAGACCATGTTTAACTTCTGTTTTAGTGGCATACTGGTGAGCAATACTAAGATAGATGGACCCTTATTACAAATTCTGTTTATGAACAATGCTATTTCAAAGTAAGTAGTTTTTTTTTCTTACATGTAAGTTTATGTGTATATGAAACTGGATCCTGTAAATAACTGTTTGCATTGTATTTGTATCTTTATTCTTTTTTTATTGCATTTTATTTATTGTGTGTTTTTATGTGTGTGCCATGGTGCAGGAATGTGGTAGTCAAAGGACAACTTGTAGGAGTCAGTTCTTCCTCTGCCATGTGGGTCCAGGGGCTTGAACTCAGGTTGTCAAGCTTGGCTGCAAGCACCTTTACCTGCTAAGCCATCTCGAGGGCCCTCATCTTTATTATTTAAATTGTTTCAGGGTTAAAGTATAAGAGATCATTGTTTTGAGTGAGAGTATGAGAGTCATGGGACCTGAATTTGAGTCTGGACTCCTACATCCGTGAACTGGTGCAGCTCTCAGTACCTGTTAATTTTCTCACTGGAAAACAGTGTGTGCTAATGCTAAATGCCCCTCAGGTCCTTAAATGGAATCTATGAGAGCTCAGGAAGTACCATCTCATAAAAATGCCACCACCACTATAATAACAAGGTTAGCTGCTCCACTCTCATATGTGGATAACAGTTTTCCATATTGGCTGTCTGCAAAGCCTACCCACATCCCACATGGTTATTTTTGGTCAGTAGCAGAACTTGACTTCTGCAAGCCTTCTGGCATGCCTTAATGCAAGGCTCAGTGCACTCCTGCAGTGGCCTGCCCTTCCTGAGTCACTATTATCGTCTTATGCACTGACTATGGACAAGAAGATAAAGGAGTAAGGTCCAGGCCCATCACCTGCTCGTGTAGTCCACGAGTGGAACCCAAGACATTGGGAGCTAGGAGTAGCTTGGATGGTGAGTGTGTGAGCAGCATGAAGCAGGGTGCTCGGCACACCTGGGCTTGGTTACTGTGGAGCCTAGATTAGGAAGGTCTGACTTCAGTACCATCCATCTGTATTCTGCATTCAGAATCTTAGATGCTGGAGCTAGAAAAGACATGAAAGGTCAGGTCTGCCTGAGGTCCCTGGCTGCCTTGTTCCAGCATAACAAAACCTGGACTTCTTTGATACCTGAAGGGATCACTCCAGAATATTTGATCAGTGTGGTTCTTGACCTGGACACCTAGACATCTTTCTTTCTTTCTTTCTTTTTTTTTTTTTTTTTTTTGCTAATGTATTTTGGTGGTGTCTTTTTTAGTTTCCATGTGAAATGGACATTTCCTTATATGTGCATTGAAAGTCTGAGGAGGATATGGAAAGTCTTAACAAGTTGGATGTCCCTATGTGCGGAAATAGGAGAAAGGAGGAAGGAAGCTTTTCATTATGTAACTCCCTTGGTGGATTTTGTTTGTGTTTGGTTTCGGGGCCAGTGACTTCTCTGTGGTCCTGGCTGGCCTGAGATTTGCAGCTGTCCTACTGCCTCTGCCTGCCTGCGAAAGGCTGGCAGTACAGGCATGCAGCATCATGCCTGCGAAAGGCTGGCAGTACAGGCACGCAGCACCACGCCAGGCTTGTCTCTTGGGTTTTGAGCCATTTGTATGTATCGTCTTAAAGATTAAGTATATGAAATTTATAAATAAAATCTACTTATTCTCCCACCTGTTTGACTGAGGTTCTGTGCCAGACGCCCATAGATGATCAGAATCAAGCTGTTAATGCTGCAACAATACATACATAGAGTCTCTAAGGAGTAGCATTCTGAGTTACAAAGCCCCTAATGTAGCAAACATGAAAAACAAAAATAAATGGGACTTCTTCAACTACTGCAAAGGACTCTGCTAATGTGTCACTCTGTCCAGGTGCTAACCATCTGTCCGTCTTTCCCTCTCCTACAGGCAATACCACCAAGAAATAGAAGAGTTTGTATCAAATTTAGTAAAACAATTTGAGGAACAGCAAAAAAATGACATGGAAAAGACTTCTTTCAGCCTTTTACCCCAGGTATTTTAACCTTGAGGCTCGATGCTAAGTGGTTATGCTTTTTGCTGCCAACTGCTGTTACACTAGAAATCCCCTTGAATCAAAACCAAAATGAGGAAGATTGTGTGCTGACTTTGTATCCTGTCACTGGGTTCCTTCTGCAAAGTGACCAATGCTGCTATGGCTTTCCTCTGAATGTGCCTCCTTTGCTCAGAATAGTTGTGTGACTATGCCTAAAATTAACGGTGTTCTATTTCCCAACGTGGGCAGAAAATTGGCTGAAGGAGGGGTTTATTTATCTGAGGTTTATAAAAGATGACTTCTTGGGACCAGAGAGGTGGCTCATTGGGTGAGAGGGCTTGCTCTGCAAGTGTGAGAGCCTGAGTTTGAATCAGCAATACCCACTCCTTATGTGTAGCCAGGATTTTAAGGGCAGAGACAGACAGATCCCAAGAGCTCACTGGCCAGCAAGCGTGGCCAAATGACAAGTTTCCAGGTAAGTGAGAGATCCTACGCCAGGAAGATAAGGTAGAGGGCAAGAGAGGAGGTCCTGCTATGGCTTCTGCATGTGTGTGCACAGACAGGCACACCCAGCAACTCAAGTACATACACTTCGGACAACTTTAATCCCAGCATTCAGGAGGCAGAGGCAAGCACTGTGGTCTACGTAGTGAGTTCCAGGATAACTAGGGCTATGTAGAGAGACCCTGTCTCAAAGAAAAAGAAATATGAGGAATTACAGTGTGTGTGTGTATTCAAAAGTGTGGTTTGTTTACTTTTTTTCTAATATACATTAAGGTAAGTAGACTCTCTCAGCCAGGCATACACAGGAAAAGGGGAAAAAAAATCTTTCAATTAAGCAGTGATACTTTTTGTCCTCAGGAATTGGAGAAGGAAGTATTTTGTTATTTGAAAATTTTGTTGTTTTGAGACAGGATCTTAACTGTGTAACCCTGGCTGGCTTCAGACTCATAGATTCACCTGCCTCTGCCTCTTGAATGCTAAGATTAAAGGTTTGCACCACCATGCTCAGCTGAAAACTTTTTTTTTTGTTCGTTTGGATTTTTTTGTTTGTTTGTTTGAGGCAGGGTTTCTTTGTGTAGCCTTGGCTATCCTGAAACTCGCTTTGTAGACCAGGCTGGCCTCAAATTCAGAAATTCTCCTGCCTCTGCCTCCCAAGTGCTGGGTTTAAAGGTGTTTGCCACCATGCACGCTCCAAAAATGTTACTTTTGATTCAGTAAACATTTCAGAATTTTGTAATTGTTTGAGGTCTATGAGGTTATCAGTACTGACTGTTAATGGTTTTTTGCTTGTTTTGGAGTTGGTTTTTTTGTTTTTTTTTTTTTTTTTTCTTTTTTTCCAGACAGGGTTTCTCAAGTCTGCCTTACTATATAAACATTGTATAGTTATAAATAATCCTGCCTTAGCTTCTAAATTCATTCTATTATGACATGATGTTGTATTTATGTATATTACTAAGTGAAAGAAGGGTGTTGAGCTTCCTAAAGTTTGAAAGTCAAAAAGTATTCCTCCAGCTGGAAAGATGGCTCAGTGATTAAGAGCACTGGCTGCTTTTCCAGAGGATCCAGGTTCAGTTCTCAGCACCCACATGGCAGCTCACTGCTGTCTATAACTCCAGTTCCAGGGGATCCGACACTCTCACACAACCATACGTGCAAGCAGAGCACCGATAAATAATGGAACACAAAAGGTATTCCTCTTGTGACTCTTGGTAACGCCTGTTGTTTGGTCTCAGCCATCCAGTGTTATGTTGGAAGAGGACCATAAAGTGGGAGAATCTTGTGCCGTTAAGAACAACAAGGAAGCTTTCAGTGTAAGTTTGGACTCTTCATTGTTAATTCTGCAGATGTGTGATTCCTGTATGATAAGATGGTGTAGTCCCATGACTTGATACGATCACAGCGTTTTCTTGTAATAAACAGTATTGTAATTGTCATCCTCTAAATATCATTTGTTCTTTAGTGATTGTTGCGTGCTATTGTGAGGACACTTTATTCACAAGATTTTTTTATTGGTCCTGACCAGCCTCTTCATGTTATCTTGAAAATTTTGACCAAAGAAGTAGAAAGCAGACTTGTAAGGCTTACACACAGATGAAGCTGAGAGAAGTCGCTGATGTAACATGGCATCTTTAAAATTTGAAATGTCTGTAGGTTTAATTAGTTTGTAAAAGCAAAAGCTTAACAGGGAGAACCTGTATTTAGGCCTTCCAGTTCTTTTGCAGAATTCATTGGTATCAAACCATTTTGTAGCATACTCACAAAGGATGACTAGTTTTCATGCTATGGGATATGCTCCCAATAATACCCCAATTTTAAAGACATGGGGCTGCTGAGATGAAGAAGAGCCACAAGTCTCATGAAAAAACTTGAAAGGAATATTGTATCTCTGCAAATTCAATAGTAGTTGTTACATATCACGCTTCATAGCATCCCTGGTAGAATGGGGTTAGTGATGGAATTGAGAACAAGAGGTACATTTCAGCTCAGTCTTAGAGAACTCACACAGGTGTGGCCTTGGCAGCTCATCCTTGTAATCCCAGCACCCAGGACAAAGGCAGAAAGGAAAAGGAAAAAGGCTAGCCTGGGCACGTAGCTTAGTGGTAGAGTACTTACTTGGGATGTGTGAGTCGCTGGGTGGTGGTATCGTTGCTGTTGTTATTCTTAGCCTGGAGAGATAGCTGAGCAGTTAAGGACGTGTACCACTCTTGTAGAAGAACTGAGTTTGATTCCCAGCACTTAACCTGGGTGCCTCACAACCACAGCTAACTCACTCCAGCTGCAGGGATCCAACACCTCTGGCCAACCCAGGGACTGGCATTTGTGCCACAAACCCTCAAACACGTGCACACACATAATTAAAAATAAAGTAAATCTTTAAAAAATAAGAAACTTGCTCCCTTCCCCTTCCTCCCTTCCCCGCATCAGGTGTGCACACTTCCGCTTCCCCTCCTCTCCTCTCCTCTCCTCTCCTCTCCTCTCCTCCCCTCCCCTCCCCTCCCCTCCCCTCCCCTCCCCTCCCCTCCCCTCCCCTCCCCTCCCCTCCCCTCCCCTCCCCTCCCCTCCCCTCCCTCTCCTCTCCTCTCCTCTCCTCTCCTCTCCTCTCCTCTCCTCTCCTCTCCTCTCCTCTCCTCTCCTCTCCTCTCCCTCTCCTCTCCTCTCCTCTCCTCTCCTCTCCTCTCCTCTCCTCTCCCTCTCTCTCTCTCATTATAATGAACCCTTTCCACATGGGGGAAAGTCAGAAATTTGCATCAGAGAGAGGGGAAAATCTAGGTTATTTGAGTAAAATAACAATAAGGAATGCTATCAAGAATATTTTATTTATATTTTGAGACAGGCTTTTGTAGCCCTGACTGTCCTGGAACTTGATCTGTAGACCAGGTTGTCCCTGAACTTAGAGATCCGCCTGCCTCTGCCTCCCGAGTGCTAGGATTAAATGCATGCACCACCATCACCTGGCCCTATCAAGAATATTTCCAAGTTTTTTATTTCTTGTTCTTTGTTTATGGTTTGGTTTTTATTTTTAATTTTTAAATGAAATTTATGTGTTTGTGGTGCATGTGTGGAAGTCAGAGGACAGTTTTCTGGAGTTGGTTCTTCTCCATCCGCCTGTGGGTCCTGAATATGGACCTCCAGTTGTCAGGCTTGGCGTTGGAGCCATCTCACCTGCACAGACTGTTTGTTCATGAGACAAGAACTCTCTCTGTAGTCCAGGCTATCCTCAGACTCACAGCAGTTCTCCTGCCTCGGCCTTTGAAGTGCTGAATTTACAGGTGTTAGCCACATTTAGCTTCAAGAAGGATTTCTGAACTCAGCTAGGTAACTTTCATTTTCCTTTCCACTGAAAGGCTATGGAATTAAAGTAATGTTTGTCTAGAATGGCAGTTTTATAGTTATTGCTTTACTTCTTTAGACAGTACTGGTGTTGACTGAATGCTGCTCTGTGCCAGGAGCAGAGAGGTTTCAGAAACAGCAATAAAAAGAAAGGGTCTAGGCCAGCTCTGGTTTAATGAGCAGGTGAATGGGAGAAGGTTAAATTCCTAAGAAAAGTAAGATTGAGGCGTAGGCCAGTAGTTATGTACTTGCCTAGCTTGTGAGGCCCTGGGTTCAATTCCCCAGTAGTATATAGGTGTGTGTGTGTGTGTGTGTGTGTGTGTGTGTGTGTGTGTGTGTGAGAGAGAGAGAGAGAGAGAGAGAGAGAGAGAGAGAGAGAGAGAGAGAGAGAGAGAGGAGAGAGAGAGATTGATTGATGGGCAGCCTAGGTAGCTTAGTGAAATTCTACCTTAAAATAGGTGAAGAAATGCCTGGGGCTGGGGCTGCAGTTTGGGGCGCTTACTTGCCTCGCATGTGGAAGGCCCTGAATTCAGTTGTGGGATAGCAGGGAGCGGAGTGATGCAAGTCCTGGAAGTGGGTGGTTTGTATAGTGAGTAGTTGGGGACTGCCTGTGTGGGCCAAGGTCTGGATGAGTTGACAGAGAATTTGAGGCTGTATTCTGAATGAAGAGGGCTCAATAAATAGGAAAGGGAAGGAGATGCCAGCAGCCAGTACTGGTATATCTCTTGGGAGCCAGTTAAGGGTGATACTGGTGGAGGTAATATTCTTGCCATTTGATTAAAAAGGAAACACGTGGAAAGCTAAGAGACTCACCAGTAGTCAGGTGACAGAGCCAAGTGATCTGCATCCTTATATTCCTTTATAGGCCATAATGGAAACTTCAGATTATAGTCTAAGAAACCATTTAAGGATCATAAGTAAAAAAGTGACATGCTACATCTTAATGGAAGGAATCAGGTTCTTTGTGGAAAGTAGTTGGCCCCTGGTCTGCTTAGGGTCTGCAGCCAGTTAGAAAGCTGTTGTGTTAACCTCAAGCAAGAGAAAGCATAACTGAGGCCAGTGGGGTAGTCATGATGATACCTGGCTGAAATCTGGATATACTTGGCCGTGAAACCAATCAAATGTGTTCACGAGTAGGTGTAGAATAAGAGAGCTCCTGAGAGAACAGTCAGAAGACCTCAGGCCTTGGCCACAGGAAGTGGGAAGCATGGGAAAGGAGCAGGTTTGGAGGGGCTGGGAATTGGTTGCTTTTTTTTTTTTTTTTTTTTTTACTTATTTATTTGGGTTTTGTTGTTGTTTTTAAGACAGTCTCACTGTGTATCCCAGGCTGGCCTCGAACTGTGGTCCTCCTGTCTCAGCCTCCCAATGCTGGGATTGGAGGCAGGTGTCATCTTACCCGGCTGCCAGTGCCATTTTAAATAGGTGAGTTTGAGATACCTTACATGTCCAGAAAGAGGTGTCATGTTGGCATTTGAATATCCAAAACTGGAGCTAAGGGATCAGAACGTACTTGGCGGGGGTCATCAGCACAGAAATTATTTCTCATACCCTGCATCTGAGTCAGTCACCTCAGAAGTGAGAGTGGAGGAGATGTCTAAGGATTGGCAGCATGGGGAGATGAGAGGGACCTGGGGGCAGAACTGAGAGTGGCATCCTAAAAGCCTTCCATGGATGGAAGACGTTTCTGGAAGGAAGGAGGAATCAGCTGTGATTCCTCCTTGCTGACAGGTTGAGCGATGAAGTTTGACCGTTGCCCAAGGACTAGGCTGCAGAGCAGTCCGTAGCTCCCTCCTCCAGCCGGTGTGATCGGGATGCAGCGTTCCTGGGAGGGTTCTGGAGACACTGGCAGGGGCATGCTCTAGATAAAACCCAAATACAACATAGGAACCTTCATCAGTCCTGGCTTGGGGGCAAAAAAACTATAAAATGCATTTTGGAGATAGAGAAACTTGAATGTTGAGCTGATATAGGTGATACTAGAGAGTTACTGTTGATTTGCAGGAAAATATTCTTAGTTCATACTGAAGCATTTAAGGTAAGTGTTACTCTGTCTGCAACTGACTTAAATGGTTAGGTAAAGAGTATGTGTGTATGTATATGCCTGAAGAGAGTCTTGCACAGAAACATTTCAGTCATTATTTATTCAGTCTAGGTACAGGGTGCATGAATATTCATTGTACTGTGTTTTCAACCTGTCTATAAGAAATGGCTGCAAGAACTCAGTAGGAGACCAAGTAAATGCTAACCAAGGAACTAGAAACAATAAATGCAGCCTGTGAGGGTCTTGCTGCAAATACATGAGGTACTGGAGGGACCTGTGAGAGTCAGGACCTGGTTGAGACGGAACCAACGGTCTATAGTACTAATGATACCGGTGAAAGCTCGGGTGCCGCTTTATTTGCACACCAGGGTCCAGCTCCCATTTAGGACTTTATTTCTCATAGCTTCATCCAGAGTCAAACTGTTAATGGGTGATCATAGACTTACATTATCATAGACTTACATTACTTAATGTCTTTTTTTCTGCTTAAATAGCGATATTTTTTGACTTGTTTTCTGCAGGTTGTAGGAAGTGTCCTGTATTTTACTAATTTTTGCCTTGATAAATTGGGGCAACCGCTACTAAATGAAAACCCTCAGCTTACGGAAGGATGGGAAATACCCAAGTATCCTACATAGTGAATGAAGATCTTTTATGCATCTTGCCACTAAGTTCACCTTTAAAAAAAAAGCTTACCAAATTTTGCAGACCATGATAACTATTCCTTAATAAAATTCACTAAAGGTACCAGCAAGTCTTCAGCCACATTGTTTCTCTAGAAGGGCAAGAAATGCAAGTAAAGGCAAAAAGGTTTGTGTGGGGCCTTGTCTTGTTTTACTCTTTGTTTTCCAATACCAGAACCATAAACTCTTTGTCACCTCTTAAAAGTTAATATTCTTTATCGATGGCTTGATACAAATTACACATTGAGCTAGAGTCCTGATATCAGGAGATATGTGTTAACTGTTTAAATTGATCGTCCATTTCTTGGAATTCAGGCCCAGTGCCTGGGAGGGTGGAAACAAGTCGTTATTATTGTCAGTGTAGTTACGGTCTTAGAACCATCCGCCTTCTTCCCGTGTTACCTGAAGGAAACCTGATGCTCTGTTTGCTTTGGTTCTTCTGTTAGTAGCCACTGGAAAAAGTTGAGAGGTAACATACCAATCTGGAGCAGGCTGGTTCTTGGTTAAAAGACTGTATACACAGTGCTGTTTATGTAACTGAGTACAGACACGTTGCTGTGCTCAACAATTGCAGACACGGTGCGAGGCCTCGCCTGCTGCTGTCTCTGGCACTCTGCTGGCATCTAGAATGTATTGATTTGCTTCTCCATTTCCATTGACATTATGAAAACCCGTGGATTTCTGTTGTGTTTTGTGTTCTGACCCAATAGACCAAAGCCTCACTGTTTCAATTGTGGTTCTGAAGAGCATCAGATGAAGGAGTGCCCAATGGTAAATCTCTCTCTAAGCAGAGTGTCTTTGAACAGGAGCTGGTGGAGGTTTTGTGCGTGGGTGGCTCTGGGTAACGTGCATGAACTTCCTATGCTGCACTCGCTTGTGCTTCAGTCTTTCCAAACTCCTGTTTATGTTTCAGACAGTGACTGAATACTCTAGTTGAGGTGAATGAAGTATGAGTTAATTTTAGACAGTTTATTTTAAAAACTTAATTCTGGGTTCTGATAACACTAAAATAATAAGTAGTTAAAGTGACTGTTCTTGTTTGATTTTCAAAAGTGTCTGCTTGATTTTCAAAAATGTCTGCCCACTTTTATGCATCTAATCTACATTAAAACTAGAGCAATCTATGCTTTACCTTTTAAAAAGTGATGAGTATTCTCAGTAAATTTCTCAGATATTTCTAAATTACTCGAACATTGTTATGATTTAGCCTCGGAATGCTGCTCGAATAAGTGAAAAGAGGAAAGAGTATATGGATGCCTGTGGTGAGGCAAACAGTCAGAGTTTTCAGCAGCGATATCATGCAGAAGAAGTAGAAGAGAGATTTGGACGATTCAAGCCAGGAGTTATCAGGTACCACTGTTGTTTTACCGTGTGGTGTCACTTTTCATTTTCTTAGTATTTAGAACCTTCTGTGTTTCTTGTGGGGATTACAAGCATGTAAGAGTGACCAGGTGGTGGTGTGCAGATCTGTGAGTTCGAGGCCAGTCTGGTCTACACAGAGAAACCCTGTCTCGAATAACGAAAAACAAATAGAAAAGAATGTAAGCAAGCTATAACAAGTCTGTACAGAATGCATCCATTCATTCAAACCCACTTATCAAAGGCTTACTGTGTGCTTGGTATGTATCATACTTCATACTATGAAGTACAGGGCAGAAATGTTTTAGCCAGGCATGGTGGCTCATGCCTGTGATCCCAGAACTTGGGTGGCTGAAGAAGGATGATCCCCTTAAGTTCTATGTGAGCCTGGCTACAGAGTAAGAGCCCTTAAGAATAATACAGGTTTTGAGAGATGGCTTGGAGGTTCAGAGCACTGACTGTTCTTCCTGAGGATCCAGGTTTGATTCCTAGCACTCACAGGATGGCTCAGAACCCTATCTGTAATTCCAATTCCCGGGGATCTGACATTCTCTTCTGCCCTCCATGGGCACCAGGTGGATACATGTTGCACAGGCACACATACAGACACAAACACTCACACACATGAAAAAAAAAATGATAATGATACTTGAAAAAAAGAAAGATGCCAAAATAGTGGTTTTGTGCAAATCTGAATTCATCATCTTTCCTCCTCTGTTTTGCTCAGTGAGGAACTTCAGGATGCACTGGGTGTGACGGACAAGAGTCTTCCCCCCTTCATCTACCGGATGCGCCAGCTGGGCTACCCTCCAGGCTGGCTCAAGGAGGCTGAACTGGAGAACTCAGGGCTCGCACTCTATGATGGAAATGGTACGGTATGTTAGGAAAGAGAAGTCAGTTTACGGGTCCCCCACTCACCCCACCTTTTTTTTTCTTTTTTAAGATTTATTCATTTATGTATATGAGTGCTCTACTTGGGTGTAGTACCTGCATGAGAGAAGAGAGCCTCAGAGATAAGAAGGTGTCTGATCCCATTGTAGATGGTTGTGAGCCACCATGTGGTTGCTGGAAATTGAACTCAGGATTTCTGGAAGAACAGCCAGTGCTCTTAACCACTGAGCCATCTCTAGCCCCCACTCACCCCTTTTTAAATTAAGATTATTAGCCAAGCCTTTAAGCCAACATTTGGGAGGCAGAGGCAGGCAGATCTCAGTGAGTTTGAAGCCAGCTTGGTCGCCTTAGCAAAATCCTGTCTTAAAAAAAAAAAAGATTTGCCGGGCAGTGGTGGCGCACGCCTTTAATCCCAGCACTCAAGAGGCAGAGCCAGGCGGATCTCTGTGAGTTCGAGGCCAGCCTGGGCTACCAAGTGAGTTCCAGGAAAGGCGCAAAGCTACACAGAGAAACCCTGTCTCGAAAAACAAAAAAAAACAAAAAAACAAAAAACAAAAAAAAAAAAAAAAATGCATGTGCCACTACCATCTGGCTAAATCTTTTTTAATTTTTGAGACATAATTTGTATCCCAGGCTGTCCTGGAACTTGTTGTGAGTTAAAGTTGGCCTTGAACTCCTGCCTTAGCCTTCTAAATGTTGGGATCACAGGTTGCCATGCTTGGAGCCTGTTTAAAAGTTGTATGGTTCAGGGAAATGATAATTATTTCTAGACTAATTCTGATACGGTATCTCAGCACTTTCCTTGTGTGGTTTGATGTTGGGGAGCGCGGAGGCAGGACATGTTTAGTGTCTAGCCTTGTTAACATTTTCTCTGGTCTCTAATAGATGATGCTGATGGGGAAACAGAAACTGGAGAAATACAAAGTAAAAATGTCACTTATGATGTCTCAAAATTGGTAAACTATCCAGGTTTTAATATATCTACTCCCAGAGGTATTCCAGATGTAAGTATACATTTTAAAATTTTTCTTCTGAAATATGATAGTTATATTAAAAATTTTCCAAAATACTAATGTATGTAGCAGTTTGTTACTTTAGAAGTGAGTGAATTCGTAGCTGGACCTGATGGCACACATGTGTAATCATAGCACTTGAGAAGTGGAGGGAAAGTGAAGTTTACTGACGTGTTTGAATTTGTTAGACAGGTCTCGTGTTACAGGCTGGCCTGATCGTCCTTCCTCTACTCCCAGATGCTAGGATTACAGATGTACATGCATCTGGCTCTGATGGACAGTCTGGGAATCAGACTCAGGTTATCAGGCTTGTGCTGCAACTCCTTATGTGCTAACTCTCCCAGATCCTAAGTGGAGCTTTCTAACTTACATTTTTCAGTACTGGAAATTGAACTCAGAACCTCTTATGTGCTAGTGCCACACTGTCACTAAGCTAATGCCAACCTTGGATCCTCTTACTAGTTAGAACACTAAGTGTAAAACTGTAGATGTGAAAGCTGTGGGGTTTTCTGACACTATATCTAAGCAGAGGAGCAAAAGTCGGTTGTTAGCTCTATAATCCTAACTCTACAACAAGCTCAGCTGGAGTCTGCACCTCAGAAGAGCATTTCTGCAGTGTGGTGTTGTATGATAACATGCCTTTAATCCTAGCACGTTGACAGATAGAGGAAGGTGGATCTATGAGACAGGGCTTTTTTGTGTAGTCCTGGCTGTCTTGGAGCTCACTCTGTAGACCAGGCTGGCCTTAAACTCACAAATAACCGCCTGCCTCTGCCTGCTGATTACTAGGATTAAAGGCATGTGCCACCTGTCTTGTTTGAGGTGTTGAATGATGTAGTGATGTTCCTTCTGCCTCTTCCATGTCCTGGGATCCAAGAGTGTGCCCTTTAGTCTAGTTTTACAGTTTTATTATTATTTTCTAGTTTGCATGCAAAGTAATGGATTTTATTTGACATTTCTGTTTTAGAGCTTTTTTTTGGGGGGGCGGGGTGTTGTTGAGATGGAATCTCACAGTAACTCTGAAAAACTTTGAAGTTGCTGTGTGGCCCAATCTGGCATGGGATTTGCAGTGACCCTTAGCCTCATCCTCTTGAGTGCTAGGAGCAAAATCTCTAAAAGGTGATGTTTTCCAAATCCATTCATCCTGTTTTTTCCACATTAGGAGTGGAGAATGTTTGGTTCCATACCAATGCAGGCATGTCAACAGAAGGATGTGTTCGCCAGTTACCTTACTTCTAACATCCAGTCGGTAAACAGATTGTGTGTGCGCGTGTGTGTGATACTGGGAATTAAACCTAGGACCTCAGATGTGCTAGGCAAGCACTCTACCACTGAACTACATTCCTAGCCTCAGGATATAGATTTGAAGGGTGTAGTTGGTAAACGTTTGTGACCATGAGATTTTATGGCTCATTAGTATCTTACTTTTTGGTTTATATTGTAAACACTGGTATCTGATTGATAACGAGGCTGCTGAATAGGAGCCCTTTCAGCAGTTGCTTGGGTCGAGACTGGTTTAGGTATGGGTTAGGGGTTCCCTGTCTGCCTTGTGTGACTTGTGTTCCTCTTGGTTACTCCGTTAGCCGAGCGTGAAGTCTGGCAGCAAGCGGTCTTCGTCTCAGTCCAGCCCTAGCAGTCCAAAGAAGCAGAGGAAGGAAGGCAGCTCAGCAGCCTCCCCTGCTGACATGGAGCTTGACTCAGGTACAGTTTTCTGGGTTTGACGTCTTAGGAAGGCAAGGTCAGTCTGGATGCTCCTGGGTCTGTAAGGAGGGCAAAGCTCCACCCCCTTATGTCAGATCATTGACATTGGTGCTGGTAAACCTGAACTGGAAGCCACATGTGAGAGGCAGAGGGACCATATCTAGCCAAGTCCCTGAAATTGTCAGGGTCAGGCACCCACAGTGCCACAGCTAGTCTAGCCCCTCAGATGGGGCTTCACTCTGGAAAAAGCAAAAGGGCATGCACACCTCCGGTAGCTCCAGCTTCCAGAAGAGTTGAGCCACTGGGCCTTTGTAGATATATTGGTCCTATAAGTTAGTTGTCTCCCAGGGACCGTGTGCTCCTAAAAACTCAAAACAGGGCAAATCCTTGCCTCTGACACGATCTCTTGCTCGGTCTTGTGCCTTCCTTCCTCCATCCTTCCCATGGAACCTGTGCTTAACCAAGATCATGGTGATCTGACAGGAAAACCCAGTTTCCACCTTTAGGAGCTCCTCCGACTCAGCCCCAACCACTGCTCATTTGTGTTTGCCTGAGTCATGGTTAATTAGATAAACTTGGGCTCTTCTGGACCCAAGGCTAACAGTTGTTTTCCACTCCAAAGTAGGCCTGGCTAGTTTTGTCCTATATAGCAAGACAGGTGTTCTAAAATGGGGTAAAATGGCAACATGGCGAGAAGATGCATAAAAAAATACTGTGGTAATTGGTAGAACTGGTGGTGTGCATACTTAGCTTATGTGAGGCCCTGGGTTTGAACACCAGCACTGAAGGAAAAAAACTTTGATTGAGGTACAAATAGTGTACTTTATTCCAAACTTGAATGTGAATGAACACTCTCCATTTTCAAATTCCCAGGGAAAATTTAAACATGGACTAAATTCCTTTGAAGTTCAAAAGAATTGAAGTCCAAAATTAATTACTTTACAGAAATTCATAATCTGTTAGGCTTGGTGTCCTGTAGTCCTTGGGAAACAGGCAGGAGGATTGTGGGTTCAAGTCTAGCCTGGTCTACATTGGAAGATCCTGTCCCCAAAAGATAACCAATTAAGCTGCCAGATCATTTCATGTGTTGTCATCATCTCAGCACAGCTCCTGAGCACCCTGCCAGGAGGTTTCAGATCCTGGCCCTCCAGCTTTTGCAGCCTTTCTTCAGTGTCCAGTCGGACTGCCCTCCCCAAGCCTTAGTCTTTGGGTTGCTTGTTTTTGAGATGGGAGCTCCAGTAGCTCAGACTAGCTTCAAACTTACTATGTAGCTAGCCCAAGCTGATCTTAAAGTTCCCCCCATCCTCCTGTGTTAGCCTTCCAAGTCCTGGGATGCCAGGAATGATCTACTACACCTGGCTCTCTAGCCTTTGCAAGAGACTCATGAAAATTTGAAACAAGCTGGATATGGATATGATGGTAGATTCCTGTAACCCTAGCACTTAAGAGACATAGGCAAGAGGGCCTCACAAGTTCAGGGCCTGGTCTACATAGCAAGTTCTAGGCCAGCTTTTTTTTTGTTTGTTTGTTTGTTTGTTTGTTTTTGTTTTGTTTTGGTTTTGGTTTTGTTTGTTTGTTTGTTTTTTTGTTTTGTTTTTCAAGACAGGGTTTCTCTGTGTAGCCGGTTGTCCTGGAAATTGCTCTGTAGACCAGGCTGGCCATGAACTCTCAGAGATCCACCTGCCTCTTCCTCCCCAATCCTAGGATTAAAGATGTGCACCACAACTGCTTCCCCCCCCCCCCCAGTGAAGAGGCAGTGTTTAAAAACAAAGGGGGGCTGCTGGTAAGGTGGTTCAGTGGGTACAGGCTCTGGATGCCAAGCCTGATGACTTGAGTTTGTTCCCCAGGAACTGGAGTTACAGGCGGTTGGGAGCCACCGTGTGGGTGCTGGGAATTATGCTGGCTCCTCTGGGAGAGCATCCAGTGTTCCTAACTGTTACTGAGCCATCTCTCCAGCCCCATGAATTTTTAAAGATCATCTTAGCATGTACAAAAGGTCATGTGGCAGGAACCCTCCTGCCCAACCACAGAACAGGAAAATGGCTGCAGACCCTGAAGCCACATCCTGACCAGACCAAGCCTCTCTGGGTATCTTCTGGAGTCCTGTGACTCTCTTGTCACCTCCCAGTCCTCTCACTTGGTACTAAGTTACCTGCCCCCAGACTCTGAATAACAATGACGAGCATCCAGTGACTGATTGCCCCCTATGATTAGGTGAAAGACTGTAGTTTGGGGACAGCAGAAATGGCTCAGTAGGTAAAGGACCTTGCCCCAAGCCTGGTGACTTGAGGTCAATCCTCAGAAATGTGGTAGAAGGGGAGGATTGGCTCGCACAAGTTGTCCTCTGACCTCCATGCACAACCAAGACATGAAGTGCTGTCCTTCCCCCACCCAGTAAGTAAATAAATGTAATACAATGATAAGCCTGGAGGTGACTCAGCTTGGCTGGCTTAAATGCCTAGGCCAGTAGCCCCACATTTGGGGCAGGTACACACTCATGAGCCACTGAGGCACCCCATCATTCCCAGCTTCTTCCTTGAGAAGGAACAGGTAACTCACGGAGCCAGGCCAGTTGTAGAGCATGTAATAAGTAAGGCTGTGTCCCAAACCTGTGGACAGTTATATTAGTGTGTGTTAGTGTGATAGTTTATTCAGATGAAACTTCTTATGGATGTTGTCTCATGTCCCCTTAATTCTCTAGCATTTGTTTATTTTATTATGTATACTTATATGTACATGTCTGCACATGTGCCATCACCACCCTTACGTGGAGGACAGCTCGCTTTAGTCTTTTTACCAGGTGTGATCTAGGGATTGCGATCAGGTCATCAGGCTTGGCACTCATCTTTTTGGTTTTTTGTTGTTTTTTTTTTTTTTTTTTTTTTGAGACAGTTTCTCTGTGTAGTTTTGGTACCTGTCCTAGAGCTCACTCTGTAGACCAGGCTGGCCTTGAACTCACATCGATCCAACTGCCTCTGCCTCCCAAGCACTGGGATTAAGGGCGTGCACCACCACCACCACCACCACCACCACCACCACCACCACCACCACCACCACCACCACCACTCGGTGGCACTCATCTTTATCATCTTACTGGCCCGTGGTTGGGTTTTTTGGTTTTTGTTTTGAAACAGGGTCCCATGTAGCCCAGATTGGCCTTGGTCTCCTTTCTCTTTACAAATATCGGGGTTGTAGGCATGCACCACCATGTTTGACTCTTGTTTGGAGACTGTGTGTGTGTGTGTGTGTGTGTGTGTGTGTGTGTGTGTGTGTGTGTGTGTGTTTCTGTGAGAGACAGATAGGGTGCATGGTCTCCCTGTGTAGCCCAAATTGGCTTCAAACTCTGGTAATCCTGCCTGCCTCACCTGTCAAGTACTGGTATTACAGGCATGTGCCACCATACTCAAATGGACATAAATCTTTTCAGGGAGGGGGTATTTCAAAACAGGTTTTCTCTATGTAGTCCTGGCCATCCTGGAACTCACTGTGTAGACCAGGCTGGCCTAAAACTCACATAGATCCACCTGCCTCTGCCTCCCAAGTGCTGGGACTAAAGGCATGCACCACTATGCCTGGCAAATCTTTTTAGTTTTTAATATAATTTATCCTTAAAAGCAAATGAAGGACTGGATATGTAGCTCATAGAGTAGAGTGCTTGCCTAGGATACATGAAGCATTGGGTTTCATTCCTTAGAACCACATAAAACCAAGTGTGGTAGCACATACCTTAACTCCTGCATTCCAGATGTGGAGGCAAAAGAATCTCAAGTTCCAGGCCAGTCTAGTTATAAAAATATTCTATCAAAAAGTACTAAATTTTTAGTCAGGCATGGTAACATAGCTTTTATCCCAGTACTGGGAGGCAGAAGCAGGAGGATCTCTAATGTGTTCAAGGCTAGCTTGATCTATAGCAAGTTCCAGTCCAGCCCGGACTATATAGTGAGACCCTGTCTCAAAAAGGAAAAATCAAAAGATAATAATACTATACTTTTAGTTCCACTATTACCCAAGACACTACTCTATCACTTAGGGATTGCAGACTGTCACTGTATTTGAAAACATATGATATATAATGAATGGTAGGTAAAGAACAGCAGTGTGATATCGCTGCCACAGAGCTGATTACAGACCATAGTGATAGCAGCTTAGAATTATATTGAGTGAAGTCAAGGACTGAGCAGGAAACCTAGCAAGGCAGGCCAGGCATTTGAGGAGGTAGGAGATGCATGCACGCACGTGCGCGCACACACGCGTGGACTGTAGGACTGGTCCAGCAGCAGCAGAGAGGCAGCTGGACACTAGCGGTCACTAAGGAGAAGCAAACAAGCTCTGTCACACACGCGGAGCAAGCGCTCTGCCTCGGAGCTGCATCCTGGGCTCCTTCTGCTTTCTGTTCTGAAACAGGGCCACAGTAAGCTGTCTAGGCTGGACTTGAACATGGCAGTCCTTCTGCCTCAGCCTCCTCAGCTGGATTAGAGGCCTGCACCATCCTCAGGCCAGGCTGTGAGAAGTTCCTCGTCATGAAAAGACTTCTAGGCCTGGAGCAGTGCTGGCTTCATTCTGTAGGGGAAGGGTGGCACTCAAGGCTTTCCTTGACGTGGGATGTTCCTAAGATGGAGGGGTGTTTTAGAAATGGATGTCCAGCTGACTTGGAGGATAGACTAAGGAAGATGAATCCAGAGGTGAGGGTGGTTGGCTATTTCTGACAAGTGTCAGTGGATCTGGAATAAGGGGGTGAGCGATGCGGTAGAGGAAAGGGTGGACTTGAGGGAGCCTGGTGTCTGAGGTTAGCGCAGAGGAGAAGACTGCAGTTAGCAGCAGACTTCCTTCCCTCCGGGAGACTTCCTCTTCGCTTCTGCAGCCGTCCCCACTCAGGGGCAGCACCCTCCTGGGAACTCCTCCTCTCTCCTGTGTGTGTGTGTGTGTGTGTGTGTGTGTACACACATGTACACAGGGGTCGCTCTTCCAAGGTCTGAGTCACATTCCTTAGCACCAAAATCCAGAGCACTCACTCGCCCTGACGTGCCTTCCTCAGGACTTGGTCGGGACTTCAGACGTCCAGGCATGGTCATGGCATCTGAAAGTCACTGGTTTTCCCTTTTCCTGGTTTTCGAGACTGTAGCCAGGCTGGCTTTTGAGTGCCGGCATTGACAGCAAGTGCTACCGTGTCTAATCCTTCTCTGCCTTCTCAAAGACAGTTATCTGGGGCCGTTCTATCTCTAGGTACCCCAAGTTCAAATAATACATTTGTATGAAATGCATCTTCCCATTTCAGATGTGGAGGTTCCACCTGGCTCTCAGAGCAGCAAGGCCTTCCAGTTTCAACCACCCTTGCCTCCTGGCACACCTCCTCCGCTGCCACAGGGGACACCTCCACCTCTCTTCACTCCTCCACTCCCGAAGGGCACCCCACCACTGACTCCCAGTGACTCACCCCAGCCCCGACCCACGGCTGCAGCCATGGATGAGGATGCCCTGACACTGGAGGAGCTGGAAGAACAGCAGAGGCAGATCTGGGCAGCTCTCCAGCAGGCCGAGGGAGGCAACAGCGACTCTGATGTGCCTGTGGACACACCTTTAACTGGGAATTCAGTAGCCTCCTCCCCTTGTCCAAATGAGTTTGACCTCTCTGTCCCAGAAGGAAAGGCCCTGGAAAAGCCAGTGCTGGCTGAGCCCCAGGACCCAACCACTTCCGCAGAGACGCCGCCGGGGCCTGAGCCTCCCTCCAGCCCAGCAGCAGAGACAGCAGTGCTCTCTCAGAAAGAAGAGGAAGGAGCTGCAGACGGGGACACCCAGGAGGCTCTTCTTGACAATGGCAGTGTGTCCAACTGTGACCTGAGGAATGGAGGCAGCCAGAAGCTCCCTCATCAGGACACCCGGCCCTCAACAGCCTCCAAAATCCATAGCCTGGTACCTGACATGAGCAAGTTTGCCACTGGAATAACACCCTTCGAATTTGAGAACATGGCCGAGTCCACTGGGATGTACCTCAGGATAAGAAACCTGTTAAAGAATTCACCCCGAAATCTGCAGAAGAACAAAAAGGCTTCGGAGTGAAGGCCTGAGCAGCGCCGGCTGCACGGTGACCTGTAGCTCTGCGTTGTTCTGGCGGACTTAGACGGCGGTGAAACCGCTTCCCCTTGTCCTCCCCACCTTTCAGAGTCTGCCCACGGTTTGTGATCTCAGCTCCAGCCTGTTTCACAAAATGAAAGACTGGGCATGTGAATTTGTTCTTTTTTCTCACTGACGACAACAGCCAAGGAGGTGTGTACATGAGCCGGTTCAGACGTGGTTGGTTCGGGTTATACTATTTTTGGATCGTGAGTATGTGTCGAGTGAAGGTTTTTGTTTTTTTGTTGTTTTTAAATGTCTTTTGTAAATTGTTTTCCCTTTCTACATTTTGCTATTCTGTATATATAAGCTTAATATATCACTTTTTAAAAGAAATTCTAACAATTTTAAATTCACATTTCAATTCCAACAACCAAATGAGAAAAATCAGGGATGAGCAGCTTTATCCTGCTTGGGGTATTTTTGTAAGATTTTCATGCATGAATTTTAATATCACTCTTACTTTTTGTAATTTAATTATTCAAATCCAATAAAGGTGTGCTTACCTTTGTGTACAGAGGTTTAATAAATTAGTTTTCTTACATGTGAACCAAGACTGGGTAGATGTGACTCACAGTTAAATTGTTCCTTGAAACTGGGGTGAAAATGATGTGGTTGCAAAGAAACTGCATGTTTGGATCCCAGCCTCACATATAATAAAATTGTTTAATATTTTGGGAAAAAATGGAGGTCAGTTAGCCTTTGTACAAGATAATATTGTGCATTCAAGCTGTAAGGTAATAGTTAGACACAAACAGAGTGACTGTTCACTGTGCAAGCTGGTTCTCTGTTAGTCTCTGCTTGGTCAAGCCCAGGAACACTTGGAGACCTTGAATTACTCATGTAGTGTTACCCTGCTTCCAGGCCAACAGAGGGCGAGAAAGGGAATCATTCTGGATTAGTCTGCATTTCTGAGAACTTGAATAGTCCACTTGACTGGTTTGTATACAGTAAAGGGAAGGATGATCACAAGAAAGGGCGAAGGAGGCCAGGCTGAAATAAAATGTTACGTACTTGGAGCTGGTTTTGTCATCGAGTTTCACGTGAACTCTTCACAGGGTTTACGTGATGTGACGTGTGAGAACCTTAGCCTCTCTAGCAGCCCTGCCACAAGGAAGGAGGTCAAGAAGGCATAGAGAAGATAAGGGGTCTTGTCAACATTAGAGGTGTTTCTTCTCTCTCTCTCTCTCTCTCTCTCTCTCTCTCTCTCTCTCTCTCTCTCTCTCTCTCTCTCGGTAGCATCTTGCTGTATAGCCCAGTTACTATGCTACTAACTACCTTACTGCTGGGATTACAGGCAAGAGGACATGATTCTTCACACACACACACACACACACACACACACACACTTACTTATTGTGGTGGGGGTGGTGGACATTCCTTGCCATGCATATGGAGGTTAGAAGACGATGTGTGGGGCCCATGTTCTCTTCCCACCACTGTCTATCTTCATCATCTAGACAACAGGCACCTTTACCTGATGAGCCAGCTCGCCAGCCTGAGACTGACATTGTACTTTCTGATCTTCCTGCCCCCACTTCCAAATTCCTGATTAAAGATGGGCACCACCACTCCCAGGTGCTGGGGTTCCAACCCCCCCAGAGCCCTGTGTGTGTGCTAGACAAGCACTCTACCAACTACACTGCTCCCCCAGCCCCAGTGACATGACTTGACTGAAGACTTAGCTGGTTTCTAAATCACAAGTAACTGTTTGGCCTGGTGCACTGGCTTGTGCCTAGAATACTTAGCACTTGGGAGGAAGGCTGGAGGATCAGGACCAGCCTTGGTTACATTGCAAGTTCAGTTAGCTTGAGCTACATGAGATCCTGCCTCAAAAAAAAGTTGTGTTTCTTTAACTGTTGTATTACTGGTATCCTCTGAATATTGAGATAGCTTAACAAATATTTCCAGCACATAAATACCCTGTTAAGGTATAGATTATACCATTTCCACTTCATTGAGTAGGTATTGTCTTTTTTTTTTTTTTTTTTTTTTTTAGCAAATGTCTAAGACATAGATGGTAAGCAACCTAATTGTAAATAAATTCAGATCTCTCGCCTCTGTATCCAAGTTCTTTTTTTAATTCTTATTTTTTTTAAATTATGTGTACATGTGTGCGTGTGTGAGTTCAGGTGCCCTTGGAGCCCAGAAGAGGGCAATGGATCCTGTGGAGTGGGAGTTGGATGCAGGTGGTTGTGGGCTAACGGGCAGATGTGGGTGTTGGGAACCAAACCTGGGTCCTTTCCAAGAGCAGTGAATTTAACAGCTCAGCCATCTCTCCAGCCCCGAATCTGGGCTTTTACCCACTGCCTTGCTTCCCTGTGAGAAACTCTACAAAAGTATTGGCTTCTCAAAAACTTAGCTCTTCTTTCTTTTTTTCAATTAGGGCTGGAATTTTAGCTGAGTAATAGAGAGCTTCCCTGACATGAATGAGGCCTTAGGTTTGATTCCCCAGTACCAGGAAGAAAAGAATTGACAGCTGCCCACTGGGGCACACTTGCAGTAAACAGAAGGAAGTACTGAGCTAGGAAGGAAGTTTCCTGTTTGTAATCCCAGCACCGGGAGATTGAGGCTGGAGGAAGGTAAGTCGTGGGCTATCCTGTGTTGTGGAATAATCTCTTTATATACTGTGAAGATTTGTTACTTGGATTGGTTTAATAAAAAACAGGGGGCTGGAGAGATGGCTCAATGGTTAAGAGCATCGGCTGCTCTTCCAGAGGTCCTGAGTTCAATTCCCAGCAACCACATCGTGGCTCACAGCCATCCGTAATGAGATCTGGCACCCTCTTCCAGCTTGCAGGCATACATGCAGGCAGAACACTGTATACATAATAAATAAAAACCTTAAAAAAAAAAAAAAGATGTATTTTAAAAAATAAATAAATAAGCCGGGCGTTGGTGGCGCACGCCTTTAATCCCAGCACTCGGGAGGCAGAGCCAGGCGGATCTCTGTGAGTTCGAGGCCAGCCTGGGCTACCAAGTGAGCTCCAGGAAAGGCGCAAAGCTACACAGAGAAACCCTGTCTCGAAAAACCAAAAAAAATAAATAAATAAATAAAATAAATAAATAAATAAATAGGGCTGGAGAGATGGTTCAACAGTTAAGAGCACGGACTACTCTTCCAGAGGTCCTGAGTTCAATTCCCAGCACCCACATGGTGGCTCACAACCATCTGTAATGAGATTTGGCGCCCTCTTCTGTATACATAATAAATAAATAAATCTTTTAAAAAAAAGTATCTTTTAAAAAATAAATAAATAAATAAATAAATAAAAATAATAAAATAAAAAATAAAAACCTGAATGGTCAATAGCCAGGCAGGATTTTTGGGGCATGGAGGATGCTGGGAAGAAGAGTAGGGATACAGAGAGTCACCAGCCAGACACATGGACAATACAAAGTAAAGGTAGACATGTCATGTAAAAGAACATAAATGAAAAGAAATGGGTTAATTTAAATTATAAGAGCTAGTTAGAAACAAGCGTAAGCTATGGACTGAGCTTTCATAATTAATAAGAAGTCTCTGTGTGGTTATTTGGGAGATGCCTGGCAGGACAGAAGAATCCACCCACAATCCTGAGCTACACAGTAAGAAAAAAGGAATGCTAGAGGTCACCCTTTCCTTTGAAGGAGCTTCTGTGATTCATGGGTCTCAGCATAAAGCAGTATATGGTTGAGGGAGAGCACAGAAGGCTAGAGGAGACCATTGGCTTCAACTAGCAAGAGAAAACTGAAGCAGTCCTTAAAGCGTAGGCTGGAGCATGTTACAGGCCGAATGCACACTGGGAGACGAAGGAAGGGCCGGCAAGATGGCTCGGTGGAAAAAGGTGTCGCCGCCAATGTTGAAAACCTGAGTTCAATCCCCAGGGTCCACACGGTGGGAGGAGAGAACCAAGTTGGTCTCTAACCTCCACAGGCACATCATGGTGCCTGCACACACACACACACACACACACACACACACACACACACACACACACAATTAGAGAAATATTCAGGAAATAGTAAAAGTGAAATGAGTCAGAGGGATAGAGGACACTGGGAGAACATGGCCCACAGAATCAACAAAGCAGGGCTCATAGGGGCTCACAGACTGAAGCGCCAACCACAGAGCTAGGTCCTCGGTGTATATGTTATACCACAGAGCCTGCATGGGTCTGCGCTAGGTCCTCTGTGTATATGTTATGGTTGTTAGCATGGTGGTGGTTTTGTGGAACTCCTAACAGTGGGAGTGGGGATGTCTGACTCTTCTGCCTGCTCATGGGACCCTTTTCCTCCGGGATTGCCTTGCCCAGACTTGATAGCAAGGTTTGTGTCTAGTCTTACTGCATCTTGTTATGCCATGTTCAGTGGATATCCCTGCGAGGGCTACTATTTTCTGAAGGGCAAGAGAGGAGAAGTGGATCTGGAAGAGAGGGGGAGGAAACTATGGTTAGGATATATCATATGAGAAGAGAGAAATATAAGAAAAAAGAAAAAGAAAAGCCAGGTGTAGTGGCACACACAGAGGCAGGTGGATCTCTTGAGTTTGAAGCCAGCCTCATTTACAGAGCAAGATCCAGGACAGCCAAAGCTACACAGAGAAACCCTGTCTTCAAAAACAAAACAAAACAAACAAAATTAATTAATTAATTAATGTAGTATAGATCCAGATGTGGTGGTACATACCTGCCTTGTCAACCTAGCAAGTTTGGGACAGCTTGAACTGATGAGAACCTGTCTCCAATTTTTTTTTTTTTTTTCAAAATCAGGAGGCAGAAACAGGCAGATCTCTGAATTTGAGACCAGCCTGGTCTATATAGGGAGTTACAGGGAAGGATACTATTTGTTGTTGTGTTGGTTTCTCTGTGTAGTCCTGACTGTCCTAGAACTCGCTCTGTAGACCAGGCTGGTCTTGAACTCAGAGAACCGTCCACCTCTGCCTCCTGAGTGTTGAGATTAAAGGCGTGCGCCACAACTGCCCAGTGAAGGATGGTGTTTTTAAAGACCTTGAAAACGATGAGTGCTGAGACCCCTTCACTACTTTGCTGTGTGTTTCAGTGTTTGAAGTGAAAGGACCTGTAAGATTCTTCAGTGGGGAGTGACTTCATCTAAGTAATGTTCTTCATTTTCCTTCTTGAGTTCAGATCAATTCCTATAGCCCAAGCTACTCTGGCATTGCTGTATAGCCCTGGCTGGCCTCAAAACCACTGCATTCCTCCTGTCCGAGCATCCCACGTGCTGGGATTATAGATGTTCATCACCAAGCCTGCTTCCAAGCAATATTTAAAATCACATATACAGCCCACCGGCGGTGGTGGAGCACAACTTTAATCCCAGCACTCGGGAGTCAGAGGCAGGCAGATCTCTGTGAGTTCGAGGCCAGCCTGGTCTACAGAGCGAGTTCTAGCACAGGCTTGAAAGCTACACAGAAACCCTGTCTCAAACAAAAACAAAAACATTTATTTTCAACAAATGTGTGATGGGGGTTGAGGGAGGTGCATGTCACAGTGTACAGGTGGAGATCAGAGGACAACCTGTGGGAGTCAGTTCTCCCCCCCCCCCCTTGTGGAACTTGATGACAGAACTCAAGTCAGCAGGTGCCTTTGCTGATCTATCCAATGGCCCCTCAAGCCATTCTTTTTTTTTTTCCCCTTTTGGAACTTGCTTGGTAGACCAGGCTGACCTTGAACTCACAGAGATCTGCCTGCCTTGGCCTAGCTAATGCTGGATTAAAGGTGTGTGCCACCCTCCCACACACACACCCCCCCACTACCATTCTTTTTTTTTTTTTCATTTTTAATTATTTGTATGTATGTGTGTCTAGGCACGTGCCCGATGAGAGTAGAGGTCTCAGGTCCCCCTGGAGCTAGAGGCTAGAGTTGCAGGCCGGTAGTTGTGAGCCACCTCACATGAGTCCTGGAATCTAACTCAGGTCCTCTGGAAGAGAAGTATGTGCTCTTAGCCACTGAGTCATCTCTCCAACCCCCAAGCCATTCTTTAGAGTAGAGTAATTTTTGTTGTTGTTTTGTTTTTCAAGACAGGGTTTCTCTGTAGCCCTGGCTGTCCTGAAACTTGCTCTGTAGCCCAGGCTGGCCTCAAACTCAGAGAGAGATCCACCTGCCTCTGCCTCCCAAGTGCTGGGATTAAAGGTGTGTGCCACCACACTGGGCTAGGAAGATTAATTTTGAAGCAGAATTCAGAATGAATGGAATTTACTTCGATTTATTTGTTTGTAATATTTATTTGTTTTCATTAGTATTATTATGTGCATTGGAGTTTTGCCTGAATGTGTCTCTGTGTGAGGGTGTTGGATCACCTGGAACTGGAAGTGCACAGTTGTGAGCTGCCATGTGGGTGCTGAGAATCGAACCGGGGTCTTAACCACTCAGCTATCTCTCCAGCTCCAGCATGGAGCTTATTTTTAAAGACAGAAATCCATACACAGGAGGGTGTCAGAATAGGATGACTTTGCTTCCTGGAGGTAGCCCTCTTTTCAAATGTGCAATGTGTGTTTGGGTGTCAGGATGAGAATGTGGAACAGAGAGAGGACAGGTTGTTTGGACTTGTCAGTGCTGTGACAGGTCTCCAGGTGTGGGCTAGTGAGGTAATAAGCAAACACTTCAAGACAGACATTCGGCAGGGGTGGGGATCTGTTTGTCAAGTGAAGTCCCACAGGTTGCTACAACAAGGCTCTCATTTTCTTGAGCAAGGGGAAAGAAGGCACCACCCTGACTGAAACCCAAAGAGCTGCCGATCAGAAGGCTTGAGTCTCGGCGCCCTCTGCTTTCCCATAACCGCAGATGCCCTCTCGGGCGACTGCATTTTCAAGTTCTTTCCTAGAATGTTCTGGGTTTTTTCCCTATTTTTTTTTTTAAACTTTACATTTTTTTTTTGTTTGTTTGTTTTTGTTTTTCGAGACAGGGTTTCTCTGTGTAGCTTTGCGCCTTTCCTGGAGCTCACTTGGTAGCCCAGGCTGGCCTCGAACTCACAGAGATCCGCCTGGCTCTGCCTCCCGAGTGCTGGGATTAAAGGCGTGCGCCACCAACGCCCGGCAAACTTTACATTTTTTTTTAAAGATTATTTATTTATCATGTATACAGCATGTATGACTGCAGGCCAAAAGAGGGCACCAGATCTCGTTACAGGTGGTTGTGAGCCACCATGTGGTTGCTGGGAATTGAACTCAGGACCTCTGGAAGAGCAGTCAGTGCTCTTAACCACTGAGCCATCTCTCCAGCCCTTTCACTTTACATTTTTATCTTAGATTGTGTGTGTGTGTGTGTATGTGTGCATTTGTCACAGTGCACATATGAAAGTCAGAAGACACCTTGTGGGAGACAGTTCTCTCCAACAATGTGGGTCCTGGGGATAGAACTCGGGTGATTTTTGGCAGGAAGCAGCTTTACCCGCTGAACCATTTCACTGGCCCTCATTTAATTTTTTTTTTTTTCTGTCTTACAATTTAAAGAATGCCATGGGCAGACAAAACCAACAAGAATGTTGTAACAATTTTTAGTGCCCAAGTAGCTTCCAAGGTCTGACTCAGTTCTCTCAGATTACAATGCCTTTGACAGCCTGTGTTTTCATGATTCAGGAGAATCCCTTTTCCCTCAGTCTCTGAGGTTCATTTGTTATCATAGTGCAGATCACTTCAGACTGTTTAGGAAGAAGTGATTTGGGTAAAGGAAAGTGCTTACTGGTGGTTCACACCTGTAATCCCACCTTGGGATTTAAACAAATGTGGGGCTGGAGAGATGGCTCAGTGGTTAAGAGCACTGGCTGCTCTTCCAGAGGTCCTGAGTTCAATTCCCACTACCCACAAGGCAGCTTACAACTGTCTGTAACCCCAGTTCCAGGGGACCGAACACCCTCACACAGACATGAATGTAGACAAAATACCAATGCACATTAAAAAAATAATAATAAAAAAAAAAGAAATGCATGCTTAGGATATGGTCCTGGATCAACTAACATGGTATTGCATGTTTTTGTTTTTTTCTATAGACTTTTTTTTCTTTTTTCTTTTTCTTTTTCTTTTTTTTTTTTTTTTTTTTTACTTTTTTTTACTTTTTCTATTGGGTAACTGAATGGCGTTTTGTAATTCTGTAAAAATCCTTTCAGGTCTGGGAATGCTAGTGGTAGAATGCTAGCCCAGCACGCACCAAGTCCTGGGTTCCAACCCCAGCACGTTATAAATCAGCATGGTGATGTATGCCTGTAATCCCAGCACTCAAGGTGAGGAGTCAGTGAATTAGAAGATCAAGGTCATCCTCAGCTACGTAGCAACTTTACAGCCAGCCTAGAGTACGAGACTGTCTCAAAAATAAATTCATTAATCAATGTAAGAAAGGGGGAGGGGCAGGGAGATGACGCAGTAGTTACTTACTTGCTTACCACCAAGCCTGACAACCTGGGTTCTATCCTCGGGACCCACACAGTACAAGAGAACCTGCTGAGCATGGTGGTGCACGCCTTCAATCCCAGCACTGGAGAGGCAGGTGGATTTCTGGGAGTTCAGGGCCAGCCTGGTCTACAGAGCGAGTTCCAGGATAGCCATAGTGAGACTGTCTCTCAAAAGACCAATATATTAACATATATATGTGTAATTCCAATCCTGTTATAGATCTGAAGCAACGGGAAAGGCGTTTGTTAAGACAAAACTGCCAATGACCTGGTTATATTTGGAATTTTGTAAGCCAAGGAGGGATGGCAACGATAAGGCTGCAGCCTTTATCCTGCTCTCCATCAGAGCTCTCAGCTGACACCACTCCTCTGCAGGGTGACCTCATCACACAATGAGCTCTCGATTTCAGTCGCGGCAGCGGCTTGGGCATTAGTCATAACAGAATGACAAATGAAACTGGATCCAGACAGGCTGTGGGAGCTGACCCAAGGCAAACTTCTCACGGACGGACTAAGGAGTTCCCTTCTCTTCCCCACGCTGACTGTGCCTGGCCTGGCTGGGGCCTTTCAAACAACCCCAGTTCTGCTCACCGCCCCAGCTCAGCTTCTACTCCTGTGCACCGAGCACTAACGAACCCTGATATACTAGGATGGTTGAAAATGGTCTCGTGGTAGTAAGAAATCAGGACAGGTTTAGCAGGCGGGTAGCAGAAGAATGTGTTACCTAGCTGGCTTAGAGGCGCACACCTGCAATCCCAGCTCTAAGAAGGCTGAGACAGGAGGATTGTGACGTCTAATCCCAGCACTCAGGAGGCAGAGCCAGGCAAATCGCTGTGAGTTCGAGGCCAGCCTAGTCTACAGAGCGAGTTCCAGGACAGGCTCTAAAGCTACACAGAGAAACCCTGTCTCGAAAAACCAAAAATAAATAAATAAAATAAAATCCTCATCACGATTTAGGTACATCGCTTCACAGTCCTCGGCTGCCTAGATTTTAGACCCACGGTGAGGCAGAACATCACTATGACAGACGTGTGCTCAGGCTGGGCATGGTGACTCATGCCTTTAATCCCAGGAGGAGCTCTGTTCGTTAAAGGCCAGCCTGGTCTATATAGACAGTTCCAGGCCAACCAAAGCTGCATAGTGAGACCCTGTTTTAAGACAAAATCAAACAAACAGCAGCAAAAAAAAAACCTACTTAGCTCATGTTGTCCAGCTTCTGGGATAAGGCTGTCAGAGTAATGTTAACAATCCTCCCTCATTTGAGTGCACCGAATTTCCAAACACCCCAATCTTAGCCACATGGCCTCCAAAAATAGAATGTTCTTTTCAGATTGTGTTTGTCTTATGACTGGCCTGAAATATCATGTTTAAATTCAGACTGGACGTGTTTGTGTCACATGACTGGTCAGCGCGAGTTGACAGGTTTAATCCACTTTATATAGAAAGGAATAAAACCTCCCGACCTAGGCAGACCATAACAAACACGTCACCACACAGACCTCTCAGGCAAGCTGAGAGAATGCAGCCACCTAACAAGAGACCTTTCACTGTGGGCCGATAAAGGGAAGAAACTCCTGAAGCCAGGCCCAGTTTCTCATGTCGGTAATGTCAGTATGTTGGAGGCAGAGTCAGGAGGCTCACAGCAAGTTCAAGACTACCTGGTCTGAATAGTAACTGTCAGGGCTATAAAGACCCTACTTTTTTTTTTTTTTTTAAGATTTATTTATTTATTATGTATACAGTGTTCTGCCTGCATGTACCCCTGCAGGCCAGAAGAGGGCACTAGACTTCATTACAGATGGTTGTGAGCCACCATGTGGTTGCTGGGAACATAGTCAGTGTTCTTAACCTCTGAGCCATCTCTCCAGCCCCAAGACCCTACTTTTAAATATCACAAGAGCTGGCTGGAGAGATTAATTAATTAAGTAAGAGCACTGGCTGCTCTTCCAGAGGCTCCAGGATTGGTTCCCAGCACCCACCTTGTGGTTCACGACTGCCTGTAACTCTAGTAGCATCGGATCCAGCACCCTCTTCTGACCTCTGTAGGCATTGAACACTAAACACTCTTTAAACATCAAAACAAATCTTAAGTAACCCACAAAAAGGAAGAAGAAACTTTTAAAAAGGGTTATTTCAATGCCGGGCGTGGTGGCACACACCTTCTATCCCAGCAAGAGGCCAGTGTACTCTACACAGCAAATTCCAGGAAATAGAGGGACTCCTATCTCAAAACACACACAAAAAAATGTGCAAGACCAGCCTAGGCTACATGATGAATTACAGTCTCAGCCCTTTCTTTAGTATTTAAAGAATGCTATTAGCCAGGTAGTGGTGGTGGACCCTTTAATCCCAGCACTCAGGAGACAGAGGCAGGGAAATCTCTGAGTTCGAGGCCAGCCTGGTCTACAGAGCCAGTTCCAGGACAGCCAGGGCTTAAAGGAAAATGGACCTCCAAGGGAGTGGCACTATTAGGAGGTGTGGCTTTGTCAGAGTCGGTATGACCCTGATGGAGGAAGTGTGTCATTATGGAGGTAGGCTTTGAGTTCTTCTGTGCTCAGGATACCACCCAGTGTGACAGTCGACTTCCTATTGTTTGCAAGATGTAGGCATCTCAGCTGCTTCTCCAGCACCATGTCTGCCTACATGCTGCCACCATGCTCCCCTCCATGATGATAATGGACTGAACCTCTGAATTGTAGGCAATCCACGCCTTTAAGCGGTTTTTCTCATAAGAGTTCCCATGGTCATGGTCTCTCTTCACGGTAATAGAAACTCTAAGACCGAAGTTGGTACCAGGAGTGGGGTATTGTTGTGTGATAGGCCTGACTGTGTTTTTGTTTGGAATAATATGGAATTGGGAGTTTGGGTTAGGAAAGCAGTGGAATGCTTTACGTGTTGCTTAATCGGCCATGCTAGTAGGAGCATGGAAGACAGTGGAGCTGAGAATGATCTGAACTGTAGGGATCAAGAGGCGTCAGAGGAGAAGGATTTTAGTACGTGGCCTAGAGACTGGTCTTGGGATATTTTGGTGAAGAATGTGGCTGCTTTTTGCTCTTATCCAAAGAGTCTCTCTGAGGCTAAAGTGAAGAGTTTTGGATTAATTCCATTGGCAGAAGAAATCTCAAAACAGCCTAGTACAGACTGTGTTGTGTGGTTATTAGTGTTGACTCTGGTGAAGATTTGTAATGAAAAGGAGCAAGCTGAGCAAGGGAAAATGTTTGAGGAGAAAAGGAGCACCAGAAAGTGGGAGGAAGCTAACTCCTGTATTCAAGGAGATAAACGGACTAAGAAATGGAATAAAGGGAGCGGTGACCTCAGGGCCAGATCCCACCTGGTTAAATTTCCAACTTGTAAAAAAGGAACTGAAGAAAATTTTGGAGCAGCATGTGGTGGTACATGCCTTTAATCCCAGCACTGGCAGATCTCTGAGTTTGAGACCAGCCTGATCTTCAGAGCAAGTTCCAGAACAGCCAAGCTTAGGCAGCAAAGGAAACCATCAAAAGCAGAGAGGTGGAGAAAATGTAATTGAACAAGGGGGTCATGTCCCAGCCCCAGCAAGCAGCAGAACTTGGTAGCTTCAGCCACATGGGTCTGACTTTAGAGTTAAGGATAGAAGAGAAGCTGGAGAGATGGCTCAGAGGTTAAGAGCACCGGCTGTTCTTCCAGAGGTCCTGAGTTCAGTTCCCAGGAACCACATGGTGGCTCACAACCATCTGAAATGAGATCTGGTGCCCTCTTCTGGCCTGCAGGCATACATGTGGACAGAACACTGTATACATTTAAAAAAAAAAAAAAGCATAGAAGAAAGGGATTGTGGAATTTGTCCCTGGAATTAAGGAGACCTACTGAGGCCAGGCATGTATCAGGGGTGTCCCTGAATGGAGGCCTAGAGCGGCCATTGCATGAAGCTGTGAAGTTGAAGCCTGGATTGCCTTGAAGAACCCAAAATGTTAGAGATGCCAGAGTCATGGATACCTGCCAAGGAGAGCTACTAACAGGGAGTGTAAACAGCAAAAGAGAGAGAAGTGTGTTACAGTCAACAGAGCTGAACAGAGTTGGAGATCTGAACAGCATTTTGACTTCAGACATAGAGATCAGAGTTTGGAGTTTGCCCAGCTGGTTTTTGGTCTTGCTTTGGTCCAATTGTTATGTCCAGATTGTGGGGACCCCAAAAAAACCACTACAAAAATCGAATCCCTTATGTAAAAGCAAAGAGCCTTTATTTCAAGCTCAAGCAAGGACCATCTGTGTGTCCCATGCAGGTGGTATGATCAGAGTGCTGAGCCCATGTGGGGCAGGATGGTTTTTTGTTTTTTGTTTTTTGTTTTTTTTATCATAGTAAAGGTTAGGGGTGAGGGGATTTCCAGGGTTCAGGACCCTGGTTGGCTGTCATTTGTCTAGGGGTATAGATGTGTGCTGGGAATGCTTGAATGTCGGGTATGACCCCTCCCTGAGAAGAGTCAGCTTATGGCTTTTTCTGGGGACCAGGTGGTACCTGCCAGTAAGTCTATCATGGCAACTGTGTCTGGGCATGTGGTTAAACTGTTTTGGGGCCCCCACACCAATATTTCCTCATTATGCTCTCTTCCCTGCATTTTGGATTGGTGATGTATATCCTGTGCCAGTAGGTGTCAGAAGTATGTGATCTGCTTTTTGATTTTAATTTTACAGGGGATTACAGTTAAGGGATTGCCATGAATCTCAGAGGAGACTTTGGACTTTGAAACAAGTTTTAGACTGTTATAGACTAAGGGGATTTTTGAAGATGGACGGATTTCACTTTTGCACTATGATATGGCTACAACCCTTTGGGAGCCAGGGAGTGGAATGTGGTGGTTTGAAAGAAAATGGCCCCCAAAGGGAGTGGCGCTATGAGGGGTGGCTTTGAAGTAGGTGTGGCCCTGTTGGAGGAAGTGTGTTCCTGTGGGGGCGGGCTTTGAGTTCTCCACTATGCTCAAGATACCATCCAGTGTGACAGACAACTTTCTGTCACCGGCATGATGGAGGGCTCTCAGCTATTTCTCCAGCACCATGTCTGCCTGCATGCTGCCAGCTCCATGCTCCCTACCATGATGATAATGGACTGAACCACTGAACTGTAAGAGAGCCACCCCAATTAAATGTTTCCCTTGTAAGAGTTGTTGTGGTCATGGTGTCTCTTCACAGCAATAGAAACCCTAACTAAGACACCCTGTCTTGAGAATGTGATTAGTTAAGTCAGTAGTTTGGGGGATTGCTGTTGTTAATTTTTATTTCATATCTATCTATCTATCTATCTATCTATCTATCTATCTATCTATCTATCTAATGTGTGTGTGTGTGTGTGTGTGTGTGTGTGTGTGTGTGTGGAGAGAGAGAGAGAGAGAGAGAGAGAGAGAGAGAGAGAGGAGTTTTTTAAAAATATTTTTTTTTACTTTTATTTTATGTGCATTGGTATGAGGGTGTCAGACAGCTGTGAGCTGCCGTGTGGGTGCTGGGAATTGAACCCGGGTCCTCTGGAAGAGCAGCCAGTGCTCCTAACCACTGAGCCATTTTCCCAGCCCCAAGGAGATTTTTTAAAGGGAATGTAAGGTGATGTCAGGACGCTGGGTGGATCCCCAAGGAGTGGGTCAGAATATTAACATTCTTCCACTTTATTATGAAAAGGTGAGTTATTGATAGCAAGTCGGGGGGGGGGGGATGAGGGTGCTGAATTCTCAAGAGAAGGTGGGGAGGGGGGAGTTGGGGGTCACTCATGGTGGGAGGTGTGAGTGAAGAAGCAGCATTCAGTTAGCTGTCATCAAGTGTGGAGATCTCGGGCCTCTGTTCCTTGAGGGAGCCGAGGAGGCAGGTTGCAAGCAGTGATGTTCCAGGAACTTGGGGGAACGGTACGCCAAATCAGGGGTACAGGAGCCATTGCATCTGCTGTTTCTCTGGAAATGCCTCCATTCATCCGGTAAAAAGTGTCAACGAGGGGAGGGGGTAGGGTGGGGTGGGGTGGGAAGGGGGAGAACAAGGGAATCCATGGCTGATATGTAAAATTAAATTTAATAAATAAATTTAAAAAATGAAAAAAAAAGTGTCAACGAATTAGGAGTTTTTTTATGATGGGTATGTGGGCGAAGCTAACCTGTCAGTATTCACCTGGTTGGCATCCTTGGAGTTGGTTCTGGGGCTAGTGTGTCTGGAGGACCCCCTGTGGACTGTCCCTGGCACAAGTCTGGGGGGCGGGGTTAAAAACTGCAAACTATGCAGAAGACAGCTTGACATAGTGGAAAGTTACTCACATGGCAGACATGACATCTGTGTGGCAAATTTTATCATTAAAGGTAGAGAGAGAGAGAGAGAGAGAGAGAGAGAGAGAGAGAGAGAGAGAGAGGAGAGGAGCTGAGCTTTTTCTTAAAGGGAATGTTGGATGGCCTCCGGATGCTGAGTGGGTCCCCAAAGGGCAGGTCAGAATCCTCACACTAATGCCCATTGCCCATTAGGTGTTTTTTTTTTTTTACATTTTCACCCAGACAGCAAGTTTATATGTATGCACTGGGTGTGGTGATAACTGATATGCTAGGATGTCTGAACTTTACAATGCTCTGAAAATGTCTTGGTTTGGGTGTGTGATGATTTTAACTTGGGTGAACTAAGCTCTCTGCAGGAGCTGGGTGGATAGCCAAGATCCTGCTGGATGCTTGCTTGACCTCCCTTGAATGCGGAGGGAAGGTATGTTGTAGATCAAGAGCAAATGTTATCTTGGGGTTATCAGTAGCCATTTACTATCAGCCTCTGGATCTAAATGAACAGGCTCCTGCCTGCTAGATAAGGATTGGAGAATGAGAGTCGGCGATAGTGGTGCACACGCCTTTAATCCCAGCACTCGGGAGGCAGAGGCAGGTGTGTCTCTCTGAGTTCCAGGCCAGCCTGGTCTGCAGAGCGAGTTCCAGAAGAGCCAGGGCTACCCAGAGAACCCCTATGTAAAACAACAACAACCAAAAAAAAGAAAACAAAAAAGAAAAGAAAACAAAAAAGAAATCGAACCTAGGGTCTTTGCAAAAGCAACAAGTGCTCTAAACTGGTGGTGAGACATTTCTCTAGCGCCCCCCCCCCCCGTTTGTTTCTTGTTTTTTTCAGATAGGGTCTCGCTTTGTAACCCTGCATAGAACTCCCTATGTACACTAAGCTGGCCTGGAGCTCACAGAGATCCACCCGCCTCGGGTATGTGCCGCCATGCCCAGACGAATGCGTTATTTGTACAGAAAAACAGTAAGTGCCGGCGGTGTGGCTCCGTGGGTAGAGTTTTTAGTGAAATAATAGCTCAGCAGGTAGAGGCTCTTGCTGCTGAGCCTGTGGATCCTTAGAACCCACCTGACCGATGGAAAGAGCCAACTCCGCTACAAGTTGTCCTCTGACCTCTGCGTAAGCGCTGCTGGGTCACGCATGCGCAAGCACGCTCTCAATCAACCAGTCCTTAACCATAGAAAATAATATATAAATAAATAAATGTAGAAAAGAATAGATAAATAAGTTCATAAAAGATGCCGGGCAGTGGTGGCGCACGCCTTTAATCCCAGCACTCGGGAGGCAGAGGCAGGCGGATCTCTGTGAGTTCGAGGCCAGCCTGGTCTCCAAAGCCAGTTCCAGGAAAGGCGCAAAGCTACACAGTGAAACCCTGTCATAACCCCCCCCACCCACAAAAAAAAAAAAAAGATAAACCATCAATTCCCCCCTTCCCCAAGACAGGGTTTCTCTGTGTAGCCCTGGCTGTCCTGGAATTTACTCTGTAGCCCAGGCTGGCCTCGAACTCACAGAGATCAGCCTGCCTCTGCCTCCCGAGTGTTGGGATTAAAGGCGTGCGTCACCAGTACCCGGCTTAAACCAGCAATTTTATACGGCTTAACTTAGTATTTGCCAAGACATTGCAAACAGAGATGCACACCTGTCCATCGGGGGAAAGGCCTATGAGCTACGATTAAGTGTGATGCTCATTCCTGGAGCTGCGAGCGGCTAATTTACCTGCTCTTGCTTCTTTCATCTGTGACGTGGGGATAGCAACACTTTACCTCTGCTTCTTCTCCCGAAGACACAGGGTTATGACTTGAAACCATTAGTCCCTGACATTCAGAAGCAGAGATCTGAAGCGGTGCCCCGTGGCTTATTGTTCTGGACCTGTTTTTGGCTTGAGTACATGGAAAATGACTGGTTTTCCTTTCAACCATTTTCTCCGTTTTTGTTTTGTTTGTTTTTGTAAATGTTGAATTCATGAACTATACTTGTGAGGCAAGTGGTCTACCACTAAGCTACATCTGCAGATGTACATATAGATTTAGAACATATGTGTTTATACGTTTATATATGTAAATATGTGTGCATATGTAAATACTGTTTATATATATGTGTTTGTGTGTGTATGTTGTTTTTTGTTGTTTTTTACACTAAGTCTCACTAAGTAACCATGGCTGGTGTGGAACTCCCTATGTCAATCAAGCAGCCTCATTTCTGTCTTGGTCAGGGTTACTATTGCTATGGTGAAACACCATGACCAAAAGCAAATTGGAGAGGAAAAGGGTTTAATTTGGCTTATACTTCTACATCTTAGTCCATCACTGAAGGAAGTCAGGACAGGTCCTCAAAAGGGCAGGCACCTAGAGGCAGGAGCTGACACAGAGGCCATGGAGGGGTGCTGCTTACTGGCTTACTCTTCTTGACTTACTTACTCAGCCTGCTTTGCTATAGAACCCAGTGTAGACTATTTTATTTATTTATTGTAGAATGTTATTTTTAAGGTGTGTTGCATTTGTTTAACTCTGTGAAGCTGTATTACTTTGCCTGTCTAAAATACCTGATGGTCTAATGAAGAACTGAACAACTGGCCGGGCGGCAGTGGCGCATGCCTTTAATCCCAGCACTCAGGAGGCAGAGCCAGGCGGATCTCTGTGGGTTCAAGGCCAGCCTGGTCTCCAAAAAACGAGTTCCAGGAAAGGTGCAAAGCTACACAGAGAAACCCTGTCTGGAAAAACCAAAAAAAAAAAAAAAAAAAAAAAAGAGAGAGAGAGAGAGAGAGAGAGAGAGAGAGAGAGGAAAGAACTGAATGCCAATAGCAAGGCATGACAAGGCATGAGAGAGAGGTAAGCAGGGTTGGCAGGTAGAGAAAATAAATAGAAGGAGAAATCTGGGAGGAGAAGGAAGGAGCCAAAGAAGGACGACTCCAGGGCCCAGCCACCCAGCTACACAGCCAGTTATGGAGTAAAAGGAAGATTTATGGAAGTAAGAGAATGGGAAAAGCCAAGAAACAAAAGGTAGATGGGATAATTTAAGATAAGAAAAGCTTGGCTAGAAACAAGCCAAGCTAAGGCCCGTCATTTATAAGTAAGAATAAGCCTCTGTGTATGATTTATTTGGGAGCTGGGTGGTGGGGGCCCCCAAAAAGAGCAAAAACAACTCAGGACCACCAGCTTAAGGATGGAAACAATCACTAATTAAGAAAATGCCCTACAGGTTTTCCTACAGCCTGATCTTATGGAGTCATTTTCTCAATTGAAATTCCCTCCTCTCAGATGACTTTAGCTTGTGTTAAGTTGACATAAAACTGGCCCACACAACTGACCCTTTGTCAACTTGACATATACTGGTTAAGCCACAGCCTTGGCCTTCTTGTTGAGTTCATAGAGATCCGCCTGCCTCTGCCTCCCTAGTGCTAGGATTAAAGGCATGCACTACCCCACCCAGTCTTCAATTGTTATTTTAATTTCAATCAAAAGCACTCTGCAACCAGTATGATGGGGACTGGAGAGATGACTCCGCAGTTAAGAGCACTGGCTGCTGTTCCAAAGGACCTGGGTTCAATTCTCAGCACCCACATGGCAGCTCACAACTGTCTGGAACTCCAAGCTCTGACACCCTTAAACAGACGTATATGTAGGCAAAACACCAATGCAGATTTAAAAAAAAAAAAAAAAAGGCATGATGAAGGGCTTGTGTTGTAAAAGAGGTAGAACACAGGTCCCTGCAGGAATTGCAGGCATGCACTACCACCCTCAGTTGTGTGGGGCGGGGCATCAAACCTAGGGCTTCCTGTGTGCGAGAGACAAGCACACAAAATTCCCTGCAAAAGTAACAAATTCCAGCTGGGCACGATGGTGTGCGCCGTTGATCACAGCACTTGGGAGGCAGAGGCAGGAGGATCTCTGTGAGTTCGAGGCCAGCCTGGTCTGCAAACCAAGTTGCAGAACAGCCATGACTGTGACACAGAGAAAGAACCCTGTCTCAAAAACAAAAACAAAAACAAAAAATCAACAAATTCAGTGGGGTGTGGAAGGCAGAGACAGGTGGACCTCTGTTTGAGTTTGAGGACAGCCTGGTCCTCATAGCTAGTTCAGGCTAGCCAGGGCTAAATAATGAAACCCTGGCTTTGTTTTGTTTTTGTTTTAACACACAGAAATTCATCTGGGTCCACTTTTCTGCCAGTTTTCAGTCGGGGTTTCACTATGCAGCCTTAGCATATGTAAGGCCAATATCCAACATCCAACACTTCCAAAAATAAAATAACAGAATACAAAATGAAAGAAAGAAAATACAAACTAATTTTGTTTTGGATCTAAACTCCTTAAAACAATCAGAGAGGGCTGGAGAGACGGCTCAGAGGTTAAGAGCACTGACTGCTCTTCCAGAGGTCCTGAGTTCAATTCCCAGCAACCACATGGCGGCTCACAACCATCAGTAATGGGATCTGGTGCTCTCTTCTGTATACATAATAAACAAATAAATCTTAAAAAAAACAATCAGAGAAAGGAGTGTTAACTTCAGCAGCCTGAAACCACATTTTACAATAACAAAAAGAGCTTCTTAAACTAAAATTAACTTCCTCACCGAAGGTGCCAGCTTGTGCTTTTACACTTTTCCTGTAGCTGCCGAGTGGGAAAGTGTGTGGTGCAGTGTGGGGGAGCTCATCTGAGATGCCAAGGGAACACAAGGGGCTCAGGGCCTGGAGACTAAGAGGGTAAGGGACATGAAGTAGTGGCTTAGAATACTCATTTATACTTGTTGATAGAGGGGTGATACTTTTTTTTTTTTCAAGACAGGGTTTCTCTGTAGCTCTGGTTGTCCTGGATCTCGCTCTGTAGACCAGGCTGGCCTAGAACTCACAGAGATCTGCCTGCCTCTGCCTCCCGAGTTATGAGATTAAAAGTGTGCACCACCACCGCCACTGCCCACTGATAATTTACGAAGTAGAGATACAGAGGCTGGAGAGATGGCAAAAAGCTTCCCATGTGAGCATGAGCACTTCCGTCCTCTCCCAGCACCCCATAAAGTCTCCATTGGCGAGGTAGCTCCTAAGACAGGATCTTGGAAGTTGCCTTTTGAACTACACATATGTGTATGAACACATACTGCTAACATGCACTCATACCCATGCACACACACACTGACACAAACAATTTTAAGAAAGTAAAAGTAGAAAAATAAGCTAGGCTTGATGGTACACACCTGTAATCCTAGCATTTGGGAGGAAGAGGCAGGAGAATCAGAGATTCGAGGTCCATTTTGGCTACATGATGAGTACCAGGCCAGCCTGGTATAAATGACACTCTGTCTCAAACTAACAAACCAGCAATTGGCTGGGTATCACTTCTTGCCACCTAGAATCCAAAAAAAGGTCCCAACCTGGGGAATCATTGACAAGGTTCTGAGCCTTTTCCTGATATAGAGCCTAAGAGGCTGAATGGCTCCCTTTTTTATTTTTTTAATTTTTAATTTTATTTTCTTTTACAATACCATTCAGTTCTACATATCAGCCACGGTTTCCCCTATTCTCCCCCCTCCCCCCGCCTCCCCTTACCCCCAGCCCACCCCCCATTCCCACCTCTTCCAGGGCAAAGCCTCCCCCAAGGACTGTGATCAACCTGGTAGACTGAGTCCAGGCAGGTCCAGTCCCTTCCTCCCAGACTGAGCCAAGTGTCCCTGCACAAGCTCCAGGTTTCAAACAGCCAACTCATGCAATGAGCACAGGACTTGGTCCCACTGCCTAGTTGCCTCCCAAACTGATCAAGCCAATCAACTGTCTCACCTATTCAGAGGGCCTGATCCCTCAGCCTTTGGTTCATAGTTCATGTGTTTCCATTCGTTTGGCTATTTTTTTCAATAATTGAGTAAAACCGAAATTTATTATAAGCCACAGTTGTCCTAGGGACCTCCATGCTATATATATAGCCTCCATGGTTCTATGGGTTGTGGTCTGATTGTTCTTTATTTTATATTTAGAATCCACTTATGAGTGAGTACATACCATGACTGTCTTTCTGGGTTTGGGTTACCTCACTCAGGATGATTTTTTCTAGTTCCATCCATTTGCCTGCAAATTTCATGCTTTCATTGTTTTTCTCTGCTGAGTAGTACTCCATTGTGTATATGTACCACATTTTTTTCATCCATTCTTCCATTGATGGGCATCTAGGTTGTTTCCAGGTTCTGGCTATTACAAATAGTGCTGCTATGAACATAGCTGAGCATGTATCTTTATGGTATAAATCAGCATTCCTTGGGTATATGCCCAAGAGTGGGATGGCTGGGTCTTGAGGTAGTTCGATTCCTAATTTTCTGAGAAACCGCCATACTGATTTCCACAGTGGTTGTACAAGTTTACATTGCCACCAACAGTGGAGGAGTGTTCCCTTTGCTCCACATCCTCTCCAACATTGACTGTCATTGGTGTTTTTGATCATAGCCATTCTGACAGGTGTAAGGTGGTATCTCAGAGTCGTTTTGATTTGCATTTCTCTGATAATTAAGGATGTTGAGCATTTCTTTAAATGTTTTTCAGCCATTTGTGATTCTTGTTTTGTGAATTCTCTGTTTAGCTCTTTAGCCCATTTTTTAATTGGACTGTTCAGTATTTTGATGTCTAGTTTCTTGAGTTCTTTATGTACTGTGGAGATCAATCCTCTGTCAGATGTGGGGTTGGTGAAGATCTTTTCCCTGAATGGCTCCCTTTTTTTGATCTTGGACCTCAGTTAGGCCTATTGTATGACCTGGTTGAGATTTTTACCTTCAGCAAATAATATAAAGGTCCAAATGACTTAACACACACACACACACACACACACACACACACACACACACACACACACACCTACCTTTAACCCCAGCAGCACTCAGGCAGCAGAGGCAGGCAGATCTGAGTATGAGGCTAGTCTGGCCTACAGAACAAGTTCCAGGAAAGCCAGGGCTACACAGAGAAACCCTGTTTCAAAAACAAACACACAAAAACTCACTTTGGCTACAGTTTAAAAGAGCGACAGAACTTGGTATCATCCCAATAGGAAGCAAATGATAAATGGTCACAACATGTAAAAAAAAAAAAAAAAAAAAAAGAAATTTTAGCTCTAATCCTGGCAGCACATACCTTTATATCACCGAATTTGGGAGGCAAAGGCAGGTGGATCTCAGTGAGTTCGAGGCCAGCCTCTGGTCTACAAAGCGAGTTCTAGGACAACCAGGACTATTATACAGAGAAACCCTGTCTCGAAAAACAAAACAAAACAAAAAAGTCACAGAATCTTAGAAATGTGGTGGTAACTTTAGAAGTGATTTTGTTCCACCACTGAAGTATAGTGCGGCATGTACTGAAAGCCTAGTCTATTTAGAAGGCCTGAGGTACAGTTTACATGATGATGTGCCTGCTGCTGCTCTTGGTTAATTGAATGTGTACAATCATGCTTCTGTAGTCAGGAGACAATTTTCTTTTGAGAGCTGATCCTCGGAATCTAAACAGAGCTGTTTGTCATTTTTTTAAAAAATAATTTATTTAACTTCATTTTATATGCATTGGTGTGAGCGTGTTAGATTCTCTAGAACTGGAGTTACAGACAGTGTGAGCTGCCATGTGGTTGCTGGGAATTGAACCCAGGTCCTCTGGAAGAGCAGCCAGTGCTCTTAACCGCTGGGCCATCGCTCCAGCCTACCTGTCATTCTTCCACCATTTTTGCTTTAAAAGAAAAAAAGTTCTATTAAACCAGAAGTGTCAGCATGGCGTATAGAAATAGCACTCTAGCCGGGCGGTGGTGGTGCATGCCTTTAATCCCAGCACTCGGGAGGCAGAGGCAGGTGGATCTCTGTGAGTTCGAGGCCAGCCTGGTCTACAAAGTGAGTTCCAGGAAAGGAGCAAAGATACACAGAGAAACCCTGTCTCGAAAAAAAAACCAAAAAAGAAAAGAAATAGCATTCGCAATGTGTAGTGGTGGTGTACGTCTTTAGTCCCGGCACAGGGGAGGCTGAAGCAGGTGGATCTCTGAGTTTGAGCATCTTCAGAGTGAATTCCAGGACAGCGAGAGAGAGAGAGAGAGAGAGAGAGAGAGAGAGAGAGAGAGAGAGAGAGAGAGAGAGAGAGAGAGAGCATTCTCATTTCATCTTTGTGTTCCCTTTTTCTGTAGCAGAGGACTGTCTCTGTCCAGCACAGTAGTGAACACATGTGAACTCTAATCTTAGGAGGCAGAGGCAGGCGGGTCACAGGTTCCAGTCTGGTTATAGAGTGAAAACCTGAGTCAAAACAGTCCCGTGACTTGGACAAGGGGTGCATCGCTTTAATCCCACCACTGGGGACACCGAGTTGTTGTATGTTGGGTGTGGGTTCACGCAGGCCTGAGGAATCAAGACACAGAGGCACCTCAAGGATGAAATTAACCTTTCCAGCTGCCTGGGGGCCAGTCTTTCTCCGGAGTGACTCACTGTAGCTTTGCAAAGGGCCCTTGTCTTGTTACCTTTAGCAAGTCAACTCAGTATACCAAAACCTCTTCTCTGAGTCCCCCAAAGGGACAATGCCAAATGCAAATTCTCAGTTAAGGAATACCACAGTTTTCTGGGTTGTCCTTCAACTCAGTTTACCTAAGCTTTGAACCCCCTAGAAAACTCTCAGATAAGACTTCAAACAGAAGGTACCAGAGACAGAAGGTAGCAGTCACAAAAGGCAGATCAAAGCCAGGTGCCAACACTCCAGGATCAAACCAGCTGCAGCTCTGCAGAAAGTACCCCAACACAGAGGCAGGCGGATCTCTGTGAGTTTGAAGGCCAGCCTGGTCTACATAGTATGTTCCAGGACAGCTTAAAAGTTACAAAGCAAAATCCTGTCTAAAGAAAAAGAAAAAGGGGGGAGGGGGCTGGAGAGATGGCTCAGTGGTTAAGAGCACAGACTATTCTTCCAAAGGTCCTGAGTTCAATTCCCAGCAACCACATGGTGGCTCACAACCATCTGTAATGATATCTGGTGCCCTCTTCTGGCCTGCAGGGACACATGCAGACAGAACACTGTATACATAATAAATAAATATTAAAAAAAAAAAAAAAAGAAAGAAAAAAAAAAGAAAAAGTAAAAGAAAAAAAAATCAAATGAGAGTGGGTGGGATGTCTCAGTAGGTAAAGGTGCTTTTCTACCAAAGCTGATTCCCTCAACCCTAGAACCCACATGGTAGAAGGCGATAACATAATCCCTCAAGTTTTCCTAAAAATTCAAAATCAAATGAATAAATATGTAGGAGGAAAGCAAAGATTGAAATAATGAAAATAAATCTTGATGGAATCTAGGGTCTCATCCTCAGCTTTCTTTTCTTTCTTTCTTTCTTTTTTTTTTTTTGGTCTTGGTTGTTTTTGTTTTTGTTTTGAGATAGGGTATGGTGGTTTGTAAGAAAATGGCTCCTAAAGAAAGTGGTACTATTAGGTACTATCAGGAGGTGTGACTTTGTTGGAGTAGATATGACCTCGTTGGAGGAAGTGTGTCACTGTGGGGGTGGGCTTTGAGGTCTCATCTATGCTCAAGCCATACCCAGGGTCTCAGACCACTTCCTATTGCCTGTGAGTCAAGATGTAAGAACTCTCAGCTACCTCTCCAGCACCATGTCTGCCTGCACACTCACTACCATATCCTACAATAATGATAATGGACTGAACCTCTGAACTGTAAGGCAGCCAGTAAGCAGCTCTCCTCCATGGCCTCTGTGTCAGCTCCTGCCTCCAGGTTCCAGCCCTGCTTGAGTTCCTGTCCTGACTTCCACCATGATGGACTGTGATGGGAAAATGTAGGCCCTCCTTTTAATTGTTTTTCCGTTTTAAGGGTTGCTATAGTCCTGGTGTCTCTTCATAGTGATAGAAACCCTAACTAAGACACAGGGTCTCTCTGTGTAGCCCTGGCTGTCCTAGAACTCGCTCTGTAGACCAGGCTGGCCTCAAACTCTACCTGCCTCTGCCTCCCCAGTGCTGAGATTAAAGTTATTCACCACCATGAGGCTTATATTATATATATATATATATATCTTTTTAAAGATTTATTTATTTATTATGTATACAGTGTTCTGTCTGCATATACACCTGCATGTCAGAAGAGGTCACCAGATCTCATTATGGATGGTTGTGAGCCACCATGTGGTTGCTGGGAATTGAACTCATGACCTCTGGAAGAACAGCCAGTGTTCTTAACCTCTGAGCCATCTCTCCAGCCCTGTATATATATATATATTTTCGAGACAGGGTTTCTCTGTGTAGCTTTGTGCCTTTCCTGGAACTCACTTGGTAGCCCAGGCCTGCCTCTGCCTCCCGAGTGCTGGGATTAAAGGCGTGCGCCACCACTGCCTGGCTGTATATATATTTTTTAACATGGGTTCTCATATGGCCCAAACTTGCTTTGAACTCATTATGTAGGTAAAGATAATTTTAAACTTCTGATCTTCTCTCCTCTACTTCCTGAGATTACACGTAAGTGTCACCAGGCCTAGTTTTCTGTGGTGCTGGGGACTTAAACCCAGGGCTATATGCAAGGAAGGCAAATACTGTATGAACTGAACTACATCCCTAGCTCCTATTCTTATACCTTTACAGGTGACACACATTTTAAAAGACACACTGAAATCTGGGCTTGGTGGCACAGGACTGTCATACCAGGGCCTGGTAGGTTAGGCAGGAGGCTCAGGAATTTAAGATCATCCTTAGCTATATAGAAATTTGGAGGCTAGCCTGGGCTACATGAAATTGTGTCTCCAAAAACAAACAAGGGACTGCCCAGGCATGCCAGCTGGCACAAGCCTTTAATCCCAGCACTCCAGAGGCAGAGGCAGGTGGATTTCTGTGAGTTTGATGCCGATGAGTCTACATAGAAAGAGCCTGTAAAACAAAACACAATAAACAACAACAACCAAAAACCAAATCCCAGGGATGTACCGGAGTCGGTAGAGTGATTGCCTAGCACCCAAGTGACTGCTGTGTTGGATCTGCAGCATCATAAAGCAGGTGTGATAACACATGCTGGTAATCCTAGGACTTGGGAAGTAGATGTAGGAGGACCAGGAATTTAAAGTTATCTTCAGCTGTAAAAGACCCCATCTGAAGACAAAGGAACAAAGCACAGTGGCTTGATGAGTGCTTATTTTGGGGGACTTAACAAGTAACTTCTTGGAAAATAATTTTTTAGTGGTATTTTATTTTGTGTGTTGAGCTGTATGGGAAAGGAAGGCATGTAGCATAGGGTTTGTGTAGAAGTCACAGGAGGGCAGCTACCGGAAGCTGGTACTCATTTTCCACCATGCGGGGCCCAGGGATTGAACTTACATTTCCTGGCTTGGTGGTAGACACCTTTATCTCACTGGTCCAGACTATGCTGGCTTCAAACTCAGAGATCTGCCTGCCTCTGCCTCCCAAGTGTTGGGACGAAAGGCTTGCATCACCAAACTGGATTTTTTGCTTTTCTAGAGAGGGTATCAGTAGCTCTGGCTGGCCGCAGAGGATGACAGTGGACTTCTGATCTTGTCTCCACCTTCCAAATATTGGGATTAATAGACATATACCACTGTGGTCAGTTTAATGAGTTCTTCAAAAAAGAGAATAAAAAACAAAAAATGCAAATTAATATATTTTAAATAAAGATAGGCTCTACAGGGGCCAGCAAGATGGCTCCCAGGTGTTGCCTAGCAAGCCTAGAGAACTGAGTTCAAGTCCTGGAGTCTGTGTAAAGGTGGAACAAGCCTTGCATGTCTCTCCTCTACCCACACCACACACAATAATAGTAAATATTAAACAAAACAAAACAAAACAAAAAAAACTCTAACATCCAAGGATGGTGGCACATGCCTTTAACCCAAGCAAGCACTCACCAGGCAGAAGCAGGCAGATCTCTGAATTGGAGGCCATTCTGGTCTACATAATGAGTTCCAGATCAGCCAGGGCTACATAGTGAGACCCTGTCTCAATAAACAAAGTAAACCCCAACAACAACAAAATCATAGGTTTGTCAGGTGCAGAAGGACATACCTTTAATATTGTCCCTCTAGTGAGTTCCAGGACAGTCAGGACTATATAGAAAGACAGAATCAAAAGTAAATAAAGTGGGCCGCAGTGGCGCAGGCCTTTAATCCCAGCACTCGGGAGGCAGAGTCAGGTGGATCTCTGTGAGTTCAAGGCCAGCCTGGTCTACAGAGGGAGATCCAGGACAGGCACCAAAACTACACAGAAAAACCCTGTCTCAACAAAACAAAACAACAACAACAAAAAAGGAAATATATAATTTTTAAAAAGATGGGCTCAACACAAAACATAAAGCAAAACCTCGAAGTGTATATTGACTCCACCATTAACAGGGCTTTTTGCCCCAATCTATGGTATTCAGATGAGGGGGTCAGGACTGCTTTTCTGAGTAGGAATGAATCCCGGATCCCAAGGGTACTATCACCTCTTGACCTTGGAGCTTGTGTATCAGGTCCAGGTGGAATCAGGTAACGGATTATTTATTTATTCATTCATTATTCATTCATTCATTTATTTATGGTGATTTAAGGCTTAAATAGACAGGAGGGTCTGCAGGTAAATTCACTTTTGTTCGGAACTTCGTGCCTTTCCAGTGGAGTTCCCTTCCTGAGCTCTGTGGCTTGCCGGCTCGTCCAGACACAAGGATGTTTTGAATCGAGGTCAACAAGGGAGGTCACCCTCCGGAATGTTTTCTCCTACCGGGAAGGAAGAGGAAGCCGGTGGCCCCTTCCAACACCGAGGAGTCGACTGCAAACCCCCGCCCCCCCTCCGGGCTCCCAACAGCTGCAGATTTCTGCCGGGGAGCTGCGAAACTTGCGGGGTTGCCATGGTCCATGGGAGCGACATGCTGGCCGCCCTCTGGTACCGCAGCCCTGAGCGGGCTGTTGCAGGGTCCTCTCCAGTCCCTTTCAAAAGCTTTTCAAGGGGATCCCTCCTTGGGGAGGAGCCGGGACGGGACATGAACCTGGGCTTCCGTCCAAACGACTAGGGCGAATAAAAGAGGCTTTTCTTAAAACTAACGGGCTGCAGCCAGCCTGGGCTGGGCTCAAAGGATTATTTTTTTTAACCCCTCAGTGTTTTCCTGGAGAGCAGAGACACGGTCCGTCCCAAGCTTAGCCTTGCACATGGGGGCATCATCCCTTCCAACTAGAGGCAACAAGGATTTCTCAGCCTGCTCGGGGGCGGCCAGGGGAGGCGAAAAGAAATGAATCATACACCCCCTACCCCCCAACCGCACCCCATCCCACCCCACCCCATCCCAGCAGGGGTCAGCTCGACCGACGTGCAGAACCAGCTAAGCCAAGCTAGCCAAGCCATCCGGGGTGACTTGCAAAAATTCTGGGCACTCCTTGGCTAGGAAACCGGGGAGGCGCCTGAAATGCCAAGGCGCCCGCGGGCGCAGGCCTCTCGGTGGGTGCCCCGGGGCGTCTGGCTCGCTCGTTATCGCGGCGGTCTGGGGCGGGGGTGGTGGTGAAGGATGTAGGGGCGCGCAGACAAAGGGGCGGCGGGGAGCTGGCGAGCGGCAGCGGGGAGGGGCGGGCGGGCGGGCGGGCGAGCGGGCGGCGTCTTCTCCTCCCGGCCCCGCGGCGGCGGCGGCGACGGCGGCGGCGCGTCACGTTCTCTTCCCCGCCCCGAGCCGAAGAGCCGGGGAGGCGGGAGGGAGGCGGCGGCCGCGGCGGCTGCTGCTGCTGCTGTGAGGCAGGTGGCGGAGACCCGCGGCGTCCCGGGCGGTGAGCGAAGCCTGTGTTTTCTCTCTCTCTTCTCTCCTTCCTCGCCGTTTCTCTCCCTCCGCTCCTTCCCGCCGCGCTGGGGTCCCGGCGAGCCTGGGAGAGGAAGGCTCGCTCGCCCCTCTGCTCCCGCCACGTCCTCCCCGGCCGGCCGGGGCCGCGGCTTGCGGCGGCGACCCGGGCGCACCCGGTGACGGCGGGCAGTGAGGAGCGGGCGAACGAGCGAGCGAGCCAGGGCTTGGCGGCGAGCCGCGCGCGGCCGGCCGGCCCTGTCAGCCGCGGCCCGGGCCTTGCCTTCCTCCCTCCCGCCCGTCTCAAGATGGAGCGTGGACTCCTTGGCCCCCCCTGCGCCGCCGCTCGCCCGCGTCCTCGCCTCAGCTCTTGGGATCGGGGGGTGGTTTGTTTGCGGGGAGCTCCGGGGATGGCTCTGCCCCTCGTGGAGGCCGCGGGTCCGGTTGGACCTGTTGCCCCGGGACGCCGCCGCCGCCGCCGGAGCCCTTCCTCCTCTAAGTCAGGCCGGGGACGCCGGGTGCCCCCGTGTGCGAGCCGGCATGGAGGGCGTCCTTGCCTGGGTCGGCCCGGCCGGGCCACGTCCCTGCTCGGCCCCGGGCTTTTGTGGTTTTGTTTTTCCCCCCTCTTCGGATCCCTCGGATCTCTGAGAAGGTGGAAGGGCGGGCGGGGCCGCACGGGGGTGCCGGAGCTCTCTGAAATCACCGCTGCCGGGTAACCCGAACCTGCTCCGGCGGCCGGGGATTGGCGCGGGAGACGGATGACACTTGTTCGGGGAGGTGGAGGGGGGTGGGTGGCGGCGGGGAGGGGATCGGGGGCGGGGGAGAGCGTTTAAAAAGCAGAGGCTGCTGGTTTTTTCGCCTCGGATTTGGAGGTCTTGCGTTATGATTGAAAATATATATATATATATATATATATATATATATATATATATATATATATATATATATATATATATATATATATATATATATATATATATCGGATTTTGATCCTGGAGTCCGGCCCTGAAATCCCGCTGTCTCTCCTCTTCATGTGGCGTTTCCATCTGCCGGGAACCGCGCACCACCACCCCCTTCCTCCCTGCCCAGCCCCACCTCTCGGGTATGGAGACGAAATGACACGTTAGGTCTGTGACCCATGTGGATGGGTACCTGTTTTTAGCAAATAATTTGGGCGCCAATTACTGTGGGTTTTTTTGTTTAAGGAGCGTGGAGATGATTTCTATAATTTTTTTTTCTTTTTTCGTGTGTGTGTGTGTGTGTGTGTGTGTGTGTGTGTGTGTGTGTGATTCAGCAGCCTGGCCTCTCTTCCTCTTCTAGGCCAAGACTGTGCCCGGCTGCTTGGGGCTCTGTTAAGTATTTATGCCGTGGCTGGCTGCCGCGATGTGATGATTCTGGTTCTAGGATATTGTTATTATTTCTCTTATTAGTGGTTCCCAGTCAGGAGAGCGGTGTTTGGCTTCTAGGCATGCTAGCTGAGAATCTTTGGCCAGAATCCTCAGGCATTGCTGCTCTAAAGCCTCGGGGGCATTTCTTTCTCTTGAAATAATAACAATTAACGTTTATTGAGGGCTGCTTCTGGCCAGGCTCTGGGGCAGGTGTGGGGTTTTGAATCTCCTCGTAATTCATCCAACCTAGGAAGGTTGTTGTCATCCACATTTGCCGAGAGGGCATTGAAAGGTCAGAGTCACAGCTAGTAAGTGATGTCAGGAGTTGTACTTCGGTCAGCTTAGTAGTTTTTGTCAGCCCAGTGAATCAGTGGCTCAGAGCAAGGCTGGACATTATGAAAGCTAACAGAGTGGGTGAGTGCTCCTTGTTGAGGTTCAGAGGAAGCTATTAGGCATCCACTAGGCCCACTTCGAAGGGGTAAAAATGAAACTGGGTGGGAACTTTGCTAGGATCCCCGAACATGAAGATCTTGCTGTTTTCTGTTTATTTATTTTTTATTTATTTATTTTACAGCCATTGTTTAGCTCAAAAAAGCAAGCCAATCTGGTTCTTTTTTGGTTTTTCTTTGTAGCTTTGCGTCTTTCCTGGAACTCACTCTGTAGCTCAGGCTGGGCTCGAACTCATCTCCCGAGTGCTGGGATCAAAGGTGTGCCCGGCCAATCTGGTTCTTTAAGGATATAAACTTTAAGGAGTTTCATAGTTTCTTCTAAGAATTAATTTTTAGTACATTTAGTGTGTGTGTTTGTGTATCATCACATGGGTGTGGAGGTCAGAGGTCAGACCTCTTGAGGGAGCCAGGCCTTCCCTTCTGCCATGGAAGTCCATGGATCAAGATCTGTGCTACCCAGGTGGGTCCAGTGGATCAAACTCAGGTTGTCAGACCTGGCTGCAAGCACCTTTTCCTGATGAAGCCGTCTTTCCAGGCCTAGAAGTTTAATACTTTATTTATTTTTACCCAGTTTCTAATATTAACTTTGTTACATGACCCATTATGTTTGTGGATTAACTCAGTAATGTTTGATTTTTTTTTCCCCCCTGTAATAACCATGCTTGGGATTGGACTGATGCCTTAGACAGGGCAGGCAAGCACAGCCACTGAGCTTCATCTCCAGTGTGGCTTTAAAAATTTTTAATTTAAGCAAGGCGGTGGTGGCCCACGCCTTGAATCCCAGCACTTGGGCGGCAGACCCAGTTAGATCTCTGTGAGTTCGAGCCCAGCCTGGTCTACAGAGCGAGATCCAGGACAGGCACCAAAACGACACAGAGAAATTCTGTCTCAAAAAAAAAAAAAAACCCAAAAAAAAATTTAAAATTTAATTTTAATGATTTATTTTTATTTTATGTGTACAAGTGTTTGCTTGAGTGTGTTTGTGCACTGTGTGCCTGCCAGGTGCTAGAGGAGGTCAGAGAGGATGTTGGATCCCCTATAACTGGAGTTACAGATGGTCAAGAGCTACCATGTGGGTTCTAGGAACTAAACCCAGGTCCTTTGCAAGAGCAGTAAGCACTTTTAACCTTTGAGCTATCTCTTTAGCCCTGTTTATTATATATATATATATATATATATATATATATATATATATATACATATATATACATAAACACAGACACCCAAGGGGTGGCAAGTATGTGCATGTTAGGGAAGTGCCCAGGGAAGCCAGATGGGAGCTGGAGTTACAAGTAGCCTCCCAATGTGGGTGCTAAGAGCCCAGCTCAGGTCCTCTGCAAGAACAGCACTTGCTTTTAACTGCTGAGCCGTCTCTCCAGCACTCCTGCCCCTGCCCCCTACTTTGTGGAATTCTCTGCACAATTCTGCCATTTTATGTGCTCAAAATGTTTATTTAGTTGATTGAAATTATGTGATCCATAAATTTCAAGACTGGCTTTGTAGATGTCAGAGCTAAAGGAAAAAAAAAAAAAAAAAAAAAGCCGGGCGGTGGTGCGCACGCCTTTAATCCCAGCACTTGGGAGGCAGAGGCAGGTGGATCTCTGTGAGTTCAAGGCCAGCCTGGGCTACCAAGTGAGTTCCAGGAAAGGCACAAAGCTACATAGAGAAACCCTGTCTCGAAAAACAAAACAAAACAAACAAACAAACAAAAAAACCCCCAAGTGTTCATGGTAAAGACACAAGGAGATGGCTTAATATTTGTTGACATTAAAAAAAAAAGGCCATTTGACCCAAAATTTCCATACTGGTGCACACCTTTAATTCTTGAGCTTGTGAGGCAGAGGCAGCCTGGTCTACAGAGCTAGTTCTAGGCCAGCTAGGGATACACAGTAATAGGTTGTCTCCAAAAACTGTAAAAACAAACAAAAAAGCCAGTTGGGATTAGCAAAATGGCCCAGAAGGTAAAGAATCTCGCCCTTCAATCCGATTCATAGGACCCACTGACTCCTGAGAGTTGTCCTTGGACCTCACATACACACACTAAATGAATTAAATGTAATTAAAAAAACAAAAGCCATCTATCTATGAAGTGTTTGGTGACTTTTCACCCTGTTTAACTTCCTATTATCCGAATAGCCAATTTTCTTGTACAAATGAGGTGAGAGATCAAATAGTTTTTCTTGTCCCTCCCTCCCCCGTGTCTCTCTCTCTCTCTCTCTCTCTCTCTCTCTCTCTCTCTCTCTCTCTCTGTCTCTGTCTCTCTCTCTGTCTCTGTCTCTCTCTCTCTTTCCTTTTGGTTTTCCAAGACAGGGTTCCTCTATGTAGCTCTGGCTATCCTGGAACTTGCTCTGTAGACCAGGCTGGCTTCAAATTCAGAGATCCACCTGCCTCTGCCTCCCAAGTGCTGGAACCAAAGGTGTGCGCTACCATATGTGGCTCCTGGAGTTTTTCTTTGACATGAAAAAGAAATCAAAGAGTCAATGTTATTAGTCATGGCAAGCCTGTACTTCTCCTTTCAATATCGTGGAAGTGTTGTGATTCCTCCAGAGGCTGTTTATGGAGCTGTGGTGAATCTGTCTGTCTGTGTAATGAAGTCTGTTCAGTATTCACACCACAGGTACTTATCCAGCCATTTACTGTGCCATATACCCTTTTAGTGATACAGGCTAGTGACACAGCCCTGGATAAAATGACCTAACCTCATTCTCTTAGAACTTCTCTGCCAGCCACTGGTGGCTTTTAATCCCAGCACTCGGAAGGCAGAGGCAGGTGAGTCTCTGAGTTCGAGGCCAGCCTGGTTTACAGAGTGAGATCCAGGACAGCCAGGGCTACACAGAGAAACCCTGTTTTGGAAAAACAAAACTTCCCTTCCCCTAGGAAGATGATACACATATTAAACATAAGTATTTTATCTATTAGAATGCCATGCATGGCAAAGAAAAAAGAATACTAACCAGAGAAGGAGGAATACAAAGAGTTGTGGATAAAATTATAGGAGTTTCAGATAGGGTTGCAAGAGACCCAGCTGAGAATGATTTCAGTAGAAATGTAAAGAAAGTTAGAGAATGTTAGTCCCTGAAGGAAACAGGGATCATATGAAAGAGGGACCAGAAAGTTCAACTTGATATCGGAAGCTTGGAGTGCAGATCATCTGAAGCCTTACAGGCTGTTACCCTGAAGCTATTTGTTAGAATACTGAAAGACCCGGAATGATTTAGTGTGTCATCCATTCATTTATCCGCTTGTCTGTCTGAGAGATGAGGTTGAACCCAGGCCTCTCACATGTACCCTGCCAACACTCTACCACTGAGCGGTGCACACACTGCCCCCCCCCCCCCCTTAACTCCTGGCTTAGCCTCCTGCATGCTGGGATTCCAGGTGGGAGCCATCTGACATCGTACCTGACCTTTTGGGCCTCCTCTGCCTCTCAAGTGCGGGGATTAAAGGCCTGTACCACCACCTGGCTCCATACCTGGCCTTTTTGTTTGTTTTGTTTCTTGTATTTGAGACCGGGTTTCTCTGTGTGGCCTTGGCTGTCCTGGTGTGCCACCGCCACCAGGCTTCATACCTGGCTTTAAAAAAAAAAAGGGATCTTATATGTTGCCTTTGATCAGCTAGATCTCACCATGCTGCCCCCTTAGTGTCTTGCAGTAGCTGGGGTTGGGTATTGACTACCATGCCCAACTTTCTGCTGTCTTATTAACTGGGATCAAGGTTGAGTTAAAAACATGGAGAATGAAAAGTTCAAAGAATTTTACTGTCTGGCTTAAAAGTCTCATAGCTAATGAAAACAGAGCAAGAACTGAACCCTAGTTTATGTTATTTTAGCAAATGTGCAAAATGCCTTGGCAATAGAAGGTATTTTTGAGTGGCTGCTCAAAAGTTGGCTAGCCAGGTACTGGACTTGACCCCTCCATGCACACTCACACTGGGGATTAAACCTCGTTCCATACATGCTGTATTCCCACCACCACTTTCCTATTGAGTATATACTTTTTTTGTATAATTTATTTTTAATTTTATTGTATGTGCATTGGTGTGAGAGTGTCAGATCCCCTGGAACTGGAGTTACAGATAGTTGTGAGCTGCCATGTGGGTGCTGGGAATTGAACTCAGGTCCTCTGGAAGAGCAGTTAGTGCTCCTAACCACTGAGCCATCACTCTAGCCCCGAATATAGACCTTTATACTTTACTATTAAAATTTTTTTTTCTGTGTATGGATTTTTGCCTGCATGTATGTCTGTGTACCACATTGATGCTGTGCTTGTGGAGACCAGAAGAGGCAGTTAGATCCCCTGGAATTGGAGTTACAGATGGTTGTAACCCTGCATATGGATGCTGGGAATTGAACCCCGGCTCTCTGGAAGAACAGCCAGTGCTCTTAACCGTTGAGCCAGCCTGTTTTTGTACATCAGCCCGGGACCTTTGTTTAACCCCAGGGGTCTATGTCATGAGGTGTGCATATGTTCTTCTCCCCAGCCCTATTTCTGGCAGCACAGCCCTGCTTTTTAGTCTTAAAAGTTTCATGGTTCTCTTGAAACACGCGCACACACACACACACACACACACACACACACACACACACACCACCCCCGCCCCCCCCAAAAAAAAAAGGTTTCATGCTTCAGTTTCTTTTTCTTTTTTGGGTGGGAGTGGGGAAAAACACAGTTTCTAAGACAGGGTTTCTCTGCGTAGCCCTGGCTGTCCTGGAACTCACTCTGAAGACCAGGCTGGCCTTGAACTCAGAGATCCACCTTCCTCTGCCTCCCAAGTACTGGGTGGGATTAAAGGTGTGTGCTGCCACTGCCTGGCTGGTTTAAACCCAGTTTAACAAACTTTTATATAAGTATTTTCAATCTTAACTGGAAAACAGTATCTGCAGTATTCTGTATGAGTTTTTTAAACAGCTGTTTAAGGAGGCTTTAAATTATTTCAACATTTTATATATTTTTAATAAACATAGGGTATGTTTCCCATATAGGTGGAACTCAAGAATCCATATGCTTTAAATCAGCATTACTGATGGTACTGTACAGGAATTTTAGGGAAGAGTGACCTCTTCAGACTGTAGTCAGGGTACAGAAGGAGCTTCTCCCACTCCATTTTTTTTTTTAAATAGATTGACAGATTGTACTTAACCAACCTTGAATTTGGCTAGGACATCTGGGTTAATATCCTGGACCTGGCATGAAGTTCCAAGGAATCTTGGCCACAATCTGTAAAGAGCTTTTTTCCCTTTACATCTCCATCTGGCACTTCTAGAAGGACAGATTCCATTAGCACTAACTCAGTGGGTGGGTCTAGTTTTTGATTGTCTGTTTATTGTGGTCTAGCAACATCTTAAAAGTACTTTTTGCAAAGTCCTTGAAAAGAGGAAATAGTCCTGTTACGGAATCCCTGTTGGGACACCTATCTGGCATCTTAGTCCCTGGGGAAGCTTGCGTTTTCATCTGCGTCCTGTGTCTCTTCGCAGGAATCTTCATGAGCCTGAGACAGACATTTTGCTTCCCTAAATTTTATGTAATCATGTGGCCCAGTATGCTTCCAACTTGAATGACACAGTTGGGTGTCTATATTCTCCCTCGCTTACTTATATCTAAGCTTGGTTTAAATCCCAGTTGAAGAGCCTGACCATTTTTGTCACTTGAAAGTGGCAAGTCCTTGATTGACAATGTTATTTTTGAAGCCATGGGCCTAAGGATCCAGATGTTCAGGATGTGCAAATCATCTGGAATTTGGGTTTGATGGATAACAGAAAGGCAACTCTGATTAGTTTTTCCCTTCCGACTGTACAGATTATTTTTATTTCACATTTGTGTGTGTGTGTGTGTGTGCGTGCATGCGTGCACGCGCCACAACATGAATGTGGAAGTCAGAGGATATGTTAATTACTTCACTGTTGCTGTGATAAAACACCATGACCAAGTCAACTTACGCAAGAGAGTTTATTTGGGCTTATGTTTCCAGAGTGAGAGTCTATAATGGCAGAGGAGGCAGGACCAGAGAGCTGGAAGATTATATTTTCACCTGTAGGCATGAAGCAGAGAGAGCAATCTGGAAGTGGGGTGAGGCTGTGAACTCTAAAAGCCACCCCTAATGATGCTTGCTGTACCACCTCCTCAGACAGCACCAACTGAGGGCCAACACACAGAGATCCGCCTGCCTCTGCCTCCCAAGTGCTGGGATCAAAGGCGTGCGCCCCTACTGCCTGGCTCTAGAAATCTTTTTTTTTAAAAATATGAGTAGCCAGCCGGGCGGTGGTGGCGCACGCCTTTAATCCCCGCACTCGGGAGGCAGAGCCAGGCGGATCTCTGTGAGTTCGAGGCCAGCCTGGGCTACCAAGTGAGCTCCAGGAAAGGCGCAAAGCTACACAGAGAAACCCTGTCTCGAAAAACCAAAAAAAAAAAAAAAAAATATGAGTAGCCTTTATTGGTTGCAGCAGTCAATTGAAGAGTCCTGTTCTTGTTATTTAGGTCGTATCTACAGATCCAGTTAAAGCCTGAAAATATTGTGTGTGTGTGTGTGTGTGTGTGTGTGTGTGTGTGTGTGTGTGTTTTGCTGGAGATTGAATCGAGGACCTTGTGCATGCTAGGCAAGTGCGCTACTGCTGAGCTACAAGCCCAGCCCCTTGAAGACTTTGTTTTTCAAGACTTTTACAAAAGTGTGTATATGTGTGTGTGTATCTAAGTGTGGACTTGTGTATGTGAGAGCAGTGCCTGCAGAGGCCAGAGGAGAGCATTGGATCTCCTCGGGCTTGAGTTGTAGGTGGTGGTGAGCCACTGACCATGGCTTCTTGGAAATGAACTTAGCTCTGCTGCACGAACAGTATGCACTCTTGACTACTGAACCATCTCTCCAGCCTCAACCGTCAGTTTTTGTCATTGTTTTGTTTTTTGTTTAGTAAAAGATTTGTAGCCGGGCGGTGGTGGCGCACGCCTTTAATCCCCGCACTCGGGAGGCAGAGCCAGGCGGATCTCTGTGAGTTCGAGGCCAGCCTGGGCTACCAAGTGAGTTCCAGGAAAAGGCGCAAAGCTACACAGAGAAACCCTGTCTCGAAAAACCAAAAAAAAAAAAAAAAAAAAAAGATTTGTTTTTATTTTCTTTACGTGCGTTTGTCTGTATATATGTGTACAGTGTACATGCTTGGCAGTTGTGGAGGCCAGAAGTGGGTGTCAGATCCCTGTAACTGGAGATACAGATGGTTGGGAGTTGCCAAGTGGGTGTGGGAATCAAATCTGGGTCCTCTGCAGAACAGCAAGTGTTCTTAACCATTGAGCATCTCTCTGGCCCTCCCCTGCTTAAAACAGCTACAGAGAGAGAGAGAGAGAGAGAGAGAGAGAGAGAGAGAGAGAGGGGAGGGGAGGGGAGGGGAGGGGAGGGGAGGGGAGGGGAGGGGAGGGGAGGGGAGGGGAGGGGAGGGGAGGAGAGGAGAGGAGAGGAGAGGAGAATGAGTGAGTGAGTTTAGGCCAGAGGTCAATTTTGGTGTTCCTCAGATATCACCCCTGCTTTTATTTATTTATTTATTTATTTATTTATTTATTTATTTATTTTGAAATAGGGGCTCTGACTAGTTTTCAACTTAACCAGTTAGGCTAGGATGGCTAGCCAAGGACTTCTGGGGGATCTACGTTTCTCAGCCTCTCCAGCTCTGGAATTACAACTATAGGGCACTGGGCCGCAATCCTGTCTTTTCTTTTTCTCTTTCTTTCTTTTTTTTTTTTTTTAATTAATTTATTTTTCAGAGCTGAGGACCAAACCCAGGGCCTTGCGCTTGCTAGGCAAGCACTCTACCACTGAGCTAAATCTCCAACCCCTCTTTTTATTTGTTTTTAAATATTGGTTCGAGGGATTGACCTCAGGTCCTTATGCTTACGTAGCAAAAACTTTCCGAGATACCCCGAACCCTGTCCTTGTGTTGTTTCCTTTGAGACAGGATCTTACTGTGCAGCCTTAGCTGGCCTGGAACTTGCAATGTAAACCAGGCTGCCTCTGCCACTGTAGTGTTGGGATGCTGGGCCTGTCGCTTCTCTTATTAATATATTCCATATATTCATCAGGCAGTTGTCAAGTACCTGCTATGGGAGGCACTAGCCCAGATAACCACTAGAGGAAAACAGCTTCAAACCCTGGTCCAGAGACACCTGCCTGCTCATAGAAGACAAGTTAAGGGCTGGAGAGATGGCTCAGAGGTTAAGAGCACTGGCTGCTCTTCCAGAGGTCCTGAGTTCAATTCCCAGCAACCACATGGTGGCTCACAACCACCTGTAATGAGATCTTGTGCCCTCTTCTGGTGTGTAGACATAATGCAGGCAAAATGCTGTATACATAATAAATAAATAAATCTTTAAAAAAAAAAAAAGAAGACAAGTTAAAAACAAGAATTTATTCTTTTTCCTTTTTTTTTTTTGAGGTGGGGTGGGGAGTCTTCTATGTCGACTTGGTTAGCCTAGAACTTACTGTGTAGGCCTGGACTGGCCCCAACCTTGCAGTGATCCCCTTACTTCAAGCTCTTGAGAGCTGAGATTATTGGTATGCACCATTATACCCAGCAATAGCTCTCTTTCCCTTTATTTTTTATTATTATTATTATTTTTTTTTGTTTTTTCGAGACAGGGTTTCTCTGTGTAGCTTTGCGCCTTTCCTGGAGCTCACTTGGTAGCCCAGGCTGGCCTCGAACTCACAGAGATCCACCTGGCTCTGCCTCCCGAGTGCTGGGATTAAAGGCGTGCACGCCCGGCCCCTTTATTTTTTGAGGCAAGATCTCATTGCATAGCCTTCGCTGGCTGGAACTTCCTATATAGACCAAGCTGGCCTTGAAGTCACAGAAATCCACCTGCCTCTGCCCCCCAAGTGCTGGGATTAAAGGCGTGTGTCACCACATTTAGCTTACTTTTTTTTTTTTCATTTACAAGTGTGTGTTTGTGAGTGTGTGTGTGTGTGTGTGTGTGTGCGCGCGCGCGCGCGCGCGCGCGCGCGCGTGCAGAATTACAGGTGGTTTGTGAGTTCTCTGATGTGAGTGCTGGGAACCAAGCTTGGGTCTTCTGGAAGAGCAATAATGCTCTTCAGTGCCCTAGCTGCCTCTTCAACCTTTTCAGCAGCCCCCACCCCCTTTAAGGTAGATCCTCAGTGTACAGCCAAGGATTATCTCTGAACTGTCGATCTGCGGTGGTCTGGAGTCCTAGGAGGTGTGTGCTACCATGCCCAGCTCCATCCTCTTCTTGACTGCAAACTCCAGCTCTGTTATTTTGTGGAAGACTTTATTCAAATCTTGGGAGCCCCAGTTCTTTCATCTATAAATTGTGGATAACAGCTGCTCGATCGTGGGCATGTAGATTAACTGGAGCAATGGGTGTGAACTCAGTAAATGCTCCTCTTCTCCCCCCCACCCCCCTTCGCCTTTCAACCAACAGTATCATTCTGTCATTTCGGTCGTACTGGGAGACAATGAGGTTTCCTGGCCTGAGAAATGGAACCTTTCTTCCTGCCATGTTGACAGCGTTAGTTTGAGTAGGAGTGACTTGCGTGACTGAAAGGGCATGTTTTAATGAGCAGTTGTCAGTGGGGAACTTGTGATTGACAAGGACTTCACTGTTCCGAATGGAAAAGCAACTTGCGCTCCTCCTGTCAGAACTTGTGTCCTGCCAGCTTGCAGGCCCTTTTGTGTGCTCGCCGGTTGTCTTTCTCGAGGTTTAATTAAAGGTGGAGTTTTCTTTCAGAGGTCTGGTAGAACTTGCTGTGTGTCTGCATGGCAGGTTAGCTACACACGACCGTGACCAACACTGAACCCGGCACCTAAAATCCAAATGAAAGCAACTCTGAGTTTCCGCTGACGGCATCTAGGCTGAGTGCTCCAGACCACGGTGAACTTGGGAGCGCATTGAATAGACCGACGGCTTCTTTTGAAATCGGCGTTCTGCAGTCTGCTTGTCAATCTGGAAATGTTCCTTTTCCCGTTGGCTCTCAAGACCCACAGGAACTGTATAGTTGCTCATTTGCCAAGTAAAAACAAAAAGCCATTTAAAGAGGGGAGCCCACATCCCAAATAGTGAGGGAGTTTCCGAGTCTTCTGAGTTGTCTGTGTCCTTCTCTTGTTCTGAACAGTTGGTGTGCCCCATCAAGGAGCAGCAGCAGTGTGCTGCCTTCTATTCCTCTGTGAGGATTGGGAAGGCAGGCAATTGGAACACCCCTGAAATGCCCCTTTCCTATCCCTGCTGCGTATGACAGATCAGAAACTTGTTTGCCAGCGCGCTCTAGGGTCAGCAGTCTATCTAGAGATTGAGACTATTAACTATTAACTAACAAGTGATTACACCTTAGTATCAGTTTCCTCAGTGGTAAAGTGAGTTCGTTGAACTAGATTGCTAAGGTCTCTTCTGAGTCGGAAGTTTTATGTTGCTATATTAAGCATCTTGTTCCCTTTTACACATTAGTATAATTGACTGCTGCTGACCTTAAATTCTTCTGGGAGATAATAACCACAGCTAGTCATTTTAGTCTCCTTTAAGATCTGTTTCTGAGCAGTGACATGTATCAGAATTACAGAATCACGGGAATTTTTGTAGAATGTCCTGCGAATGAACAGAGTAGCTCAAATTATTTAGCTTTCTGGGTTTCTTATTTTTCCACATTCTTGTGCAGATGGAAGAACGTTGGGAGGCTGTTGGTTTTTGTGTATGGAAGTCATAAGAACAGTAGTCCTCAGCTGGGCGGCGGTGGCGCACGCCTTTAATCCCAGCACTCGGGAGGCAGAGCCAGGTGGATCTCTGTGAGTTCGAGGCCAGCCTGGGCTACCGAGTGAGACCTAGGAAAGGCGCAAAGCTACACAGAGAAACCCTGTCTCAAACAAAACAAAACAAAACAAAACAAAACAAAAAAAAAACAGTAGTCCTCATTCCATTGAGCCAAGCAGATATTCGTAATCTCTGGCAGTTGCATCAGAGCTTAGAGTTCCCCTTAAAAACAGCATTGTCTAAATCCTAGCCTCTGCTGGGGTTGGTTGCATTTTCTCTCTGTCTCTGTCTCTCTTTCCCCTCCCTTTAGAAAACCACTGAGTACGACTTGTACTCTATTCTGTGTCATACACCCTAAGTTTTAAAACCATATAATTTTCAAGTATGACTTAATTTTTTCAGAGGATTATGTCTCCGTCTGACTTTTCCGAAAAGATGCCGTAAACCTTCCTATTCACTGTCAGCGTCTTATTGTGTGATCCTTTCAAACCAACGCTTAATGCTGACAGGTTGATTTTATAAATTGCTCTGTGAGGGCTTGATCAGAAGAAACTGGAAGTAAGACTCCCTTGTAACACCTTTTGAGTTAAGGAGCCAATTAATTTTCTGATTCTCACTGGCTTGTCTTGGCCCCGGAGTGTCTAAACGGGCTTCTTGACATTGATCATTTGAATAGTGACTGCTTTGTTTACTATCATCTCTGTTCTTTACTCTGGCTCTTCGAGAGCAGTACTTTGCTCTTTCAACTTGTTCATTTTAAGGCTGCTGAGTCTGTCTCTTTCATTCATTTTTCTTCTTCTTTCAATACTGGAGATGGAATCCAGGGCTTTGCATATTCTAGGCAAGTACTCAAACTACCACTGAGCTACCTCCTTAGACTGAGACTGACCTTTTAAAAAGGTTTAGGGGGACCGATATGGGGGTGCATGCCTTTAATCCCTGAACTCAGGAGACAGAGACAGGAGGATCTTTATGAGTTCCAGCCATGGTTAGTGAGATCCTGCCCCCTCCCAAAAAAGCACATAGAATTTGTATATGAAATATTCCTAAATACTTACATAGAGAAGTATCAGGGAGAGTACGTCTAGCAGTCTTACATCAGTGTCCTGATTGTTTTTTTTTGTTTGTTTGTTTTTTTTTTTCAACTGGATACAGGTTAGGGTCATCTGGGAAGAGGAACCTTGATGGAGAAAATGCCTCCATCAGATTGCCTGAAGGCAGGTCTATAGGATATTTTCTTGATTGATGGTTGATGTGGGAGTGCCCAGCCCACTCTGGACAGTGCCAACCCTGGGCAGGGGAGGGATGGGTTGTGTAAGAAAGCAAGCTGAGTGAGCCAGTAAGCAGGGTTCCTCTATGCCCTCTGCTTCAGTTCCTCCCTCCAGTTTCCTGCCTTGAGCTTCACCTGATGATGGACTGTAAGCTCTAATTTAATAAACCCTCTTCTCCTCATGTTGCTTTTAGTCATGATGTTTGTTTGTTTTTGGTGTTTTGAGACAGGATTTCCCTGTATAGCCCTGGCTGTCCAGGAACATGCTCTGTAGACCAGGCTGGCCTCGAACTCACAGAGATCTGCCTGCCTCTGCCTCCTGAGTGCTGGGATTAAAGGTGTGCGCCACCACTGCCCGGCAACTTTTCCCTTTTTAAAGCAGTATCTTATGCCTCTTACCTCACCCTCTCAGGTGCTGGGATTACAGGCATGGGTTTGTTTGTCACTTTTGAGCTAGACTTAGATATTGCATTTTCTAGTTTATATGAAAAGTTTTTCTCAATTTCATTTTGCATAGGATTTTTTCAGGTTGTTTGTAGTTAGTTTTTGGCTCACCTACATGTTTAGGAAGTTTAGACTTTGTATTATATTTCAGGTTTTCTTGGTATTATATTTTCTTTCACTTTTTTGACAGTTATTATATAACCTAGTCTGGCTTGGACTTCACTAGGCTAGCGTCACACTCTCAATCTTCCTGTTAACTTTATGTCATGGATCTGGGAGGGGCTCTTTATCTTCTCTACCTTTGAGGATTAGTAGTGACTGAGGAAGGGGTGACTCAGAGAGACATTTTCTTCAGTGGTATAGGCACTGGTAAGGTGCCCATGTACCTTAACTTTTTTTTTTAATAACTTACTTATTTTTATTTTATGTGCATTGGTGTTCTGCCTGTATGCATGTGTGAGGATGTCAGATCTTGTAGTTACAGACAGTTAGTGGGTGCTGGGAACTAAACTCATAACCTCTGGAAGAGCAGTCAGTGCTCTTAACCGCTGAGCCATCTCTCCAGTCCCTGTGCCTTAACTCTTAACCCTTTAACCCATAATACCTTAATCCCTGGCCCATACTCCTGTAAGCAACCCTAGTGAAACTCATTGGAACTCACACACACATACACACACCATGAAAGTAGAAGGTGGACTAGTAGTAGAAGGATAGAGGCGTGTCACTGTGATCAAAATACCTTATGTGGGGTTTGGCACGATGGCGCAGAGGATGAAGGCATTTGTCATCAAACCTGACAACCTGAGTTCAATTCTCCAGATCTACGTGGTGGGAGGAAGGAACCAGCTCTTGCAAATTGTCCTCTGATCTTTACACATAGACGTTCCCACCCATCCCCAATAAGAAATAAGTATTAAAAAGTATTATATGCATACTTGAAAGAATCACAATGAAACCTATCATTGAATAGTCAATATATGCTAATGTCTTGTGATAAAGACGCTATGACCAAGGCAACCTTTAAAAGACATTTAATTTGGGGCTTATGGTTTCAGAGGGTTGGCATCCATGATGGCGGAGCAAAGGCATGCAGCAGGAGCAGCTGAGATATGGGTAGAGGGAGGGAGGGAGGGAGACTTGAAATGGCTCAAGTCTTTGGAAATGTCAGAGCCTGTCCTCTACGTCTCCTAATCCTGCCCAAACAGTTCTACCAACTTGGGAACAAATATTTCAACATACAAGCCTATGAGAGCCATTCTTATTCAAACCATCACAGCTAATAAATACATTTTTGAAGTTCATAATCCTCCTGCCTCTGCTTCCTAAGTGCTGGGACTACAGGCATGTGCCATCATGCCCAGCTTAAATTTTTTTTTTTTTTAAATTCCTGGGTTTTCGAATGCTTTGCTAGAAATAGAGAGTTAAATAACTGGGAGGGCTGGAGAGGTGGCTCCGTGGTCAGGAGCACTGCCTGCTCTTGGAGAGGACCCGGGTTCAGTTCCCAACATTCACAAGGTGGCTCACAACCATCTGTAAGTCCAGTTTCAGGGACACCAACCCCATCTTCTGACTTCTGCAGCCACTAGACTTGCATGTAGTGCACATACGTACATTCAGGCAAAACAGTCCCAACTTAAGAGTAAATAATCTTTTAAAAAAGGAACGGAAATTTGTGATCTCTCTATCCCATCAAGAGCATCCTACCCAAATTTAAGATTTTATTCCATCTTCCTCAGCACACCGAAGTTGTTGCTGAAACCCAGACTCAACATTTCTTCTCCTTGGCCGATGTCACTGGTTATTACATTGGTTTGAAACAGTGGCTGTCTTGTGACCTGTGCTCTAATTGTGTTGGGTGACGTCACATGTTTTTCCCTTGTTCCAGGAGAGGTCAGAGTAAATGGTGGCAGAAGGTGGCTTCTTGTCACCCATTATGGTTCTCGATGGCTGAGATCCCTCTCCAGGTACTCTACCTCACATAGACTCTGCTCTCTCTATATCTTGTGGTTTTGTTCCCTGGGCCACAAAAAAGTGGCCATGACAGACAGTGGCCAGTCACACTGTTTCTTCCTTCGGCTTCACTGCCTAAGGCTGCCCAGGGAGGAGTGTTCTGTCTCCACTGGGAAGTCCAGTAGTCTCTAGATGAAACTGATGCAGCTTTTCTTCCCTGGGTCATCATCGTCGTTCTCATTGTAGTCCATGCTGGCCGATGTAAGCTAGGCTTGAACTCACCGTTTTCTGTCTTCGCCTCCCCAGCCATGGGCTTGCAGGTGTGTGCTGTGCCCCGGGGCCAGGTATCACATTTATTTTAAATGACAGCTAGCGGATTGCTTCTAAGACAAAGGCAGTCTATGAGAGTTAGGGGTAATGAGGGAGCAGATTAGTAAGAAATGAATAATAAATACTTTGGCTATGTTCTTCACCTTTCTTCTTCTCCTTCTCCTCCTCCTCCTTCTTCGTGTTTTTTTCGAGACAGGGTTTCTCTGTGTAGCTTTGGAGCCTGTCATGGAACTCGCTCTGCAGCCCAGGCTGGCCTCGAACTCACAGAGATCCGCCTGCCTCTGCCTCCTGAGTACTGGGATTAAAGGCGTGCGCCACCACCGCCCGGCCACCTTTCTCTTTCCTCTGTAGTTTCTTCTGCAGCCTTTAAGTCTCCTTTCTTTTCTTTGAGACAGTGTCTCATACGCAGACAAGGCTGGCCTCAAACGGGGTCCCCTGCCTCAGTGTCCAAGTGTTAGGATTGCAGGCATGCGCCACCTCTCTGAGCTCTACGCATTTTGATCAGCACATCCCCTGGCTCTGCATGGTCTCCTGCGCAGACAGACAGAACAAGCTGATCTAGTGGTGCTTCAGAAGGACTGTGTTCACACCCCCCTGGACTTGATTGACGTGCCTGCCTCCTGCTCTGCAGGCTTGGATTCTGCCGCTTGCTCACTCTTGGGTTTCTTCCTCGCATCTTGAGACATACTTAATACATTTTTCATTTGTCACTCCCTCTGTCTTTTGCTTTGGGTTTTGTGGGTGTGTTTTCAAACTCTTAGTGCTGAGCTGTCAGTTTTACTGGGCAGTGCCTTGTGCTTCCTCCAGGGCCTCCTGTACATCACCTGTCAAATAGAGACTGTAAATTTCCTCTTACTGTGAGTGCCATTTTTCTTTTTTATCCTAAGAACAATTAAAATTTTCAGTTTTATATTCAAGAGTTTTACATTTCTCCACCCTTTCCCTCATATAGAGTGCGAAAATGGATGCTACGTACCCAGGGGTCTCAGGTCATTGGTTGGCAGTGGTGTTCCTGATCTGATGACAAGATCAGAACTGTCTTACTTTTTGGTCTTAGATATGCAGTCTGTATATCCTGTCCTTTCTTATTTTGTTTTATTTTGAGGTGTCTTACTGTGTTGACTGGGTTAGCTATGAACTCAAGGACTCAAGCAACCCTCCTGCCTCACCTTATCTGGGATCACAGGCATGTGCCTGGGCTTCCCCCACGTGAGTGTTTGAGTATTTTAAACAAAGCAAGTCCAAATTGGGCTGTGTTGTAAACATAAAAAAACACAGTTGATTTCAAGGAACTAGTATGAGAAAAATGTTATTGTATATTGATTGCACCTTTTTTTCACATTTATGCACATGCTAGGCACATGTGTGGAGGACAGAGGACAACTTGCAGAAGTCTGTTCTTTCTCTTAAGTGGGTCCTGGGGATCCAACCCAAGTCGTTAGGATTGGTGACAAGTGCTTTTTCTCTGAGCCCATCTTGTTTGTCCTTGCTTGTGTTTTGAAATAATAGCCTAGATATATTGGGCTAAAAAAAATAATTTTACTTGTTTCTTTTTTTAACTTTTTTTGCAGTCTTGGCTGTCCTGGCACTCACTAGGTAGACCAGCTAGCCTTGAACTCACAGAGATCCACCTGTCTCTATCTGGGATTAAAGGTGTGCATCATCATGTCTGGCTATGTTTTGTTCTTATTTAAATAATTTGGTCACTAGAAAATCCAGAATTACTTATTTGTCTTGCAATATATTCCTGTTGGACAGTGATAGTTTGGAAAATACAGCGGTGTCAACAGATGTAATTATCCGATTTAAGACTTTCAGCCAGCTCAAATAGCACTCACAAGAGGTAGTAATTGAATAGTTTGCTCATAGTTTCCTTGGCCTAGTTTTAAAAAGAGCCTCCAGAGTTGGGAAAATAATGCTATCATCTTCATCAGTGGCTCACAGGTAAGATATAGTTCTACTTGATGCTCTAGTTTGAAAATTGCATCGTTTGGCATTATTTTATGGATTCTTGTTTTGATGTTGAGTCAATTCAATACTTTTTAAAAATTGGTTATAGGTGGTTGGAGAGATAGTTCAGAGGTTAAGAGCACTGACTTCTCTTCCAGAGGTCCTGAGTTCAATTCCCAGCACCCACATGGTGGCTCACAGCCATCTGTAATGAGATCTGGCGCCCTCTCCTTACCTGCAGGCAGATCACTATACATAATAAATAAATAATCTGCAGAAAAAAAATGGTTCTAAATCAAATAATCTTATAAACTTACTTGGGAGCAGGACAAGCCAAATCTTCCTGGCCATGAGGAACTTCGTCACTGCATGAAATGCAAACAAGACTAGGAATGTGGTTTGTCACTGAGCAGCAGAGCACTGCCCAGTGGCCCGAGCTCAGGAAAGGGCTGGGCTGGAGAACTGTCAGAAGAGACAGCTGCTGTTGGCTCATGCTGCCTTGTATTGCAGAAGTAACCATCTTATTCAACAAGAAACACAGAACCAATGCAAAGAAGAAAGCCGAGAGGTCAGAGCAATAGCTAAGAGCTAAAAACCTTACCCTTCCTCTGGCGGTGGCCCTACCTCTCCGAAAGAGAGCTACTTCCTGTGTGTTTGTCTTTATAAAGACTTTCTGTTCTGCCTTCTCATTGGTTGTAAACCCAACCACATGACTGCCTCGTCACTTCCTGTCTGTACAGACCTCCAGGTCTTCTATGTTTGGTATTGAGATTTAAGGTGTGTGTCTCCAATGCTGGCTGTATCCTTGAACACACAGAGATCTACCTAGCTCTGCCTACCAAGTGCTGGGATTAAAGGCGTGCACCACCACCACCACCACCACCACCACCACCACCACCACCACCGCCCAGTTTCTGCGATGGCTTGCTATTAGCTCTGACCCCTGGACAACTTTATTTATTAACATACAAATCACATTTTAGTACAAATCAAATGTCACCATATTTCCCCTTTTCTATTTTAATAAAAAGGAAAAAGGTTATAACTAACATAAGAAAAAATATATACAAAAGTACAATAACTATATACCATATATACAAGTAATAAATACCTAAACAATGTCTAGTCCATTTGTATTTGACAAATTCAGAGAAAATAATTCCATTATCTATCCTATTTTGGTAAGTCCAAAATGTACCTAATTCACTTTCTATCCTAACTAATCTTCAACTATAACTAACTAATCTTCAGCTATAACTCACTAATCTTCAACTCCCTTAGAGACCCAAGAAGGAAATAATTATTACCTAATAAAAAATAAAAACAGGAAGTACATGCAAACAACTTCCAAAAAATTGTGAGTTGACAGAAACAGCCAGCTGCCTGGACAGTCACCTGAGGTTTCTCTGCAGTGTTGAGGCATCATCTTCAGCCTATAGGCTTAGTGTATCTGACAGACTCATTTGTGAAGTAGGATGTACACAAGGTCAACAGTTCAACCTCACATTGGGTGAGAGCAGTCCATGTACCAGAAACACCTGAATTCCACTAGTGTCATGTCATGATTCAGGATTTTAAATTCTGGAAATTGTTGATGGTTTTTGAATTCAGCTGTCCATTCTTCTTGGCTATGTGTGTGTGTGGCTTCATCTAAGCATCCTGTTCTTCTCCACATCCCTCTATAAAATGTCATTCTACTATTGAGAGGCATGAGCTTAGTTACTCTTCAAGAATAACTGTTTCAGCTGCTGTTCCATTGCACATCAGAAGCCATTGGCCCACTGCCTGTTCGGCTGCCTTCGAAGAAAAGGGCACTGTACCTTTTCTGGATTGCGAAGGCCACTTCAGGGATGGTGCCATATTGTCCTGGTCTCAGAAGATGCCTTTTGATAAAGCCATAACCACACTTGTTTTAGCAAGAATCGGTAGTCCTTTGTTTCATGTCCTGTCTGTCCTGTTTGTCAGCAGTTGATTCGAGGATACTTTGTTGTCCAGTGGCTAACTTTTGCCACAATGAAAGTTAACTCCATATGCAGTTTCTTCAATGCCCATATTCTCTCTGAAGTAGATTGGTACTGCCAGGAGCCGACATGTCTCATAGTCATAACAAAAAAATTTTCTAAGTTATTTAAACATTTTAAATGCCGTATTCTGTAGATCTCTGAAGGGTTTGAAGATGACCTGTCTATCTAAAATATATCTGCTCAATCTTGAAAACATACCTAATATGACTACAAGTTCTATTATAATGTCTAACTACTAACTTTCATTTCTTTATATCCTAATAGTTGGTAATAATAATTCAAGGACCAGAAAATTGCATTATTTGTTAAATGAATGGTATAAGTACAATTAGAAATATACATATAGCATTTTCTAACTATCAATTTCAATATATATAATTTGTATACAATATAAAACAATCCAATTCAATGTAAAGTATTTAAAACTAGTAATTGTCTTTAAAAAAAAAAAAAAAAAACAAGAACCTTAAATCTAATCTCCTTTGCTTAGCCTCTTTCCTAACCCTTGACAACAACTTGTAACCAACCCCCCTAAACAATGAAAATTATCCCAGACCCAAAACCCATTAAAAAACCAAAAAACCACCCACCCCACACCACCTCTTTGGGAATGTGGACATCGTATTCTTAAAATTGCTTCCTGCTGGGTATGGGCGAAGGTATCTTTATCTTGAAAAGAAAAATTTTAGGTTAATTGTCAAATTCTAGAAAAAGTAACTATATCCTTTGTTATCCAGTCTGTGTATAAAGTTCAGGGTTTATCTCAAGTCTTTATTCAAGTAGTCTTTGAGACTGGATCATCTCAGTTAGCCCTCTCAAAATTGCTCTGAGCACTTTGTAGTTCAAAGCTGATCTATAGATGATGTTTGTCAGCTTAGTGATATTATTATTGTCCACGTGGAATTGTTGTTGTTGTGGGGCCCCATCTTCTTCCTGGAGACTTCAGTTGATGTTAGGCCTGGCCATGATTTCCTGCAGAAAACTGATAAGAGACTCGAACACAAAGACATACATATGCAGCTAATTGAAGCCTTTTTTCTAGAATTAGTTAGTATTCTACATGATCATTCATATCTTAACAAAGTTTTAAATGTACATATATCTATATGTATTAATCTTGTAAATTTTGATATAAAATTCATACTTTAAGAAAAGTTTAAAGAATCAGAATAGAATCAAAGAGTTGAGATTAGTAATAGAATAGTCCCTTAATTAATTTGGTTTTTCTCCTGTCCCAGAGCAAAAGATGGCTCTTTTCTTCTGGTGTGATACAGGGAGTTTGCATTTTCCTTTTAACAGCATGCTTGAGTTTAAAGAAGGAGAGAGCCATTCTCCAACTCCAAAGTCAGCTTTAAATTTTAATTGAACTGGAACTATTAGAAGACCAATAGTGTTAAATTTCTTTAGAGAAGAGCAGAAAGAAACATTTAGGAAGACTTATAAAATTTTATAGATGATATACCAATAGGCCATTTTACTCTGTTTCCTGGGATAGATGATTTGTCCTTTTTCTTCAGTTGTCTCATTTGTCCAGTGTTCTTCAGATTCCTTAGCCTTCATTCTAAAAGACAAAAAACAAAAACCTTTCCCCAAGTTGTATTTTCATTTTGTTTTTTAGTTTTCTCTCTACATAGCCCTAACTGTCCTGGACCTTACTACATAGACTAGGCTGGCCTTGAACTCATAGAGAACTCTGTCTGCCTCTGTCTTTAGAGTGCTGTGATTAGAGGTGTGTGCAACCACACCTGGCTCCCCTCCCCTTTTTTTTTAATTAAAAAAAAAATGCTTTGTGTGCACGTGTGCGTCTCTCTCTCTCTCTCTCTCTCTCTCTCTCTCTCTCTCTCTCTCTCTCTCTGTGGGGGGGCAGGGACTCAGGTATGTGCACATGAGCTCAGGTGCTTGCCGAGGCTGGAGGCATCAGATCCCCTGGAGCTAGAGTTACAGGCAGCTGGCTGCCTGACAAGGGCCCAGGACATTGAACTCAAGTCCTCTGCGGTGAGATGCACTCTCTTAACCCAACCCTCCAGCCATCTCTCCCGTCCCTTCTCTTCTCAGTCAGTCTTGTGATCTCCCAGAAGCCTTTGCATGGCAGGAGAGGGTGGGTGGGTTTGTAAAGGATCCTGTATGGGAGACAGGACCCTGCATTTCTCATCCATGGGCCTTACGCTCTTTCCAGCCAGGAAGTGAGCCGGTTAAGTTGGGCTCAAGCAGCCCTGTGCACTGGTCGATTGGGCTTTGATAGCCTGCCCCAGACTGAAATGCCGACCTTTGGTATTCACTCAGGAGCTAAAGAAACTGTGCCTTTCCAGTCTGTCTTCCCAGTATGAGCGAACAGGACTGAAAGAAGAAAAGCAAACCAAGAAGGCTCCTTTCTTCTGTGAGAGGCAAGGCCTCTGGAAAGCTACCCAGGGTTGTCGGGTGTTTTCGGTGGCCACAGCCCAGCAGCTCAGGTTACACTGCCCCTTCTGTGTTGGGGGCGGGGACAGCAAGTGACACAGCACAACCATGCAGCCACACTTACGTAACCATGACTTGGGGGACAGAATTAGGCTCTGAATGAACTGCCCAGGACCGAGGGGATGGTGTTAGAGAACAGGGTCTGACTTCTGTCAGGCTTGACTTGAAAGTCATCCGCGGGACTCCCAGCACCCCAGAGCCTCAGTTCGTGGCCAGCATCATTTAGAACAGAATCTTCAGGGTGCAGCTGTCTCCAGGTAAGGGGCTGAGCCCTTCTGCTGCTGTTGCTCACAGCTGTCCGGCTGGGCTCCGGTTAGACTGATTCTGGAAACTTCTAGAATTCACCGCAAATTCTTGAACTGTCCTTGGCTTCCCTCCCACCAGAAGGTTTAGAGGAAAGAGGTGTTTTCAGTTTACAGATGGAAAGAGCAGCCTGCAAAGCGCCTGAGCCGATCTGTAGAGTGTGGTTTGCTCAGGGCAGTCCCCTGCTGCACGAGAGTGCCAGGAACTACAGCGTGAGTGATCTTATCACTCCGCTGTTGGCAGAGTAGTTTTACGTTGGCAAAGACAGAGCCCGAATCACTTTCCTTTACTTTTGAATCCTTTCCCTTTCCCTTGCGGGGATTTGAAATCTAAGGCATTGGTGGAACCCCCAAAGGGTGGCATTGGAAATGAATAATAATTGATTAGTAGCTTCAGGTTATATATGGAAATACTGAGGTCTGGTAAGGGTTAGATAAGTTATTTCAGGTCAGTTAGCTGAGACAGAAACCACACATCTCATTTCCCTGTCCAGCTTCTCCCACTCTTCCTAAATCAAGACTTTTTTTTTTTTTTTAGAACAAGCCTTAAGGTAGCCCAGGCTGGCCTTGAACTCCTGATCCTCCTGTGTGCTGGGATTACAAGCATGAGCCACCCATGCCCGGCTTGAGGCATGACTTTGTTTTTGTTTTGTTTGTTTTTTTTCTGAGACAGAGTTTCTCTGTATATCCCTGACTGTCCTGGAACTCATTCTGTAGACCAGGCTGGCCTTGAACTCAGAAATCTGCCTGCCTTTGGCTCCTGAGTGCAGGGATTGAAGGTCATGACATTTTAAAAATGAGAGTTTGGGCCAGGCAATGGTACCTAGAGAAACCCTGTCTTAAAAACAAACAAACCACAAACAAAACAAAACAAACAAACAAAGAAAATAATGAGAGCTCAGGCTGGGGTATGGTTAATTGGTAGAGTGCTTGCCTAGCATGCTCAGAGCCGTGTTTGACCCCCAGCACTGGTGTGGTGGTGCACGCCTGTAATCCTAGCACTCTGAAGGCTAAGGCAGTAGCATAGCTGTGAATTCAAGGAAGGCTAGCCTGGGCTACATAGCAGGGCCCTGTTACAAAAGAAAGGTTATTCTTTTGGGGGGCCTGGAGAGATGGCCTGAGGTTAAGGGTACTTATTGCTCTTGCAGAAGACCTGGGTTCAATTTCCAGCACCCACATGGCAGCTTGTGACCATGTATAACTCTAGTCCCAAGAGATCTGACACCCTCTTCTAACCTCCTTAAGCACCAAACATGCACATGATATACACACATCCGTGCAGACAAAACACCGTATGTAAAAAATAATAAAAACGAATCTAAGAAGTTCAAGGGAAAAAAGGCAGTTTTTCCTGCCTCTGCCTCCCAAGTACTGGGGTCAAAGGCATGAGCCATCACCGCCAGGCTTTTTTCCCCCTTAATTTGAGCATAAGTTACTTAATTCTTATTTGGGGAACTGTTTTGATGAGTTGTAAATTTCTTAAACCTTTTTTATGCAAGTTGCAGAGAAGGGGGGGTTGATTTTACTAAAATAGATATCTCACATAATAAATCCTTTTAATCATGAAAATTTTCAGACCTAGAAAAGTAGAGTGAATAGTGCCATTGCCAGACATTATCAGTCTTATTGGTCACCAAAACTGCATGGCTTCTTTTCACACATCTTATTCTTGCTAGTAAAATGCCGTCTTGCTTTTCTGAACATAGAAAACTTTTATTTATAGTTTTGTGCTTTTCAAATCTGTCTTTCCCTTCCAGCCTCCTCTTTTTTTTTCTATTTTGTTTTTAATCTATCTATCTATCTATCTATCTATCTATCTATCTATCTATCTATCTATCTATCTATCTATCTATCTATCTGGCAGGGTCTCACTGTATCCTAGCCTGTCCTTCAACTTGCTGTGTGGCTGAGGTTGACCTGGAACTTACGGTTTTCCTGACTCCATTCCCTTTCCCCTCAGAGTGCTGGAATCATAGGTGTGCGTTTTCACACCCAGTTTATGTGGTACCTCATGCACAGTAGGCAAACCCTGTGAGTGAACTGAGCTACAGCCCCAGTCTCAGAATAGGAGAGTGGAGAGAGAGCAGTCATTGAAAGAAGTGGGTCTGTCCCATCCCACTGCTCTGGCATCTTCACCAGGTGCTTCCAGGGCTGCTGGGCTCATCTCTCTCAAGCGACCAGGACAGAGTGTGGCCATTGCATGTGGTCTAGGCCAGAAACAGCACAGTGCTCTCATGCTTCTTTAATTCTGTTGGCTAAAATTCAGTCATGTGGTTGACCATGTGCCAAGGAAGTGCCAAGGAAGCCGTCTGAGTTCAGGAAGAAGGAGAAAGTAAAATGGGCCTTGTGAATGGACAGGCCAGGTCCTAGCTCACAGCATGCCACTGATCATACTTCATCTTGAGTCCTATCCTGGATAGAAAGAACTAACAGGAGCCAGCAAGATGGCTCAGTGGGCAAGGGCACTCGCCCCCAAGCCTGACTTCAGTCTCTGTGGTGCAGGGCAGGTGAGAAGATGAGAACTGACTCCCATAAATTGTACTCTGACTTCCACTGGTGTGTGTGTGTGTGTGTGTGTGTGTGTGTGTGTGTGTGTGTGTGTGTACACCTGAGTCCTTACTGAGAAAGAGAGAGCGCAAGAGGAAAAAACCAAAATGAAACTTTAGGTCTGGGGCTTTAGCTCAGCAGTAGTGTTTGTCTGTTATACAAGAGTCCTAGGTTTCCTCTTCTATGCTGCAAGAGTAAAAAAATAATACAATTAGGATGGGGTGTAGTGGCTCATGTCTATAATAATCCCAGGACTCTGGAAGGAGGATGGTGAGTTTGAGGACAACCTAGGTTACAAATTAGAGAGAATAGCAGATGAGACCATTAGAAAAAAAAATCACAAGATAAAGCAAAGAGATGTATTTATTATTACCTTTATTCTATGCTGGGTTGTAAGCTCTGAAAGTCAGAAGGGAACGCAGCAAGCAGCTGGCCATTTTGCCCTTTTCCAGTGAGATATGATATTCCAGAGCTACAGCAAGGCTGCAGGAACTTTTGGCATTTTAAAAATGAACTGGTAATGGAGGAGGACGTGTCGGTTTGGGGGGGCAGAGGGGAGGAGTCGGGGGGACCGGGAGAAGAGGCCGGAGAAACTGCGGTTGGGATGTCAAATAAATACATTGGAAAAATGAACTTGTTCCACATTTTCGTCTTGACTCCACTGGCTTGGTAAACAGTAAATATTAGGGCTGGTGGCTCCTCAGGGTACCAGAGGCAGGGCAAGGGCAGCAGTTATTTTCAGCTTGTGATTACCTTCCTACTCAGTTTTCAGGGTTCTTCGCCGTAGCCTAATTTTCTAGGACAAAAAAGAAAACAGTATTTGTAGCTGAACCAAAATAACTGTGTGCAGACTGGAAGACTGTGTCCCCATGTTACTGGCGTTGAGCTCTTAGGGTGTGTGTGTGTGTGTGTGTGTGTGTGTGTGTGTGTGTGTACGTGTACGTACACTCACCTGTGTTGCTCTGCCTCTCAGCAGCAGCAGACGCTCCTGTCTGGTGGGAGCAGGATGTCTTGACAAAGCACATATACTTTGGCATCAGCTCTAGCCTCAGTAATATAGAACCTTCTCTTTTTTTTTCTTTAAAGGGATAAGGCTAGAGAGGCAGGCAAACATCAGAATTCCCATTTGTGAGGTCACCAGCATGACCTCACAGCCAGAGAGTTCAAAATGTTTCTTAGCTTCTAGGAAGATGTTAGCTGAGGCATGGCCTGATTCCATAGGCACCATGAGGTACCAGTCTGTCCTCTATTAGTTGACTTGGGTTGAATTTTCTATAGTTCTGTAGATAAAAGGTAGACACTGATGTCTCTGTTTTTTATACTTATGTATTCAGATTACACAATTTGGAGAATTATATAATGGTAAGAAAGCCATTGTGGCTCTCCTTGGCAGGGTAGCTAGCGCAAGTCGAAACCTCAGAAGATGAGCAGCAGTGTGCCTTCACTCTGGGTCCTCAGTGCTCCGTTATGTAATTTGCCACCACATTTCTCTGCAAATAGACATAATATTTTTAGTTCTGTGAAAATATGTCTTTAACATCAGGCGATAACATTTTGGAATGGTTAGATCCAGTTATCAGGAGTATAAATAACTTCTGACCTACAGACTTAAGTTGAGACGCATCACAACCGAGGAGCTGTCAACATTGAGTTTGGTGACTATTTTCCAGGTGGAGCTGTAAGGGCCAGTGTGAGTTCATGCAGATACCTGCAAGGTTAACAGAGGTTTTCTTAGGTCTCACCTCGGCTGTTCTGTTCGGGCTGGCCTCTCAAACTGGTGACATTCCTTCACCAGTGCTGGGAATACAGGCCTGCACCTCTTGTTCTTTGAGCAAACGGAAATGTCATGGGGTTGCAGGAACTGTCCGATTGGTCGAGTGTTTTCCTTTCATGCTCAAGACCCTGGGTTTGGTCACTAGCACTGCAGGGGAAGCATTCATAGAGAACTTTATGTTCCCAGACTCCTGAAGCAAACACTTGATAAATTGTCACCTTCTGTATTTTATTTAGGAGCTGAGTGGAGTGGCGCACGCCTTTGATCCCAGCACTCGGGAGGCAGAGGCAGGCGGATCTCTGTGAGTTCGAGGCCAGTCTGTTCTATGTAGCAACTTCCAGGACAGCCAGAGCTACATAATAGAGAAATGCTGTCTCAAAAAAGAAACAAAAACAGGAAGTAAAGTAGGAATTAAGTCTTTTAACCTTCAGTGTTTGACTCTAACTGGGGAGATTAAGAGCTTTAATCCAAGTCATTATTTTTTTGGTTTTGAGGCATGGTTTTATAGTCTTCCGCTGGCTTTGAATTTAATATAGATCCCAGGCTGGCCTTGAACTCATGATCCTCTTGTTTCTATCTCCTAAGTGCTTGCATTATGGGCTTGTGCCACTGTGTCTGGCTTTGCTTGTGCACGTGTGCGTGTGTGTGTACGTGTGCGTGTGTGTACGCGTGCATGCATGCATGCGTGCGTGCGTGTGTCTGAGTGTTTGAGACAGGGTCTCTCTGTGTAGCCCTGGCTGTTACTTTTGTGTTTTGAGATAGGCTATGTAACCCAGACTAGCCCTAAACTCGTGCAGTCACATCTGGTAACTGTGCTTTTTACAGCACTGTCCTCTGTGTTCCTTGTTTTTCCCAGTCACGTGTCCCTGTTTTCTTAAATGTGCAGATTTTAGGAATGAGGTAACTTATGCACATAGACTTAGAAATTTGAAATTGCTCCTTCCAGCATGTGGGAATCAGATAAGGAGGGTCAGGAGTTTAGTTCCAGCCTTAGTTAGCTACATACCAAGCGCAGGGTTATATGAGACTATTACAAAACCAGGAAGAAAGCAAGCAAGCAAAATTCCTGAAATTGCCAGTTAGTTAGAAGTGAATTTTTATCTGGGGGCAGTATTTAGATATTTTTTTAAAGGAATATTTAAAAAATATTTATTTTTATGTGCATGAGTGTTTTGCCTGCATGTGTATCTGTGTACCAAGTGTGTGCCTTATGCCAGTGGAGGTCAGAAGAGGGCTTTACATGCCCTAGAATTAGAATTACTGATGGTTGTAAACAACCATGTGGGTTCTGGGAAATGAACCCGGGTCCTCTACAAGAACAGCCAGTGTTGTTAACCATAGAGTAGTTTTTTCTTTCTTTCTTTTTTTTTCTTTTTTCTTTTCTTTTTTTTTTTTAAGCTTTTAGAATCAGGGTTTCTCTGTAGTCATGGCTGACCTGGAACTCACTCTGTAGACCAGCAGGCTGGCCTCGAATTCACGGAGATCCACCTGCCTCTGCCTGGCTCTGTCTCCCGAGTGCTGGGATTAAAGGTGTGCGCCATCACTGCCCGGCTCTTGCAGGTATCTTTATACAGGGAGACTAGAACTGACTTTAGGTTTTGAATTTCTCTTTACAAAATCTCTGTGGGTGGTCGTTAAGGTGGGTCACATGGTTCCAAGTCTGAGCAGAAGGGAGTCGCCCACTGGGTGTCTTGAAATGATAGTTTGTGCAGCTAGAACAGTAACACCTTTGTGTGCTTTGCATAAAATGTTGGGTGACACTGATCTCACCTCCAAACTTTGAGAAGTAATAATTACTAGAGTTCCTTAGGTTTTTTTTTTTTTTTAATTGTTGTTGTTTGTTTATTTTTAAGGTCCAAATAATTGGGCTGGGGATGTAGACAGTACTCCCTAGCATGGTTATAGCCCTTAAAAAAAGAACCTACTAACTTACCCATTCTTTTCTGCTACAAGAAATATTTTCTTTATCTGCATGTTTTGAATATTCTCACTTCAAATTTTTTTATTTATGTGCATAAGCCTGCATGAATGTATGTATACCGTGTGCATGCAGGAGCCCAAGGAAGTAAGAAGAAGAAACCCTTGGAACTGGGGTTGCAAACCACTGGGAGCCACTAGGTGGGTCCTGGGAGCCAAACCCAGGTCCTCTGCCCGAGCAGATGAGTGCTCTTAGATGCTGCCTCATCTCTCCAGACTCAGTGTTCCTACTTTCACTTTTAGGAGGCAGGTTTTAGGTGATCACTTGTTAAAAAGAGTACATAGTAAACATAAGACCTATATTTTGCGAAGGTTGTGATATTAAACCGTATTCAATCTTTTTTTTTGTTTTGTTTTTTGTTTTTCGAGACAGGGTTTCTCTGTGTAGCTTTGCGCCTTTCCTGGGACTCACTTGGTAGCCCAGGCTGGCCTCGAACTCACAGAGATCCGCCTGGCTCTGCCTCCCGAGTGCTGGGATTAAAGGCGTGCGCCACCACCGCCCGGCGGCCCCGTATTCAATCTTTAAACACTTGTTTCGAACAGAAGACCATTTTTCTGTAATTCCTGTTCAAACAAGGTTTAGAGAGTGTATCTGAGGAAAATGGGGACCTTGAATTCTTTTTTTTTTTTGTTTGTTTGTTTGTTTGTTTTTGAGTCAGGTTTCTCTGTATCCCTGGCTGTCCTGGAATTCAATCTGTAAACCACTTGCCTCGAACTCACCAAGATCCGCCAGGATTAAAGGCATGCGCCACCACTGGCTAGGGAACCGTGAATTCTTGAAACTAGTGACTACTAATCATTGTGGTGCTTGCCTAACGTGGCCACCATTCTCATGGTGGGAAGCAGCCTCTAGACCAGTAGTTCTCAACCTGTGGGTCTTGACCCCTTTGGGGTTGAATGACCCTTTCACAGGGGTCAGCTAAGACCATCGGAAAACACAGATATTTACATTATGATTCATGACAAGCAAATTTAACGTTATGAAGTAGTAACGAAAATCATCTTATGATTGGGGGTCACCACAACATGAGGAACTGTATTGAAGGGTTGCAGCGTTAGGGAGGTTGAGAATCGCTGTTCTAGGTGGTGTTGTCATCTAGATATTGAACTGTAACAATATATTTGATACAGCGTGTACACAAAGCTGGGGTGTAGCACTGGTAGAGGCTGAGGCAGGAAGATTGCCAGAAATTCCAGGAGGCTTAGGCCATAGCATTCCTTATCTCAGAGCAAACACCAAGGCTGTGGAGATGGCCCAGCAGGTAAAGGTGCTTGCTGCCAGCGTGGCCTGCCTGAGTGAGATCCCTAGGACCAACCCATGTGGTGGGAAGAGTGAGCTGACTCTGGCCAGTAATTCTCTGCCTTCCACACACACTGTGACACACACGTGCCTCTCCCCAGTAAGTACTTCCACACACACACTGTGACACACACGTGCCTCTCCCCAGTAAGTACTTCCACACACACACTGTGACACACACGTGCCTCTCCCCAGTAAGTACTTCCACACAAACACACTGTGACACACATGCGCCTCTCCCCAGTAAATAAATACCATTTTTTTTTTAAAGCAAACAAGGGCCTGGAGAGACAGCTTAGGCAAGAGCATGCACTGCTCTTGTGAGGAGTCCGAGATCGGTTCCCAGCTCATAACTGCCTATAACTCCAGTTCCGTGGGGATCTGATACCGCCGATCTCTGAAGGCACCTACACTCACATTCTCTCACTTAAAAATAATAAAAAGAAGTATTTGGAAACCAAGCAAACAGACAAATCCAAATAAAACAACCCCCCCACTCACATACAAGACAAATGTGGACTAAACCATAATTTCATAGAGGATGAACACTTTCTTGGAATAGAAGAATGTCCTACTTTCTGGAACTGTAACTGTAAGCAAAGCTTAAGAAATATAAAGCACTTTTTTTTTAAACCCAAGGACAGGTCATCTAAGGTTATCTGCTTCTTTGACATAAATATCTTGCTTCTTTGGCCTTGAGTTCTAGATCAGATCCGAGTTAAATTACAAATTTAAGGTATTAATCTAGCTCAAAAATTTCAGGCCTGCCTTTATCTCCCAAGTAATTCTGTTGGGTACCCAGGACAGACAGCCAAACAGTTTTCTTTCTTTTGTCCTTCCTTCCTTCCTTCCTTCCTTCCTTCCTTCCTTCCTTCCTTCCTTCCTTCCTTCCTTCCTTCCTTCCTTCCTTCCTTCCTCTCTCTCTCTCTTTCTCTCTCTCTCTCTCTTTCTTTTGGTTTTTCCAGACAGGGTTTCTCTGTGTAGCTTTGCTCCTTTCCTGGATCTCACTCTGTAGCCCAGGCTGGTCTCAAACTCAGAGATTCGCCTGCCTCTGCCTCCCGAGTGCTAGGATTAAAGATGTGCACCACTTCTGCCCAGTCCAAACAGTTTCTTTTTTTTTTTCTTTTTTTCTTTCTTTTTTCTTTTTTTTTTTTTTTTTGGTTTTTCGAGACAGGGTTTCTCTGTGTAGCTTTGCGCCTTTCCTGGATCTTGCTCGGTAGACCAGGCTGGCCTCGATCTCACAGAGATCCGCCTGGCTCTGCCTCCCGAGTGCTGGGACTAAAGGTGTGCACCACTTCCGCGCAACCCAAACAGTTTCTTTAGTATTGATGTTGAGCAACACAGCTTCCTGTTTTGGGGCGGAAGTGTAAACCCTTGAATGAGAAGGAGCAAGAAGGGATTGTGTAGTCAACGAGTCCTTCATGCTCTGCTCTCTGGTACCGCTTGGTGCTTGGAAGTAGATGGTCTTCCTGCTTCCTTTTAAGAGTTCGAGCAAAACAGTAGCTATTTTTAAATCTCAGAGGTGATGTAAGTTCTAAAGATAAACATTTTACAAATAGTTCTTGACTTGAAAAAAAAAACTCTAAGGCATCATTCAGTGTTATAGATGCAAAACTCTTGGGTTTTGCACACACCCATATACATAAGTACAAACAGACATACGTGACACAGACAGACAGACAGACACACTCAAAGCAAGACTATAAAGCGGTGTGACCTTTTTCTTGGAAAGTGGTCTCTCTCTCCTCTTTTTGGCCTTCTGAAGCAAGGTCTCACTATGTAGCCCAGGCTGGCCTAGAACTTGTGGCTATCCTCCCACTTTTTTCTCCCAATTTCTGGCATCACAGGTCTGAGCTACCTCTTTGGATGTGACTAACTGAAAAAATAGGAGTTTATACACATCCACATAAAGTCTTTCCTGTGGGCAGGCGTTGTTTATTATTTTGACACAGCCATTAGTTTTTGGAACGGTTGGACTTTTCCCTGTGGGCCTTGGATCAGTTTTGCTTTGTTTGGTAGCTGCACATCCATTTAACTTTGAGATATTCTGATCCGGGTTTAGGAAACAGCTCATAGTGTGGTAGCCACACCACTAATTTCTCAGGCCACCAACAAGGTGTCCCTGAACTTGCTTCATTCACTCATTTGCTTGTTTTTCTTAAAGCAAGGCCTCACTCTGTAGCTCAGGCTGATTTTGAACTTGTATTCCTCTTGCCTCAGCCGCCTCAAAGAGATCACAATTACTTCTAAGAATAGAGTTAAAACATTTTGAAAGATGGGAAATATGGCTGGGCGGTGGTGGTGGCGGTGGCGGTGGTGGTGGTGGTGGTGCACGCCTTTAATCCCAGCACTCGGGAAGCAGAGGCAGGTGGATCTCTGTGAGTTCGAGGCCAGCCTGGTTTCCAAAGCGAGTTCCAGGAAAGGCGCAAAGCTACACAGAGAAACCTTGTCTTGAAAAACAAAAAAAAAAAAGAAAAGAGAGCGAGAGATAGGAAATATGACTCAGTTACTAGAGTGCTTGTCTAGGTTGCGTGAAGCCCTGGGCTCTATCCCCAGCATCATAGAAACAACGTGGTGGGTGCTTGTAATCTCAGAACTGGAGAGATAGAGGCCACAGGACTCAAGTCCAAGGTCATCCTTGGCTACATACCAAGTTTTAGGCCAGCCTCAGACACAAAAGTCTGGGTCTCAAAACAACTGTTTGAGGCATTTTTTGTGAAGTATTTAGTGTTTCCTCAGGCAGTCACTTTTTTGTGGGTCTTTGTTTATAATCCTGGCTTTTCTGGAACTCACTATTTAGTTCAGGGTGGCTTTGAACTCAGAGATCCTCCTGCTTCTGCCTCCTGAGTGTTGGGATCAAAGGCTTACACCACCATGTTGTGCTCAGGCAGTCACCTTTAAAATGTTTTTATTGATTTTTATGTGTATGAACATTTTCATGTTTGTAGGTATGTAGGTCAGAAGGGGTTGACAGAGTCCCTGGAACTGGAGTTACAGGTAGCTGTGGCTGCCTGGCTGCCTGACCTGGGTGCAGGGAGCCAGACTGGGTCCTCTGCAAGAGCAATAAGTGCTCCTGAGCTCTCCTGCTTCTCAGTCAGTCACTTGATATGGTAGATTCTTTGGCAAGGAGAGAACCTTTGGGTGGAGGAGGTTGTGGAATGCTGTTGTCCAGTAGAACTATTTGTCCTGTGTGCAATGATGGAAACTTCTCTCTGTGGCACCATGGCCAGTTAATTGTACATTTGAATGTGACCGAGCCATTCAATTTAACATGTAGGGGCTAGATACATGGTTCCAAGGTATAAAGAATGCTTGCTATTCGTGCAGAAGTCTGGAGAGGGCTGGAGTTGGTTTGCCAGCCCCTCAGTCAGGTAGCTCACAACCACATCTAGGGTGTATTATGCTCTCTTCTGGCTTCCACATGCACCTTCCTGAATGATTGTATACAGAGAGGGGGGTGGTAAGTCTTTAAAAAAGAAAAAGGTAGGGTAGGCATGGCTGTGTATGCCCGTAATCCCAGCACTTGGGAGGCTGAGGCAGGCGGATCTTTGTGAGTTCTAGGCCGCCTGATCTGCATGGTAACTTTCAGGCTATCCAGGGTTTCATTGTGAGACTCTATCTCAACAAGATAAAACAAAACAAAACAAACAAACAAACAAACAAACAAAGGCAACATGTAGCTGGTGACTACCACATTTAAAAACACAGAGGCATAATATTGAGCCTTGAGTGTCACAGACTGGGGGAGTAGTTTATGTTAAGATACAAAAGCGTATTGAGTAAAGGTAAGCCGTTAAATACTCATCCTAGTCCACCCCCCTGTGCCCTGTAGTAGGAAAAGCTGGACTTGGACTCGTGCTCAGCGGCAGCTAGTCCTCACAGCTGTGCTGGTCTTTGCCAGGTGGAAGGTTAGTAAGTGATCAGTTTCTTAGATTGATCGGAGGTTCTTGAGCTCTCCTTTTAAACTTGATTTCTTCTGATAATCTTGAGTTCGCTGTCTCTCGAGAAGGGGAGGACAACACCAGCTGAGCTCGCTGTCAGTTCCCAGGCGTTGTCCTCCCCTCTTCCTTCATTGGTCTCCTGACTGTGTGCTGTGTATTTCCTTCCAGCCCGCACACGCCTCACCTTGCTGGTGAAGCCTTTTTCTTCCATCCTACTTCATTCTTTCGCTCTTCTAGGATGTTTCCAGGATAGTCACATGGTTTGGTATTTCTCATAAATCACATTATATGCTTATTATTATTTTTTTGTCCATGTGGATCTTTTCTCCCTAGCTACATTGTAAGCTCCATATGTTTGTGTCTATCATATGTTATTCTGTCATCTGTAATGAGCAAGAAGTATAATTGAAAAACATACTAGGTACACCCCAGCTAATTTTAGAGTAAACATTTGGAGCTTTTATTTTTAATTTTATTTAGTGAATGTTGTTTATTAATTGTTGTAGGAAATATAAAGATGACTATAGTTTCTTCCCAGAGAATCCACAATCCACACAGAGACAGCTTGCTAGATGCTATGAAAAGCATCCAGACTGAGTGGGGTGTGGTGGCTCGTGCCTGTGAGTTTGAGACCAGTCAGTACTACAGTGTGAGGCCCTTGTTTCAAAAACCAAGAAACGGGGCTGGAGAGATGGCTCAGTGGTTAAGAGCACTGGCTGCTCTTCCAGAGGTCCTGAGTTAAATTCCCAGCACCCACATGGTGGCTCACAACCATCTATAATGAGATCTGGTGCCCTCTTCTGACCTGTAGGCATATGTACAGGCAGAACACTGTATATATAATAAATAAATAGATCTTTAAAAAAAAAAAAAAAAAAAAAAAAACAAGAAACGGCCATGAGATGGCTCAGTGGCTTAAAGACATTTCCATACAAGTCTGACATCCTGAGTTCAACCCCCAGAACCTACTCAAACGGTGAAAGGAAAGAGCTGGTATCCAGGATCCATGAAACTCTGTCACAGAGAGCACACAGACTAAACAGAATGGACACTCTATGGGAAATAGAAAGTTGAATACATTCTCATTGGTGAGGCGCTGAGTAGGTTCTGTACGGCAGGTGAGCGCAGATTTGAGCAGCTAAGCTGGAGACTTGGAAAGCACATTGCAGGCAGGGAGAACCCCTGAAACAGAGCCACAGAGGAGGCAACATTCTGAGTTGCTGTAGAGGTATTGAGAGTCAATTGTGGATGATTCATGTGCATGTAATTGAGAAATTGAACCTCTGATTATTTTTTGATTAATAATTGAGTAATGATTCTCAAATGCTCCCATCAGAATCACAGATAGCAGCCCAGCCAGGGTTTGTTTCAGTAGGTTTGAGATCCTCATTTCTCACAAGTTCTAGGTGGTGCTGATACCTCACACTGTGAGCACCAGCACGTCTGAAATTGCCTGTGGAGGTGCCTGTTTTGTGTATGTAAACCCTTGATGTTAACGCACAGTGGTATTGCTGCTCTGGGCATAGACTGGTCTTTCCATAGGCTGCAAATCAGGCTTTGGTATTCATAACCCTTAGTGCGGTCTTGAAACGGTAGGAATCAAAACAGCAAACCTGAACATGCTTACTTGGCACCCAAGTTTTTCTTTTCTTTTCTTTTCTTTTTTTTTTTTGGTTTTTCGAGACAGGGTTTCTCTGTTTAGCTTTGTGCCTTTCCTGGATCTCACTCTGTAGCCCAGGCTGGCCTCGAACTCACAGAGATCCGCCTGGCTCTGCCTCCCGAGTGCTGGGAGCCACCATCGCCCGGCCCAAGTCTTTCTTTTTATTAATAGTTTTTCCCATCCCTATCATAGTTCCCCTCCCTCCCTCGCAGTCCCTCCCCCAGCCTCTGCTATCACCCCCTTATTATTTAGTGTATATGAGTGTTTTGCCTGCATGTCTGTCTGTCTGTGCACCACATGAATGCCTAGTTCCTGAGGAAGTGGTGAACCTCTTGTGGGTGCTGGGAATCCAACCCAGGTCCTTTGCAAGAACAATAAGTGCTCTTAACTGAGCAAACTCTCCAGCCCTGGCACCCAAGTCTTTAAGTATCTGAATTAGAGGCACTTGGTGTTGGAAGCCCCTTGTAATGTAAAATGAAGACTTAACATCTTCTAACTCCCAGCCATGTGTGGTGGCACAAGCTTATAACCCTAGAACAGGGAGTTTAATCCTGGCACTAGAGAGGCAGGCGGATCTTTGTGAGTTCAAAGCCAGCCTGATCTACATAGTTCCAGGACAGCCAGAGCTACATAGTGAGACCTGGTCTCAAACAAAACAAAACACCTTTGTAACTCCAAATAGAGACAAAAATGAGTATAGCAACAGTTGGGAAACACCTTAGAGTTCCTTTACATTATTAAAAATTATTGAGTTCTCCAGAAGCGCCCCCCTCCAAAAAAAAAAAAAAAAAACCCAAACAAAATGATGTCTTCCTGTGATTCTCTTGCACCACTACTGTGCTCATTTGGAATAACTATTGTCCCTGTTCTCTTTCCCTTTTCAGATTGGATCGAGAGACCGAGTTCTCTGTAGAAACACCACATTTGTACGGATGACTGGGGACAGATAGTAGCACCAGCCAGGGAGAGCGCCGACCTTCCAGGACAATGAGTATGCTAAAACCCAGTGGGCTGAAGGCCCCCTCCAAGATCCTCAGGCCTGGGAGCACAGCCTTGAAGACATCTGCCGCTGGTAATGCTTCACTTCCGACTTGTTTAGTTTTAATCATTTCATTGAGACAGGGCTTCTCTGCATAGCCCTGTGTCCTGAAACTCACTCTGTAGATCGGGCTGGCCTTGAACAAAGGGGCTTGCCTGCTTCTGCCAGCCTGAGTGCTAGGGTCAAAGGTGTGCGCCACCATGTCCTGTTACTTTTAATTTTTTTTTAAAAAGATTCGTTTATTTATTTATTTATTTATTTATTTATTTATTTATTTATTTATTTGTGTGTGTGTGTGTGTGTGTGTATGTGTGTATGTGTGTATGCATGTGCATGCAGGTGCTGGAAGAGTCCAGAAGAGGGCATCAGATCCCTTAGAGCTGGAATTATAGTTGGTTGTGAGTCACCTGACATGGGTGCTGGGAGCTGAACTCAGGTCCTCTGCAAGAGCAGCAGACACTCTTAATCACTGAGTGATCATATATTATCCTGTATAAAGGCATTGGATTTAAAGATGTTTTTTATTTTCTGAAAAGACAACTTTATAAAAATCGGTATTTGAAAAAGTTTTGATGAAGAAGCAGAGTTTTATATTTGGAGTTCTTAAAAAACATAAAACTAAGCTGGGCATGGTGGCACACGCCTTTAATCCTAGCACTTAGGAGGCAGAGTCAGGTGGATCTCTGAGTTCGAGGCCAGCCTGGTCTACAGAGCGAGTTCCAGGACAGTCACAACTACACAGAGAAACCCTGTCTTGGGGAAAAACAAAACAAACAACAACAAAACTTGTATGTTCAGGCGTGCACGCACACCCACCTTTTCGAGCACCCCTGGAGGTCAGGGGTTGACGTCAGGCAACTTCTTCAGTTTTTCTCCACCCAAAATTTGAGACCCTAGACCTGGAACTCCACATTCTGGCTAGGCTAGCTGGACAGTGAGCTCCAGGGGTTTCCTTGTCTGTGCCCCACGCTCCGCTATTTACTGTGATGCAGTGATCTAAAGTCCTCCGAGCACTTTTCCTGCTGAGTCCCACACCGCCACTCAGATCTAGAATTCTTTTTTTTTTTTTCTTCTCCCAAGACAAGGTTTCCCTGTATAGTTCTGGATGTTAGGGAACTCACTCTGTAGGCCAGGTTGGCCTCGAACTCAAAGAGATCCGCCTGCCTCTGCCTCCTGAGTGCTGGGATTAAAGGCGATCGCCGCCGCCACCACCATCGGGCAGTTCTAGAATTCTTAGGAGTCACATTTTTGGAGGTTATCCTTTCTTAATTTAGTTGGTTTAGTGTGAGTAGTTAAAGTAATTAACAAGTTAAGTCACTTGAGTTATTTGATCCCTACCGTATTAAGGTATTTTGATTTCTCTTCCTTAATTTTTCCAGATCTTTCTCCATGGAATTAGAAACAAACAAACAGTAGTCTAGTCTAAAAGGCTGGATGACACTAACTGAACAGTGTTTGGTTCTCAAACCAGTGAGGAAGGCCTTTCCTGTCATTTATGCATGAGTGATTCAGTCCATTCACAATGCTCTAACACAGTGGTTCTCAACCTTCCTAATGCTGCGACTCTTTAATACATGTTCTGGTGACCATAAAATTATTTTTGTTGCTATTTCATAACTAATTTTGCCACTGTTACAAATATAATGTAAATATCTGTGTTCTGGTGGTCCTAGGTGGCCCCTGTGAAAGGTTGGAACCTTACCATAACTTGGTAAAACAAGTTACCGTAGGCTGGGAATTTATAAACGACAGACGTGTACTGCACACAGTTTGCTGTTCTCCCAGTGTTGTTTACACTTCTCGGCAGTTAGGCCTCAGGCCAGATGTCGGCTCTTGGGTGTGTGGGGGTGCTTCTTGTCTTCTCCACAGCACAGGCTACCTGCTTCCTTGTCTCCTCCCCGTTCTTCCCACTGACCTCTAGGAGGGCACAGACTGCGCTCCTTGCTTTGTTTCCTGATCTCGAACAATACCTTGGACTAGTCCTAGAGACGCAAGAGCCCCTTGATGAAACATGTAGAGGATGAATCCGTACATTCAGTCATTTCGTTTTCTTTTTAAAGGCCCTTGAAAGATGTCGCTGCCTCCTCCCTACATGGAAGAAACTAAACTCAGGGAGGTGGTGTCACAGCCTGAGATCATGATCTGCCTCATAAACGATAGTCTGGTTAGGAATGTGCACCTTTCCAAATTACACTGAATATTTAATAAATCCTTATTGGATGACTAAATGGATGTTTTCAGTGCAAATACACACACATTTCTGACAAATTAACTACTATCTTTTTGATAGGATAGCGGTTGTACAAAAGTGTCTTGTCTTCCCAGGCATTTGGCTATCTTTGTTTTTGCTGTGATCCTGCCTCTGCCATCAAAGGAGTAGGTTTGTGTATAAAATATTTTATATAATAGTGTTGCAGTAGAGATTGTAGGGGCCTCAGCCCCCAGTCCTTTCATTCATCAAGCATGACTCCATGTCTCCGGTTAAATGATCTGAGTTTTGTTAGCTTGACATACAGAAGTGAACTGGTCTCAGTGGATCTGACTGGGTATTCCTGAAGTGTTCAGGAAGGGAGTGGGGTAGGCATGAATGAGACTATATCAGAACTATAAATACAGGGCTGGGAAAGAACGATTTTCCCCCTTGCCTTGATGATGTCCAGTCTTAGTTGCAAAAGTAGAATAAACCTCGCTCCCCAGCTCACAGAGTTTTGAGAGTGTTCCACTTCCTTACTTAAAAAAAAAAAAAAACTTGTCCAGCAAGTCACGGTCTGTTCATATTGCTGTTGTTTTCTCTTTTTATGTTTAAAGTTTTTTTTTTATTATTATTATTTATGTGTATGGGTGTTTCTTTTATTATTTATGTGTATGTCTGAGCACCATGGGTGTGTATGCCTGTTGCTGGCTGGGGCCAGAAGGAAATGTCAGATCTCTGGAACTGGAGTTACAGATGTGGTGAGCCACCATGTAGGTGCTGGGAATTGAACCTGGGTCCCCTGCAAGAGCAGCCAGTGTGTCTAACCACTGAGCCACCGCTCCAGCCCCCTCTCCGTTTTTCTTCAGGTTAGCACATAGCTGCCTGAGTGTGACGTTGGATCTCTCTGACCCGCCTTTGTTTTCAGCTGCAGCTCCAGTGGAGAAGACACTGGCCAGTGAGAAAGCCGCAGGCCCTCCATCCTCAGAGACCCAGGAAGAGTTTGTGGATGACTTTCGAGTTGGAGAACGAGTTTGGGTGAATGGGAATAAGCCCGGATTTATCCAGTTTCTCGGGGAAACTCAGTTTGCACCAGGCCAGTGGGCTGGGATTGTTTTAGACGAACCCATAGGAAAGAACGACGGTTCTGTGGCAGGCGTCCGGTATTTCCAGTGTGAACCTTTAAAGGGGATATTCACCCGACCTTCCAAGTTAACAAGGAAGGTGCAGGCAGAAGAGGAAGCCAATGGCCTGCAGACAGCCCACGCAAGAGCTGCTTCGCCTCTGTCCACGGCTGCGGCCACCGCGGTGTCCTCTTCTCCAGCCACGCCCTCGAGCATTCCCCACAAACCGTCCCATTCAACAGCAAAAGAAACTGCGACTCCGTCTCAAATCAGCAACCTTACGAAAACTGCCAGCGAGTCAATCTCCAACCTTTCAGAGGCTGGCTCCGTCAAGAAAGGAGAGCGGGAACTCAAGATTGGAGACAGGGTGTTGGTGAGTTGATGTGCACAAGTCACTTGTGGCCGCTGCTTCTTCAGTTTTCCATCTATCTCATCATCTTCCTCCCCTCCTCTTCTAATTATTTCTCCTTCCCGTGTCTCCCACCCCCCCACCCCCACCCCCACAGGTTTCTCTGTGTAGTTTTGGAGCCTTCCCTGGATCTCGCTCTGTAGACCAGGCTGGCCTCGAACTCACAGCCTGGTTCTGCCTCCCAAGTGCTGGGATTAAAGGCGTGCGCCACCACCTCCCGGCTCCCTTTCCCTTCTTTGAGATGGAGTTTTTCTTTGTAGCCCAGGCTGCAGCAATGCTGTTCACCATGTTCCCCTCCACCACACTAATTTGTCTTTGTTAAACATAAATCTTTGATTTAGAAATAAGAAGCATTTTAACTTTAAATTAGTTAAAGAAGTAAGATTTAGGAACTAAGCATGGTAGCTGGACGGTGGTGGTGCATACCTTTAATTCCAGCACTGGGATGTCAGAGGCAAGCAGATCTCTTGAGTTCAATGCCAGCCTGATTTGCAGAGTGAGATCCAGAACAGCCAGAGCTACACAGAGAAACTCTGTACCAAAAAATAAAAAATAAGAGAGAGAGAGAGAGAGAGAGGGAATGAGAGAGTGAGGTACACACATACACAGAGGGACTTAGAAATCTGAACTGTTTGATTTAACATTTTAGCAGTTAAAAAAACTGCCAGGCATGGTGTTGTATGCCTGCAGTCTCAGCTCTCTCGAGGCAGAGGCAGGAGGATTGAGTATTCAAAGCCTGGCTATGCTATGTAGCAAGATCCTATTTCTAAAAACAAAACCAAGACAACAATAAAGAACTAACTGGGCAGAGGCAGGGAGGTTGGGGCGATAGCTCAGTAATGCGTGCATTCACCTGGCAAGCGTGAGGACCGAGTCTGACCTCCAGCATCCACGTCAATGCTGAGCGTGGTAGCACACACAGGGCCCTGTGTTCAGCCTTCCGTACTGGGGTGGGTGAATGACAAAAGGAGCCAGGTGAGAAAATGGAACGCTTGTGCTGAAGAGGTGCTGTGGTCAGACAACTGATGCAGGTTGCTAAGGAGCAGTGATTGGCTTGCTGTTGCCATGGATGGACCTGGACCAAGTGTGTATTCTCATGTATGTGTGAGGGAGAACTTAATAATGCTGATGGGATAATTATGGTGATAACTAATGTTTATGTGTATATTGAAAATAGTTGGGAAAATATTTAAAAAGGATCTTAGTTTTGAGCACCTCATGTGAATAACATTGTGAGCAGTGGTATTTTTAACAGTTGTAAGGAAACAGAACCTTTACAGTAGACTCAGTCATTTTTTAAAGTACTTAAATTGTCTTTTTTTGATTTTTGTTTTTTGTTTTTCAAGACCATTTCTCTGTAGCCCTGGCTGTCCTGGAACTCACGCGATCCACCTGCCTCTCCCTTAACTTCTTGTGTAACCCAGGATGACTTTGAACTTCTAGGCCTCTTGCCTCCACTTCCTGAGTCTGGTACGCTGCCACCGCCCAGCATAAAACGCTTACATTTTCAGTTGCTGTGCAATTAGTGAGCCCAGACCACATGTCGATATGTCCTTAACACCCAGACGTCACCGTGTTGAGGCAAAGGAAGTACAAGAAGATACTAAGCATCCAGAGTCACAGATGAGTTTTACTCCTCTTTAAGGTTGCTGCGTTTTTACTTTCGTAGCACATAATTTATTTCCAACCAGGAAAGAAAATGGCTCTGACGTAATCAAGTATTTCCTAAAATTGATATTATTCATTATTGTTGTGTATGTGTGTCTGTGGGTACACATTTTGTGAAGTCAGCTCTTTCCTCCCACATTTATGTGGGTCCCAGGGACTGGATGCAGGTCCTTCGGCCCCCGTGCTGGGGCAGCAAGTGCCCTTACCTAGTGAGCCATCCGGCTGGCCTACAGTCAAGCGTTTCTCTAAGAGAGAATATTTTGGTAAGAAGCCTTAATGAGTACACACACCTAGAATGTTTCATTACCGAACTGCCGCAGACATCAGGTCAGGCTAGCAGTGTGTCACTCGGGTAAGTGGCCCGGGTGGCTCCGGGATAACTTGAGCAGAGTTGAGAAGACAAGCAGAGAAGCCGCTGATGGGCGATGGAGCGCAGCCCGTCATGTGTTAGGACCACGGAGGGGCAGCCGCTGCCTTCTTCCCCTCTGCAGTCTCACCTGTTGTTCTCCCTGCAGGTCGGCGGCACTAAGGCCGGTGTGGTCCGGTTTCTTGGAGAGACCGACTTTGCCAAGGGGGAATGGTGTGGTGTGGAGTTAGACGAGCCTTTGGGGAAGAACGACGGCGCCGTGGCTGGGACGAGGTCGGTTGTGTGACGTCGTGTCTCCCTCTTACCTACAAGTGTGTTTGTGAGACACCCTTACTCTATGGGACGGGCTGGCCTGGGACTGCCTGTGTAACCCAGGCTAGCCTGAGACTTGTGGCAATCTTCCTGCCCAGTTCAGTCTCCCAAGTATCAGGACTAAACATATGAGCTGCTGTGACTGACAAGGAGCTACGCTTTAATTTTATTTATGTATCGATTGATAGATTGATTGAGACAGGGTCTCTCTGTAGTTGTGGCTGTCCTGGAACTTGCTGTGTAGACCAGTGGCCTCTATCTCACAGAGATCCACCTGCCTTTGCCTCTCAGTGCTGGGATTAAAGGTGTATACCACCACGTCTAGACTTTTTTATTCCTGAGACCTAGCTAGAAAATATTTTGTTTGTTTTTGTTTTAAACGCATATGCACATGTGTGCATGCCAGAGAGCAACTTTGGGTGTCAGCTTCAAGATTTCTCATTGGCCTAGAGTTTACCCTTTAGGCTAGACCAGCTGACCATGGAGCACCACTCTGCCCAGCAAAGATCATTTTCCTTCTGGCTTTCTTTTTTGAAAGTAGTGGGGCCTCTGCAAGTTCCTGGCCACCAGAACAGAGCTGAGGCAAAGAGAAGGTGACTGCCTTTGTCAGGAAGAGATGTAAAATGTTTCTTCATGTCTGATAAGAATTCCAAACTGTGCTCAGGCACTGGCTCTGTTGTAAGAGCATCCCTACTCTGCCCTTGGAGTACAGATGGGACTCAAGGAGTACAGAAGGCTGTAGGAGGATTTCCCATAGTTCCTTTTGGTCTCACATAGTTCAAGCTGGCCTCAAATCCCTCAAGTAGCCAAGACTGCTCCTGAGCTCCTCCTGATCCTCTTCATCTCCCAAGTGCTTAGATTTTAGTGTATGGAGTCATGCCTGGCTTAGAGTGTTTCCTCTTCACATGCTTTGACAACCTTGGGTGCAGCAATGGTTGATGATGCATTGTTGTTATTGGTTTACAGTAGGTTGATCATGACCTGATCTAGTTGACATTGACCTATAAACCATATATAAACATATGAACTTTATCTCTTCTAAAATGATTATGAAGCCATCAAGCCGCCTCACTCTTTTGTGTGTGTCCCGTGTATCGAAAACCAAACACTTGGTCTCTCACATGAAGGCAAGCTGTTAACCACTGAGCCACATCCCCAGCCCCAAAGCCATTCTTTCCTGTTACTGAAACATTGTAATTGCCACAATCTCTGGTGTCCTCAGATAAATGACATTTCTAGTTTACTTTGGTGGATCTGCCAGAGTCATGGTTTTCTTAAGTGGGGATCCCTATGTCTCTAAACGTCTGTCTACATTTATCACATAGTGGAGCCGCTTAGGTCCTTACATAATCTCACACTTTTTGAGTTGGAAGAGTGTTTGTTTACAGTTGTTACTTTTTGTAATTAATTATATTTGTTCCTCCTCTTACTGTTCTCTAAAGGTATTTTCAATGTCAGCCCAAGTATGGATTGTTTGCTCCTGTCCACAAAGTGACAAAGATCGGCTTCCCTTCCACTACGCCAGCCAAAGCCAAAGCCGCCGCTGTGAGGCGAGTGATGGCCACCACGCCTGCCAACCTGAAGCGCAGCCCATCCGCCTCCTCTCTCAGCTCCATGAGCTCTGTGGCCTCCTCCGTGAGCAGCAAGCCCAGCCGAACAGGACTAGTAAGCCTCCTCACCTCCTTCCTGAGGCACCAGACGCCCACAGCCAGTGCCCTGCTTTGCCTCTGTGTTCTAAGTGTTGGCTGTAGCTTGTTGTGACAGTCTCTGCAAGGCAGTTGTGGAACTGTGACTCCAGCAAGTACATGAGTTTTGGAGTGGCACTTTAATTACAGTAGCTTTAATGTATGCTAGTTCTTGGGAAATCTGTAGCAACTCCTGTTTATTCTGTGAAATGATTTGGGTCCAAATGACAGGGAAATTGGAGGGATCCCATTCATCGTGGACATAGGTCTCTTTCTCTTTGAGTTATAACAGTTTTAGGGATGAGTGTATTTTGAGAGAATTTAATGCTTTCTAATTTTAGTGTAGTCTAACCCACAGCTAATGTGGAGTGCTCCCATGTGGACCAGATGATTCAGAGCGACCTTTTGGAGCTTGACCATGCTAGGAGGAGCCATGTTAGGTTTTGTTTTCTGTCTCTTTGTCTCTTTCTCTTGGTCCCTTTTTCTCTCCTCCTTTTCCCACTTAGAGCATTGCAAGTGGAATCGCTAGAGTTCAAGGAACACTTGGTTCTTTTTGTTAACATGGTATGTTATTCAGATTATTTTGATGTCATTCCCTGCCCATAACTCCATTTCTTGGAAGTGAGGCAGATGCTGTTTATATCAGAAATGGCAGCAAGATTTTTCCTCCCACCTGAATTCCGGACCTCGGCTTCTCGATGTGAACTTGAGGCAGCAGTTAGGAGGTTAGACGGGACTCCAGCACCGGGGTTTCCAGTCCTTGACGGAGGGGCGGTGACGTCTCCTACGTGCCTGTGATGCTCCTCGGCCAGCCGGCTGCAGTTTCTTCCTTTTATGTACAGATACAGTAAAGATGTTTCTGACTGTTTGAGTTTGCATCCTCACCAGTCCGATTTCAAATGAGTCTCAGGGAAAATGTCACAGAACCACCGGGGGTGGGGGTGGGGGTGTGAAAAACAAAGCCTTGTTCCAAAAGGCTCAGCGCATCCCAACATGGACATCTACTCTGCTGTTCTAGGAACAGTTTCTTGGATGTGTCTCCTGGAATAACTTTTACCATCTTGTAAACTGGGACCATTTCTTGGGGAATACCAAGCTCTCTCTGCATCCTCCAGTCCCCCCCCCCCAACATTTAGCAGACAAGTTCTGGTTTCTCACACCTCCCTTCATTTATCGATGAAAACTGTCAGAAGGGATATCTCCCTGTCTTGTGAGACAGCTTTATTTCTCGGGATATTTCTGTGGAGCAGCTATAGTTTCTGATTGAAATTCCTGTGAGGGAGCAGAATGGGGACACAAAATCATGTGACTGTAACTTTTCCTTGAGAGGTGTATTTCTGTCCTTGGAAGATAGAAATGGAAAAATTAGTATTTTTGAAGCATTGACTTGTGTGTGTGTGTGTGTGTGTGTGTGTGTGTGTGTGTGTGTGTGTGACACTTTGGAGCTGGCTTTTGTGGGACGCTGGTTTCTTAGGTGAGTGCTGGGATCAGAACTCTGGTCCTCCTGATTTCACAGCGAGCACCCTTAGCCACTGAGCCATCATTTCTGCAGACCCCAGAGAAGTTAGTAGTTGAAGTTGATTCTTCAGTAGCTATAGTGTCCGCCTTTATTTCCTGTGCTGCTCTGATTTGTGCACGGTACTTGTTTTGTATCCTCACAATTGCCAGCACCCAGGTTTGCAGCCATGGTGCTGTTAATGGAGTGGATCACAACCTAGTGCTGAAACGGAAGTGTTTGACCTAGTCGCTTGCATGCTGTTCAACAGCTAACCCTGCGTTTCTTTGGGATTTTACACACCCTTCAGTGTCCCTAGGAGTTTTCATGGGCCCTTGAAGCAAATCTCTGCCCGTGGTTTGGTGACCTCACACTTAATGGACGCAAGGAGATGTTAGTGAGAAATATAACTTAACCATGCAGCGAGGAGGGGAAAGCTGGTCAAATGTTAAAAAGAGAGAAATGGGATTTGCTCCCAATATGTTTAAATAATTCAGGAAAGTCCACAAAATGAGCAGCAAAAGGCAGTGTGAGTTCGAGTGGATTCCTTTGCTCTCAGAGTCATCCAATTGCTGGATCATTAATTGACGAAGACCCCATTGGCTGCTCCCTGAGATGAGGCTCAGTAGACTGACGGAGAGTACTTGGGTGACAAATAAGCTTTTTTTGTAGAAGAAGCAAAGGCTGAGTTGATCTGGAGCCAGCACCTGCTAAGTCAAGGCCACAGACAAATGCTCACTAAGGACGGGGCCATTTCTAAACGCCTGCAGAGGCTGTGGGAGCCTGCAGAGAGGAATGTGCTTCCCTTTGCCCAGTTACCTGTTACTGCTTCTGCAGAGTCATCTCCTCTGGGCTTTCTGTGACTGTTAGCTTCAATACAGATGTAGTGAAACAACAGAGATTAATAGATGGTAAGAAGAAGACACATTCTTTCTCAGGGTCCCCAGCCCTTGTCTCTGCCATCTCCTGTCCTCCTGTTTCCCTTCTTCCTTCCTGTCTTCTTCCCACTCACCATTTCTCTTCCTTCTGTGTGTGTCTGTGTGTCTGACTGTCTGTTTTCACCTAGACTTCTCTTATATCTAGTGACTGGGATCCAAGTCCTAGAGGCCAGGCTCCAGCATGATACCTCCCATGTTTTTCCTTTGCAAAGAAAGATGAAGGAAATCCTGACAAAAATCCAACGATTTCATCAGTTGAAAAGATGTAACTCTGAGGGTGATGTCTTCTTTTCCGAATGATGTTTGGAAGCTTTAAAAACTCTCAGCCTTAAGGCCAATCAAAAGGTTTGCCGGACGTCATCATTCGAAGATAACCGTAGCTCCGGCTGAGGTAGCTTAAAGAACCTTGGGGTGTTTTGTTTTGTTTTGAGACGGTTCTACTCTGTAGCCCAGGCTGTCCTAGAGCTCACTGGCAGTCCCCCTGCCTCGGCTTCCCGAGTCCTGCATTACAGGTGTGAACGAACCACGATGTCTGGCTTTAGAGAAACTTTTAAAATGGGCTTTGTGAAAACTGTCTAGATTCCTACAGGCCCTGTCAGCTGAACTCGGCACCCATGTGTGAGCTCCACATTCATCTTCTAAACGTCTTCCAAACTTTGCCATGAGTTTGTTTATCGTTGTTGTGTTTTTTAAGTGGTCTTGTCTTCTTGGTGAGAACTTGGCCTGTGTGTTGCAAACCGCCAAGCCGGGGCAGCGCTGCTGCTTTGCTGAGGAGAGGCCTGCTCCACATGCGCTGCTCACACCTCCCCACAGCACCATCACCCTTCACTTCTCTGACTTTCCTTTGCAGTTGACCGAAACCTCCTCCCGCTACGCCCGCAAGATCTCGGGCACCACTGCCCTCCAGGAGGCCTTGAAGGAGAAGCAGCAGCACATTGAACAGCTGCTGGCTGAGCGAGACCTGGAGCGGGCCGAGGTGGCCAAGGCTACCAGCCACGTGGGGGAGATAGAGCAGGAGCTAGCCCTGGCCCGGGATGGGCATGACCAGGTGAAGTCTGGTGTTGATCTTGTCGATATGGTGGTGGTTTCTAAATGGAGTGATGAGGCTATAAAAGAGTGCCTGGTGTTTGGAGCCAGGGAGTGGATCTGAACATAGGAAATGAGTTTCAATTTCTTTTCTGAGCTTGTTGGAAAGCTGTGGTCTGGGTGCCAGTTTCCATCATCATCATCATAAAGCTTTGTTCTTCTTGATTTTACCATAGCCATTTGGTCTTTATGTCTAGGCTTTGAATCTGTCTGTATTAACTGATGATTACTAGGGCCTTAGTGATCACAGATGGTGTGTGTAGATTATTATTGACCTATGTTTCATATTGGAAAAGCCAAGACTTGTTTTCCTGCCCTCCCTCTGTTGCCATATGATGTGGAGTTTTTTGTCATCTAGTTTCCAGGCGAGTTGCCAGGAATAACCTAAGATAGAAAGTATTAGAATGTATCAAGACTGATGCCCACCCATCACGGTCACACTTCGCCATACCCATTTGGAGGTGTTCCTGGGCTACTCACTGACATCCTTGCTTCCCCAGCATGTCCTGGAACTGGAGGCCAAGATGGACCAGCTGCGAACGATGGTAGAAGCTGCCGACAGGGAGAAAGTGGAGCTCCTCAACCAACTAGAAGAGGAGAAAAGGTGACCCTCGACTGTAATCTTTTCCTTTCCAATGATGTCGTAGCAAGAAATGTACTGTCAGCAACCAAGGGAATGACTGTATTCAGCAGCAACTGAACTCTGCTATGTGAAGAGAGTGGGCACTGATGGAGCTTTTCCAGGAAACGTGGCATCATTTAGACACGATTTGATTATCATATACTTATTGCCACTGAATGCTAAACCTCCCAAGGATAGCTTTAGTCAGCATTACTAAAGGAATTCCAGCCGGGTTTCACTTACCTAGCCTTTATAAAGAAACTTAAAATCTTTTTGTTTGTTTGTTTTTCAAGACAGGGTTTCTCTGTGTAGTCCAAGGTGTCCTGGATCTTGTTCTGTAGACCATACTGGTCTCGAACTCAGAGATCCTCCTGCCTCTGTCTCCTGAATGCTGGGATTAAAGGCGTGTGTCACTAAGCCCGGCTACGACTTTTTTTTTTTTTTTTTAATTTTTATGTGCATTGGTGTTTTGCCTACATGTATGTCTGAGTGAGGGTGCCAGATTCTCTGGAACTGGAGTTACAGATAATTGTGAGCTTCCATATGGGTACTGGAAACTGAACCTGGGTCCTCTGGAAGAGTAGCTAGTGCTCTTAAGTGCTGAGCCATCTCTCCAGCCCCCTGACTGATCTTATCTTGATTGATTAATCCATTCTGGTTTATGTACCCAAGGAAAACAATTGATTTTTTTTTCTTTTCAAAATATTTTACCTTACACCTTCTAGAGTTGATACGTAGATAAAATTTTGGAATTTCTAAATAATTACAGCCCAGCTTTTCTGCAGTAGTGCCCTAAAGATGCATGTTTTTATTTTTAGTGTCTCTAAGGTGTTTGTTTTCATCAACGGACCCTGAATTCACCAGGGGGCTGCTCTTACTTTCTGCTGTGGGGTGAGGAATTTTGTAGTACTTTCTCAGGGCTTTGTTTTGGTTTACCCCACAGGAAGGTTGAGGACCTTCAGTTCCGCGTAGAAGAAGAATCCATCACCAAAGGCGATCTTGAGGTAAACCCTTCCAGCTCTCTAAAGCTTTTATGGATGCCAGTATTGAGAATTATGGGTGACACACTGGGCCAGCTGTCCTTGTCAGAACAGCCGGTCAAGAGGATGGCAGGCATCCTGCCTCTGGCCCGCTTGGGTTATGCTGAGGTGATGGTTGGTCCTTGTGCCTGTGATTGCGGTATCCTAATTCATGTGGCAAATTGAAAAGCTCAGAACTCTTCTCATGCTTCCAAATTAAAAGCTATGAATTGGATTTAATCAAGTCATAAATCTGGCAGTGTGTCCTAAGGCAGGCAGTCTTAAGTAAGTCTCTGCTTGTTCCTCTGATGTTGGAACTAGCATTTTCAAAGAACTTAATTTCAACATAATAGTGCATCACAAAGCCTTCTTGTTGTGGCTTGGCTTTGCGCTTTAGGGGGGCAGAATAAATCTTTTATAACCCTATAAAAGTAAATGATGTGTTCTCATAGTTTATTTTATTCTTTTGGTTTCAGAGAGTGATAGTTTCTTTTTAAAATAATGTAGTTACCAGAGCAAAAAACCAGGAACAATTGATGCCACTTCTATGGCATACTTGAAAGTCACCCATTTTCCTATAATAGTAAGTAGGTTTCTTCTTAACATTCACTCCTACTAGTTTTGAATTAGATACTGCTGTTAAATAGTTTTGATGCTTTTTAAGCCACTGCCACATATATGACAAATATAAATTATTAGCTTTTTCAAAATTTGAAGATTCTGTAAGATTCTTCATAGCATTTTAGTAAAAATTGCACTTATTTATGTAGCTTTTGGATATTCGGCAGAGCTAGAGACATGGCCTCCCTATGTAGCTGGCTGGTCTGGAACTCACAATTCAAATCAGGCTTGCCTCAGATTTATAGTAATCCTCCTGCCTCTGTCTCCCAAGTGCTGAGATTGCAGCCATGCACCACCATGCCCAGCAGAAGAGAGATGTCGGTTGGGTTTTGTTTTTGGTTTTTTTTGCCACCATCAGGATTTTGGAGTCTGTTGGCTCCTTGGAAATAAATATATTTTTATGGTCAATAAAGAATAAAGGGAACACTTTCTGAGTTTTGATTTTATAAGGTCTAGAATTTAATGGTGTCTTAATAATTTAATAGAAACCTTCTTCACTCATCTCATATATAGTCACATCCTCTAGTTGACCTTTGTGTTGTTGTCATCCATTTAAAAACACCCCAAAGTCTCATTAGAAGTTTCATACCATCATCCCATTCATGAGAATTACCACCTTTGGAGGTTGGCAAAGGTTGAGTTAAAATATTTACGTTAGCAGTAGGCTAGTAGAGTCTGTCTGATAAACTTACTTGAAATTAATCAAATAAAGTTATATTGAAACCCTAACACAGACTGAAACTTTAGTTGAATCTCTTTTGTTGTTGTTTACTTTTTTATTTTTTTTTTTATTTTTTTACTGATAGCAAAAGAGCCAGTTTTCTGAAGACCCTGAGAATGTAAGAGGTCACTTAACTGTGTGGATATTTCCCTTAACACAGTTTGGTTCCAGATTAAAATGCTTATTGATACACTCAAATACTAACTGCATAATCTGACCTTGGGACTTTCCCCTAGTATTTCTGTGCATGTGGCTTTCAAAGCAAGTGCATTTGTATCTTTAAGAAACTGTATGTGATGACTGAGCTCTGTAGATTCGTTTGTTTAATGTTAGGCGAATATTTGCTTTTTAAAGAACTTCTGCTAGAAAGGAAAGAAACTGTCTGAGGGCATGGCCTCCTTCGCTTCATTCATTATGCTTTCTAACTTTGGTAGAATTACTTCGGAAAGGATGACAGCTGAGGGAAGCATAAACCCCTGAGATGGAGAGCTGCAGAGACGCGGGAAGATACTTCCCAAGTAGTCTGACCTCCTGTCCCCAGCCTAGGTACTCCCGCTGCCAGCCAGTGTAGCTGATCAGAAATGCAAGCTCGTGTTGATCCCTCCTGTCTGTACGTAGAGGCCAGCATTCTTCCTGGATGTGCAGGGTAGTTTAAGTGTGCTGTCACTGAGGGGGCTTTCCCAGCGGCAGTACTGTCCGTGTGGTGCTGTCTCCCCCTCTCCTTACTGAGATTCAGTACCCCATCGAGACCACCAAAGTGGCCTGCAGAACATTGCTTTGTACGCCCCCGCCCGCTGTGCCACCCACGGAGAAGACCCAAAACCTCTCACTTTGATTTGCCAGCTCAAAGGAACAAAATCAAAAGGAAGCATTCTCTTTCTTCTCACCACCTGTTGAGCTGAAATAGAGAGCTCACGTTGACATTTTGAGGAGGGGTGCCTTTTTGCGAAGCTACTTCAGTGATCTGGGTCTCTCTCTTCTTCTCTTCACCCAGAGCAGGTTCTGCTGCCTCCAGTGTCAGTGTGCATGGGACCCCCTCCCCTCCTGCCTCTCTGTGCGCTTCTTGCAAGGCCTCTGCTCTCCTGCCAAGCCCCTGTCCCAAGAGCTTCCTCTTGGGACACCAGATCTTAGTCTCAGAAGGCAATCATTTTCAAGGGCTGTCCTGCTCCGTGGCACACTTCTACCACAGGCCGTGGCGTGGAGGTGGATCACGTGTTCCTTTGCTGCTGACTGGTGAAAGTCCGCTGTGGAGCATCCCCTTCTATGACAGGGAGAGGGCACGTGAGAGGGCAGGGTGCTGAGTTTCACTCAGCTGGACAGTCTGAATTTCGGGAATCGTACATGGATGGTTTTTCTTTTTTCTTTTTCTTCTTCTTCTTTTTTTTTTTTTTTTGGACTTTCTAGACACTTTTTCTGTATAGCCCTGGCTGTCCTGAAACTAACTCTGTATGTAGACCAAGCTGGCCTTGAACTCACAGATCCACCTGCCTCTGCCTCACCTTGGCCTCTGTGCCTGGATTAAAGGCGTGCGCCAGTACCAGTACCAGTACCAGTACCACCTAGCTCTCTTTTCTTTTTTTAAAGATTGAGTCTTACTCTGTAACCCAGGATGGCCTTGAACCTGTGGTGATCCTTCTGCCTCAAGCTGCTCAGTGCTGGAATTGCAAGTAAGAGCCACCCACCTCTCTTGGCATTTTTTTTTTTTTTTAATAGGATCTGACTGGAATAATAGGCTGGCCTGGAACTTGCCCTATAACCTGGCCTCTGCCTCTTGATCTCCCTGTCTCTGCTTCCTCGGGTGCTGGGACTATATAGGCTTGCATCACCATGCCTGGCTGGATATTTGTTTTTTATCTGCACATAGTGAGTGACCTTTTCCTTTCGTTTGAATTCCTGAAGCTATAACCCTAAGCATGGAGATCTGGATTAAGTCATTTTCTGGTAAAGGAGAGTGTTGAACAGCTTCTCTCTGTGGCACACGTGGATACAGGGGGCTGTCTAGACAACAGACTAGAGAGAGTGTAAGTGAAGAATGTTTTTTTAAAAAAAGCCTTGTGTCTGAGTGTGGTAGTGCACACATACAATCCCAGGATGTAGTGGCAGGTGGATCTCTCTAAGATCTGTTCTACATGGAGTTCCAGGCCAGCCAGGACTATAAAATGAGATCCTGTCTCAAAAAATGTTTTCTGTTCACTTTTTAAATATCCCACAATGGTTGTTCATGCCTGGTTCATAAGCAAAGTGACCCCTTGAGTACCTCGCAAGTCATCAGCATAGCAGTGAACATGTTCACAGCTTTGACTCTCTCCTCAGGCTCTTTACGACTCAGTTCACTTTGTTAGGACCTCTGTAGTAATTTTCTCACTGCCCATAATTGTTCAGATCTTAAGTTAGTCCTGATATTGTCAGGAACAACTGTTCCAGTGGCCAGTTGGGTAGGAGAGATGGCGGGGGAAGTACTTGGAGACTTGGATCAGATTATTTCAAGTGGAGCAAGACTCGGCCACACTTGAGTCTTTTAGGCACAGGGAACCTCCTGGGTCCCAAGCAGGAAACTGGATCTGTGGAAGGGGAGCCGGGATGACTGAGGTTTCGAGGGCCCACTCGTGCTAGGATCTTAACAGTTCTCTCAGCATAGTTTTACTGCCAGCCTTTCCTGTCTTCTGAGATGGGAAAGGATGGCTTTGTTTCCGGATAAAAAGAAGTCCCTTGCATCTGGAGCGTAGCTCTTCTTTGGCTCTGATCTCCTTAATTGGCTTTTCCAGAGGAAGAGGCAGTGGTGGGTGATCATTACTAACTGCCTTTGTGATCTTGAATCCTCCTTTCTTCTCCACCGAGAGCTAAGACTTGGAGAAGTCCTGGTTGGGAGGGATTTAGCGCTTCTACAGCCCTTGCTCCGCTGTAGAGAACCCCACCCGCAGAAACAGCCGGCCGGGGCGCCTCGACTCTGGCTTCCCCAGCCTGTTTTATTTGTTTATTTATGTATGATTGTCTTTTGAGACAAGGTCTTACCCTAGCCCAGCCCTTAAAGTTACTGTGTTAGCTCAGGCTAGCCTCATATTTGCAGTAGTCCTCCTGCCTCAGCCTCCCAAGTGCTGGGATTGTAGACCTAAGTCACCCCAGCCAGCCTAGATTCTTCTTACTAAGATGACTCTTCTACCCTTTTTTTTTTTTTTAAATCACAAGTTGTTTGCCAGATCCAACAGTCTGCTCTGGGGACCTACTGAGTGCTTGAAGACTTGGGGCGTTGTCTTTTTCCCACACATAGATGAAAATGATGATCTTTTTGAGGGTCAAACAACCTTGTGAAGTCCCTGAGTCAGTTACGTACACATTAATGTCAGGTAGCCGTGGGGGAGGGGCGGGGAAGACGAGAGTTCAAGGAGTATTAACTATTCTAATTTGTGCTGATAAACTTCACTTATCGAGATAACATTTTTGGCTGCATGCATCTGAAACTTCATCCGGCCTCATGTGTTTTCCATGGTTTTCTTTCTCAACAGACTAGCTCATGTCCTCCTCCCACGTTCGTTCCTCTGTCCATGTGTCCATCCTCACCCCTCCGTCCCCTGGCAGCTCCATCCTGTTCTCTCTCTGTCCCCTTTACGTTCTTCCTTTGGCAGAAAGTACCGGTGGCTCGGCCTGCATGCCGCCCGCTCTCTCTCCTCCTCTGCTGGCATGTCATGGTGGCACTGTTGTGTTCTTTTCCTCTTCCTTTACTAACAGACGCAGACCAAACTGGAGCATGCCCGCATTAAGGAGCTTGAACAGAGCCTGCTCTTTGAAAAGACCAAAGCTGACAAACTCCAGAGGGAGTTAGAAGACACTAGGGTAATGGTTTTCACTATTTCATGAAGCAGCTTCCCGCGTGTGAGGGGTGGACACATCGGGTGACGTGCCTGCTGGTGGCCTGAGCCTTGACCCAGTGGTTCAGCCTGAGGTCGGTCTCAGGACCGCTCAGGTATTCACGAGCATAGAGTGACGAGTAGGTACAGGTGTTGCATGTCAGGTATTTTGTCAAAAGTAAAGACTCAACCCAAATCAAGATGAGAGACCTTATAACCATAAACACTCCACGGTTACCCAACACTGTATTTCAGGTTCTTGTGTGAATACTTTGAAATACTCCTCTCCAGTTTCCACAAGCAGTCAGTTTCCTCTTGTTCTCCTATTCCTAGTTACAGGGGTTTCTAAATAATTTATGCTACTTCCTGCCCTCGCTCGGGCCTGTCGGGAAAAAGAAATGGAAACATCAGCTCTTTTTGATGAGAATTAAGGACTTTGACCCCAATTCTCTTTTTCTTTTCTTTTTTCCTCTTGACTGAGCTCACGTCTCCCTCTCTCTGTCACCAAGGTCAAAAAAATCTCCGAGGTTAGGAAGGACAGGTGTGTTAGGGAAAGAGTGGCCAGGGCATCAGTCCTGTTTTAATTGGTATATTAGAGCACCTGGAGAGGTGCCATTCACACATTCTAAGTGATTTGTAAATATTATCCAGCCTTTTCATGATCCTCGGAAGTAGGTGGTCCTTTTCTCTCCCTTTCTGTAGACTTTGCAGAGTAAGGACATTAAGCCCAAAGATGGTAAATTTTTGTTGATGACGACACAGCACATAGTAAGAACGGAGCCAGAGTTTCCTTCTGGGTCCCGTGGCTCCGGAGTCTGTGCTCTTAACCATCACAGGAGAGAACCTTTTAATTTGCGCTAAAAGAAATACTCAGAATCACGCACATGTAAAAATATATGTTCATACATGTACCTGTTAATCATGTTTGCCTGTGATTGGCCTTAACTTTAAATTTTCAAAAATTGCTTTGTATCTATCTGATCAATTTGTTACCTTGACTTTTCTTTTGAATCAATAGTATTTGTAGGAATTCTTATGGTGTGAAATCATTGATATAAAAATCTAGACAAATGAATAGTCATCCTTTTCTCCATCATAAATTTTTGTTTTCTAATAAAGAAAACAGGGTAGGGAAGTAGCTCATCTGGTAAGGTGTCTGCCTTGTAAGCATGAGGATCTGAGGTCAGTCCTCAGAACCCAGGGGAGGAAAAGCCAGGCGAGGTAGTGCACGCTTATAATCTCAGCCCTGGGGAGGCAGAGACAGGATTCCTGAAGCTTGCTTGCCAGCTAGCCATTCTGGTCTATTTGGCAAACTTCAAGTCAATGAGAGACCCTGTTTCCAAAACCAAGGTGGACAGAGCCCAAGGAAAGACACTTGAGATTGTCATCTGGCTTCCATATGCCCATACAGACACACGGGTGTATGCACAGCCACACACACACACAGATGAAGTCATAAATGAGTACATAAACAGTGCTGGGCATAGTGGCTTATGCCTGTAATCCTAGCACTTGGGAGACTGAGGCAGGAGGATTGCCACAAGTTCAGGGCTAGCCTGGGCCACACAGACCAAAGCCAGCCTCAGTACAGAGTAAGACTCTGTCTGGAAAAAAAAAAAAAAGAGCAAAAAAGAGAAGAAGGAAATGGTTTCAGTTGGCCTCAGAAACGAAGGGAAGACCCCAGCGTGTGATTTGGTAAGGAAAAAAAAGAATAAGTGATAATTTGGTACCATTTCCTTACGACCTGAGCACGCAAGACTTGATCTGGGAAATACATGGGGCTTCGGAGACGGAGACCCTTGGTGTGACTGAAGTAAGGAAGTACATATTTTCGCTTCTAAACTCTCCTCCGTGGCTTAGTTCTGTCAGCAAACAAATGTACTAGTTTCTGGTTTTGTGCCGGATAATAAGGAACCCATTTGCAAATGGACTTCTGCAGCCATTTTAAATTAGAGTTTACAACCTCCCATAACCAACGGCGTCTCCTGTTGGTCCCCACTCTTGACTTGTCAAGTGTGAAAATAACCAGTGGTCCATCGGACCCCTATACCACCTGCAGTTCTTTCCAAGAAGCATTTTGGAACTTCCCTAAGCCTGAAGTCTGGTTTATTCCAGCTCACCTGGTGGTGTAGAAATGTGAGAAGAATAAGAAACAGTTCCTGACTTGAGGCCATAAACCAGCAGGAGATTGAGACTGAGGGCAGGCCTCGTGGAATAAAATTTAAAGTAGAAGTCACAGAATGCCACATCGAGGATCATCTTCCTATTATTTTTCATTTGCTTTTCACTTGGCATTCTCTCACTTGACAGTTTTGTTGTGACTAAGAACTGTCACACGGGATTTGATTTATCTATGCTGTAACCTTCTAGCAAGGGGTTCATTGATGCTTTATATCTTAGTTGTAGGTAAGCAATTCATGGATCCTCCCCTTTCTAGAGAACAGAATATAAATGAATTAACCTGATTAATCTGTAGCATCTATATAACCACAGATACCACAACTTCAGTCAGTTCCAGAGAGGTCAGTGACTGTGAGATGCATCCCTTTCTCTTTTCTTCTGGACATCTTACTGAGCATCACAGCATGCTGCCATGGGCAGAGGAAGCAGAAGACACTCGTCCTGTGTTCTCTGTCCCAGTAAAGGCAATGTGGGCTGAGTCTAAAATTACGAAAAGTTTGGATTATTGAAATCTGGGACCACTGGGATTTTAGAACCATTTGTATCCCCTTCTATTTCCCAGATTAAGTGATTTTTATGTTGTAAGATACCATTTTTCACATATTCTTTGTACCAAGCTGAGAGCCTGTGAGGAAGCAGTGGAGAAACTTTCTAAGACTGAAAGGCACAAGTTGAGAAGGTATTTTTCCTTAAAACTCCAGCGCTCAGATAGAATCAAAGTGTGTGGAGGTAGCAAGAGTCTTGCAGTTTAATCTACATTCCGTTTGTATACATACTGATGTTGAGAACCACTGGGTTAGGGAGACAAGATGTGTACGGCAGAATGTTGACAGAGTTACAAAGGCCAGAAAGGGGTCTTTCTGGGAGAGTCCAGTGTGTAATTGCAGGTAAGTCATCTTTTACTGTTATTTTAGAAAGCCAGTAAATCCTTCACCATCCACCCTAGGTTTTTATCCAACCTACAGATGATGCATTTCTCACAGAAACACGGGTAATTTTAGGTCTCATTTACCTGCTATCTGATAGAAGTATAATGCAAAGCCACATATACAGAATCTTTTTTTTTTTTTTTTTTTTTTGGTTTTTTTTGAGACAGGGTTTCTCTGCGTAACTTTGCGCTTTTCCTGGAGCTCACTTGGTAGCCCAGGCTAGCCTCGAACTCACAGAGATCCGCCTGCCTCTGCCTCCCGAGTGCTGGGATTAAAGGCGTGCGCCACCACCGCCCGGCTTTTTTTTTTTTTTTTTTTTTTTTTAAAATCTTTTTAAGATTTATTTATTTTATGTTTGTGGTGCTCTATGCCAGAAGAGGGCACCAGATCTCATTACAGATGGTTGTGAGCCACCATGTGGTTGCTGGGAATTGAACTCAGAACCTTTGGAAGAGTAGCCCGTGCTCTTAACCTCTGAGCCATGTCTCCAGCCAGAATCTTAATTTTATGATTCCCACATGAGCTGTTTAGTAAGTCACAGGTGAAATTAATTGGAATAATATGTAAAAAGCAAGTATATTTAAAATGTTATTTTACCATACAATGACGGTTAAAATCATTAAGATATTTTGTCTGTTTTTCTCTGAGTCTTCCAATCCCGATGTGTGTGTCTCAGCACATCATGCTTCCGATGAGCCACATCTCAGTGCTCAGCCATACGTGGTTAGCGGCGGTGCGGTGCGTGCTTTAACTGACAGTTCAGGCTTTAACCGCCGCCTCAGGTGGAGTAACCCCTGAAGTGCTGTGCCGTGGGGTGAAGGAGGAGGAACAACTGGCCCAGTGAGCTAGCTTCCCTCCTGGAGGCAGATTACTGATCACTTTGGGAGCTACTGTTTCTGTTAACTTATTAACAGTTAATGAGTGCTTCCTGGTTTAAGTGTCTTTACGGGAGAAACAGATTTTCTTGGAGTGGGGGAAGCTCAATATTCTTTTGAGATTTCATAATGGTGAAAAAAGATTATAATTCTATATTAGAGGCTCCATAATTGAGTTTAAGCCATTATCTTAGTGAGGTAGACATTAATCCCTACATGAAATGTAATTGCTTTACTTTGCTTGATTCTGGGTGGTTTGTAAAGAGCTTCAGAAATAAGGAAAGTCATCAGTGATTTGTTATTTCAGTGCTCTCTGTTTCTTATGACTGCTGTTAATAGGTGGCTACAGTATCAGAAAAGTCCCGAATAATGGAACTAGAAAAAGACCTAGCATTGAGAGTACAGGAAGTAGCTGAGCTCCGAAGAAGGCTAGAGTCCAGTAAACCTCCCGGGGATGTGGATATGTCTCTTTCTCTTTTGCAAGAAATAAGTGCTTTGCAAGAAAAGCTAGAAGCCACACGTACTGACCACCGGAGTGAGGTGACTTCTCTGAAGGACCACTTTGGAGCTCGGGAAGAGACATTTCAGAAGGAGATCAAGGCTTTGCACACTGCCACTGAAAAGCTTTCCAAAGAGAACGAGTCCTTAAGAAGCAAGCTTGACCATGCAAACAAGGAAAATTCAGACGTGATAGCTCTGTGGAAGTCTAAGCTGGAGACCGCCATTGGATCCCACCAACAGGCAATGGAGGAGCTGAAGGTATCTTTCAGTAAAGGAATTGGAACAGACTCAGCCGAATTTGCTGAGTTAAAGACACAAATCGAGAGACTGAGACTAGACTATCAGCATGAAATAGAAGCTTTACAGAATAAACAGGACTCTGAGCGGTCTGCTCACGCTAAAGAGATGGAGAACCTGAAGACCAAGCTGATGCAAATCATTAAGGAGAAGGAGGACAGCTTGGAGGCTATTAAATCGAGACTGGACAGTGCAGAAAACCAGCATCTAGTGGAAATGGAGGACACCTTAAGCAAACTGCAGGAGGCTGAAATAAAGGTAAAGGAGCTAGAGGTTCTGCAAGCCAAGTACAATGAACAAACCAAGGTCATTGATAATTTTACATCACAGCTCAAGGTTGTCGAAGAAGAGCTCTTGGATCTTGATGCGCTTCGGAAAGCCAATTCCGAAGGTAAATTGGAAATCGAGACACTTAGACAGCAGCTTGAGGGAGCTGAAAAGCAGATTAAAAATTTAGAGATTGAAAGGAACGCTGAAAGTGGCAAGGTTTGTATTGACATCTTCCATCATTTTTTTTATTTTTACTGTTTTCCATTTGTTTAGTTTGCATTGTATGTTACCTTTGAGTTGAAGTCATTTGTCTTTAAAAATCCCTGATTTAACAGGAATTGTGTGGTGCACCCACTTGAGTATAATAGAATACCTTTTGAGGATCTCAAGTATGGTTTTATCTGAGATCAGAGCAAATAATGACCAGCCGTGTGAATTTTGGTTTCCCATCATCTGGAAACCTTATCTGCTACTTTATCTCCTGACCATGATATAAACTCCTATTTAAGTTTAAATTTTAGGGTGTTAAAAAATAGAGCTGCTTAAAAAAAAATCTGTTTAAAATAGAGCTGACTCCCTAAAACAGTGGTATAAGGTGAATATGAAGGAGAGAGAGAATGTGTGTAAATGGGTGTTTCCTGTCCTGACTGCCCGGTCCCAAATAACTGACTCAGAAGCTGAATGTGAATTATAAATGCTCAGCTGACAGCTCAGGCTTGTTACTAGCTAACTCTTACACTTAAATTAACCCATATTTCTGTCTATGCTTTCCCACATGGCTCATGGCTTGTTACCTAATTTTTACATGTCCTGCTTGTTCCGTCGCTGGCTCGTGCCTCTCTCTGGACTCCCCTGACTCTGCCCTCATTCTTCCCATCATTCTCAGTTTGGCTTTCCCACTTAAGTTCCTGCCCAGCTACTGGCCTGTCAGCATTTTATTAACCAATGAGAGTAATACATATTCATAGTGTAGAAAAAGATTGTTCCACAACATTTTCCCCTTTTTGTCTAATTAAACAGGAAGGTTTTAATTTTAATATAGTAAAACTATATACAGCAAAAATAGTTAAGTAAGAATTATAGTAATAATATTAAATCCATTTGCATTTGGCAGTATTAGAGAAAACAATTATCTATCCTAACTTGGTGAGTCTAAAGTTTTATATCTAATTTATTTTCTATTATAGCTAAGAAAAAACTATAATTATAACTATTTAGTCTTCAATTCCATCAAAGACCCTAGAAGGATGAAATGTTGCCTAATGGCAGCGACATCAGGCTGTCTGGACAGTCACCCAAATTTCCTCTGGAATGTGGGCATAGTTTTCTAAACTACATCCTTATGATTGGGGGTGCTGGTAATCTTTGGGGGCCCTGAGAAAATTCAGGATTATGGTCAAGTCCTGACTCTGTGAGGCTGGATCATCTCATCCAGCAGCCTTGAAGACTTTCTGAACACAGAACTCAGAGGAAGCTGCAACAGAGGCACTCTGAAATGTTGGATCATCTGGGTGGGCCATCTGCTCCCATTGGAGATTTTTTCAGGGGGTCTTTCTTGATCAAACTTGATTTTTCTTAACCCAGAATGAACCCAGAGCCTCTCATTTCCTGTGGAAATAAAAGCAGAACCTCTTTCCCAAAGTAACATATGTTTTACCTAAAATTAAAAGACAAGATATTTTAAAAATATATAGGTTGGTTTAATCTAGTAGCTTTCAATATCAAATGTCTCTTAGCACATATCATTTGTACATTAGTAGTCAAAAAAAATTTAAAGACAACACAATAACATATAGTATCCAGACTCTTTGTGTATTTTTCATCTTTATGTGGCTTATTATACTTTTTTTATTACTCTACTCCTTTTTTAAGGACTTTATTTTAAAACTATATTTTTAAATCTAAGACTGTATATATTCTTTTCTCTCTCTCCCAAGTCTATGCATATTTTTTAAACACACTGTGACCCATTTAGAGGCCCTTTTTGTTTGAATCTGTCCTTACTTTGTATCTCTAACCTTTTCTGTCTTGACTTGCTGGTGCTGGCTCCTCCCCCTTGGTTCCCCAAGAGTCTAGTCTCTGTGGTAGAGGCATGTTTACCACCAGCTCTGGGAGCCATGTTTACTGCCTCAACTCTGGGATGTTTTGAGGTCCATGCCGGGAATGAGTAGCATGCTGCCAGCTGCTCATAAACTCCATATAAATGTTCCCCATGTTGGAACGCCATATGTAAATGGACATTTCTTGTCCCTACCTCCCAGTCCCAAATAACTGACTTGGAGGCTGAATATGAATTATAAATGTTCAGCCAATAGCTCAAGCTTGTTACTAGCTAACTCTTACACTTAATGCTTTGCCATGTGGCTCATTACCTCATTTTTTTTTTTCTTTTTAACACATCCTGCTTGTTTGGCAGCTGGCTGGCATCTTTCTCGACTCCTCTGACTCTGCCCTCCTTCTTCCCATCATTCTCAGTTTGGCTTTCCTGCCTAGCTTCCTGCCCAGCTCCTGGCCTGTCAGCTTTTTATTACCAATTAAATTATCACCAATGAGAGTAATACATATTCATAGTGTAGAAAAGGATAGAGAGAGAGAAGAGAGAAGAGAAGAGATAGATTTATAAGCTCAGGCTGGGCGTGGTGGTACATGCCTATAATACTTAGGATGATAAGGCAGGAGGTTTTTCAGTTCAGTTCCAAGCCAGCCTGGACCACATAAAGAGACCTTGTCAACAGCAACAACAACAACAAACAAACAAACAATCAGCCAAAACAAAAAACACTTTCTGAGTTCATCTCTTCCCTTTCTGCCCACACCACTCCCTTGCTTATAGGATTAGGTATAAAAGTAGAACCTGTGCTCTGGAGTGCTTCTTAACGGGCAGTCAGCATGCTTCCTTAAGTAGTGCTGACAACAAGTAAGGGCAGGAGGCCAGAGCCGTTGCATTATTACTGTTATGTCACAATGAAGACACCGTCCTCCTGTGATAAGACACCATGACCAAAGCAACTTAGAGAGGGAGTGACGGTTTAGAAGGTGAGTCCATGACCATGGTGGCTGGGGCCATGGCACCAGGCGGGCAGGCATGGTGCTGGAGCAGTAACTAAGAGTTTATATTTTGATTCACAAGCATGGGGTGGAGTGGAGAGACTCTGGGAATCGTGTAGGCTTCGGAAACCTCAAAGCCTGTCTGCAGTAACACACCTCCTCCAACAAGGCCACCTGTCCTAACCCTTCCCAAACAGTACATCAGCTGGAGCCCAGGCATTCAAATATATGATCCTGTGGCGGACATTCTCATTCAAACCACCACGCCATCTAACCTTTGCTTTTTGGAGATGGGGGGAAAAATGAGACTAGGTCTTACTGTGTACTCCAGGCTGTGCTTGAACTCATGATCCTTCTGCCTTTTCCTCTCAAGTGCTGGGCTTACAACATGTACCACTATATCCCTGTTCCTTGTGGTTTTTGTTTTTGTTTTTGTTTTTTTGAGACAAGGGCTCACTTTGTAGCCCAGCTTGACCTGGGATTGGCTTTGTAGCCCACACTGGCCTTGGGTTCTCAGTGGTCCTCCTGCTTTGGTTTTCCAAGTACTGGGACTACAATACACATAAGGCTCTATTTTTCTGGCTGATCCTTTTTGTGTGTTTCATTTGGGGAGACAGGGAGACTAGAGAATGTGCTACTTGTCAAGGGTTAGGAGACTAAAGTGTCTACCAGCCATGTCTCTACCAGCAAGCCCTGCTACAAGGTGGCTTCCGTTCTTCAGGGGCGTCTCTCCCAGTCCTGCCACTAGAGGGGGCTCTGGTGTTGGTGATGGGTGAGTTTTGGGGAAGAAGCTGCTCTGTTGGCCAAGAAGAAAGTGTTGTGATGGATAAGTAAGTGGGGAGAGAGGAAGGCAGAGAAACAACAGAAGTCTGCTAAGTAACCACACTTGAAAAGAAAACAGCTACAGGGGACTCTTCTCTAATCTCGTGGTGTTCGGAAATAGCAAGGGAAACGAGTTAACTAGAGGAGAATATATGGCTGGTAGATTTAATGAAAGCTGAGTTCTAATTGCTAATGTCTAGTGGGTCTTTAAATATGACTCAAGTGTTGGAATATTATAAGCATACACATATGCAGAATAATACAGACGACTGTGCTAATGTGCCTGGGGTTTTATGTCTGTGCTCAGCACAGGCTCTACTACGGAGCTACATACACAGCACTAGGGTCTTTCAAGCTCAGAGATGAACTTGATCAGGTAGCTTATTTAGGAAGTAAATACCAGCACTTCTTGCTTTAGACCATGTTGCTGTTCAAATTTAGGTATAAAAAGTGGTATATTTTGACTTTTAAAAAATAGCCATTAGAAGCCAGGTATTGGTGGCCCATGCCTTTAATCCCAGCACTCTGGAGGCAGAGGCAGTCAGATCTCTGAGTTTGAGGCCAGCCTGGGCTACAGAGTGAGTTCCAGGACAGTCAGGGCTACATAGAGAGACCCTGTTTTGAAAAACCAAATAAATAAATTTAAAAAATATATTAAAAAAATAAGGAAAAAAGCCATTAGGAAAAAGCCCAGCAGTCAACAGTGCTTACCGTTCTTGTGGAGGCCCAGGCTCGGTTCTAGTTCCAGGAGCTCTGATGCTGTCTTCTGGCAGGCTTATTCCAATACGTAGTGCACGTAAACTCAAACAGATAAACATACGTACACATAAACAAAATTTAACATAACTTGGCTAGATATGTCAGGATACAACTGAGTTCGAGGCCAGCCTGGTCTACATATAGAGTTCCAGGACAGCCAGGGTTACACAGAAACCCTGTCTCAAAAAAAGATGTACTCATACCTAGGAGTGATTGTTTTTTAAAGACACTGGCTTCTTAGAATTAAAAACAACCAACAAGCAGGAAATAACTCTTTCCAGTATTGTTTTGTTGTGTTTCTCATTTTTTTCACATTTTATTTTTCCCTTATCATTCCTTTTTGTTTCTTTTTTTGTTCATTTGCTTCTGTAACATATAACTCGGTGTGTTAGGCTAATAGCATTACCAAAGAGCTCCAGGGAAAAGAGCTAATGCTCGGTAGCCTGCGGGACACTCTGAGTGAAGTCAGTCAAGTGAAGGAGACTTTGGAAAAAGAACTCCAGACTTTGGTAAGTACCTGTTGGATGGGAATCTGAACCTCAGCCTTGTTCCGGCTTTTCCTGTTTAAAAGAACATTCTCCATTTAAAAAAAAAAAATACAGCTGTGTCTCTACTTCTTCAAAAATACGGATTTAAATTGAATATATTAGCAGCTGATAAATGCCTTCAAGGGAACTGGATCAAATGAAACTAGCAGTCAAGGTAGGTGTTAACTTTTCTTTTTTTTTTTTAAAAAAAAATGTTCATTTCCTCTGGTAAAGCAGTTGGACGGTTGTTGGCAGCGTAGTTTTACGAAACACAGGGCTAGCTCTTCCCACTCACACATCCAGCACGGGCAGATTTCCTGACCGAGAGTCTTTCCTGTACTGTGCCTGCAGCATCTCCTTTTTGACTGTGGGCAGCAACCGTCCAGGTCTTGAGTGTCCTCTGTTGGTGTGGCGGCGAGCTATCAAGTTCAGTAGCGCTGGATTGTAGTCTGCCTTAGGAAATTGTGTTTCCTTTTACATGTTTCCTCTTAATCCCAAATTACGTATTAGCACAAGGCTTTAACCCCAGCATTTGGGAGGCAGAGGCTGACAGACTCTTAGGAGTTCCAGGTCAGTCTTGTGCACATAGCAAGCTCTAGACCTGCCAAGGCTACATAGTGAGACCCTGTCTCAAAAAGCAAGAACCAAAAAAGGTAACACCCCACTCAATCGTAAGACTTTCTAAACAAACAAAAACATTTGTCACTTTGCTTTCCTCTTACCTTGCCTCCTGCACAGTAATTTGACCTTCCTGGAGGCTGGTAATTCTGGGCCATGGTGTTCATGAAAGCTTGCAGAGAACCTAGGCAGTGTCTCTGGAGCCTTTGCTCCAGCGGCTCCATCTGCCCCCCTGTTACTCTGCTACCTCTCTGATCCCCGTGGTGAATGAAGTATTGTTTCTGACGTAAATGGCTGTGCTACAATTTCCTACTTTTCTCAGTCTCACTGCAGCAGGCTGCTCTGAATCTCACTCAACTGTGTAGCCCAGGCTGTCCTCAGACTCACAGCAATCCTACTGCCTCAACTTTTTGACCATTGGGATTGTAGGCATGAGCTCAGATTTCTACTTAAAGCAAAGATCTGATTTGATTTTTTTTTTTTTTAAAGATTTATTTATTATGTATACAGTGAGTGTTCTGTCTGCAGGCCAGAAGAGGGAGCCAGATCTCATTACAGATGGTTGTGAGCCACCATGTGGTTGCTGGGAATTGAACTCAGGACCTCTGGAAGAACAGGCAGTGCTCTTATCCTCTGAGCCATCTCTCCAGCCCCTGATTTGATTTTTTAATTACGTGTATGGAAGTGCATTCATGGGTGGTGTGTGCACATTGAGTGCAATACCTGTGGCGGTCAGAAGAGGGCGTCAGATTTCCTAGAGTTGGAGTTCCATGTGGCTGTGGGCTGCCTATTGTGGGTGCTTGGGTCCTCTGTAAAAGCAGTAAGCACTAGTGCTCTTGACTAGGCCATTTCTCTAGCCTCAGATTTCTACTTTTAAAAGTAGCTATATTGTTCATCACCCTACTGTTCACATATAGCTACATAAATTAAATCGCTACATTTAGTACAATTGGGTTTCTCTGTTGCATTTTAAGTTCTTGGTAGCTACATTGCAGGAAGTTCTGTTGGACAGTCCTGGCATATAATATATATATATATATATATATATATATATATATACTACATTTTTTTCTGCCTTTTTACTTAGGTGCTGGATTTATATATATTTTTATATTTGAAACTGGAAAATATTTTCTCTGTAGAAAATAGTAAAAATGATAACATTTCCCAATAAGCCCTTTTACGCCAAATAATAGCTGAATTATACATATAAATATTGATTAGATTTTGGGATACAGAAGAATACACAACATTTTTTTAAAAAAGGCCTTCGAATCATTATTTTATGATTTTGTTTGTTTTGTTTTGCTTTGTTTTTCGAGACAGGGTTTCTCTGTGTAGTTTTGGTTCCTGTCCTGGATCTCACTCTGTAGACTCGAACTCACAAGAGATCCGCCTGACTCTGCCTCCCGAATGCTGGGATTAAATGCATGCGCCCCCACCCTGTGGCTTTATTTTTTAAATTTTTTTATTTTTTTTTTTGAGACAGGGTCTCTCTTTGTAGCTCTAGCAGTCCTGAAATTTACTCTGTAGATCAGGCTGGCCTTGAACTCACAGAGATCCACTTGCCTCTACCCTCGGAGTGCTGACTCTGAAGGCTTGTGCCACCACATCTGGCTATTTTGTGATGTGGAGTCTTTTAAGAAAATGTTTTAGGGGCTGGTGATACAGCTCAGTGGGAAAAGAGACAGGCCTGAAGGCCTGAGTTTGAGCCCTTGCACCCACATGGTGGGAGGAGAGAACTGACTCCAGCAAGGTGTCCAGTGACCCCCACATGCACACACACTCACACAAATACATTAATGTAGTTTAAAGAACAAAGAAACAGGGACTAGAGAGGTGGCTCAGCCGTTCAGAGTAGTTGTTGCTCTCGGGACCAGCGTTCAGGGCCCAGCACCCCTGTCAGACAACTCACAACAGCCTGTAGCTCCAGTTGTAGGGGTTCTGATGGACACCTCTGGCCTCCAAGGGCACCTGCACACACTTAAGTGTGTATACCCACGTAACCTAACACCTATACATAATTAAAAATAACCAGGTTGGTGTTTGTTTTCTTTTTGAGACAGGGGTTTCTCCATGTAGTCTTGGTTGTTTTAGAACTCTGTAGGTCAGGCTAGCCTCGAACTCAGAAATCTACTGCCTCTGTCCTTCAGTGCTGGGTTTAAAGATGTGTGCCACCACACCCAGCATAACTATAAATCTTTAAAAAATTTTTTTTTAAGATTTATTTATTTATTATGTATACAGAGGAGGGCGCCAGATCTCATTACAAATGGTTGTGAGCCACCATGTGGTTGCTGGGAATTGAACTCAGGACCTCTGGAAGAGCAGTTGGTGCTCTTAACCTCTGAGCCATCTCTCCAGCCCAAAAAATGTTTTAAGTACCACATTTTGCTGCCTTCTCTTCTAAAATGCTGAGTTACTTTTTTATTTTTAAATACTGGAAGCGTATTCCCCTACGTGCCATTGGAAGAACACAGCCACCTGAAGCCTGGCTTTGTGAATGACACAAATGGGCGCTTTGTAGGCTTGTGCTAGCTTGTGTGCTCATCTTTTAATCACCTCGGTTAGAAATACTCATTCCAAATCGTCTTTGGGAGTCCGGAAAGACTGCTCAGTTGTTAAGAGGACTCGGGTTCTGTTCCCAGCACCCACATGGCGGCTCCTGACCATCTATAGCTTCACTTCCAGGGGAACTGACACCCTCTTTCTGGCTTCTGTGGGTACTAGGCATGCATGTAGTACATATTTATAAATCCCGGCAAAACACTGATACACATAAAATCAAATAAATAAATCTTTTAAAAGATCCCTTGTTACAGCTACCTCAAAGTTTATTTCAGGAAAAGCAGAGATATTTTTTTTATCTTAGCTTGTCATTGTGTTTAGAACAAGAGACCATCAACAGTAGGTGATGGATGGAGTGATTCTGCTTATAAAGTTGTAGACACAGAGATTAACCTTGAATTTAGTTCCGGTTTCTCAGGATACCCTTAGAGGGCAGAAACCCAGAACACCACTTGTTGTTCAGGCAGATTCCTTTCTTTTTGTGGTTCTTTTCTTCTTCTTCCTTTTTTGTATGAGGGAATCAACCTAGGGCTTTGTCCTTGCTAGGCAAGAGTAATACCATTGAGCTATGTCCCCACCCTTCAGGAGGATTTCAGAGGAGCTCTTGGAGGGTTAGTCATGACAAAACATATTCTTGCAGCACATATATAAACTTGTATACAGTCATAACACTTGTATACAAATATACATGCATACATACACATGGAAACCCAGGAGCACAGTGCATGATACACAGTTGCTAGTTTATTGGTGCTTACATGTTTTAAGTGCATAGTCTTAACGTAACAGCTACAAAAATAAAGAGCATTGTAACTGATGGACACGTTTGGTCTTCATCACCTGAGACCTTCGTAAGATGAATATCTGGTTCTTTTTCTTCAGAAAGAAAAGTTTGCTGGTGCTTCAGAGGAGGCAGTCTCTGTTCAGAGAAGTATGCAAGGTAGGTCTCACTGAAGTTCCAGCAGAAAGTTTTAGGGTGTGTCATCATGGGGCTGGGGGCTGGCTTCGGGAGTGCATAATATAGTCTAATGCCACAATTTTGGAAGTTATACAGTGCGCAGAAAAACTGCATTCTGTTGGTTTCCTGAACCTTCAAACTCCAGAAATAGTCATTTCTTCTTTTGACCTGAAGTTTGTTCCATATTAAAGTCTGAGTGTTCCTGAGAAGGACGATCGTATCTGAGCTTTTGCTGTTGATAAGCTTTGGGTTTGGCCTAGAAGAAGGAAAGAGATGTCTAGGGAAGACTCAGGGCCTCCTGATGTGCAGATGTGGGGAGGAAGCGGAGCTTCACGCCTCCCTGTCATCGTAGTATGGGATCAGCAGTGAAGCTTTTAGTATCCCGTGTCCTTGGAGCTCATGAGCGTAGATGTAACCAACCATACATGAGCATATGCTAGATTGGTTCAGAAGCCAGCCAAGCTCTGGGTGACCTATTAAATGTGACACATACTGAACTTTTAACTTTACCCTAATAGATACTGTCAATAAACTGCACCAAAAGGAGGTAGAGTTTAACACGTTGTCTTCCGAGCTGGAGAAGTTGAGAGACAATTTAACAGGTAAGCTGGTGATGTCGCCCGGGGACAACCCGATGAATACCGCAGTGTCTAGGGTGAGAGTGTCGTTACAGTAGCAGAGCTGCCCTCAGACGCTGCTGCTGCTGTCCCTGTTCAGTGTGTTTCACACGGCCAGCCACACAGACGGCCACTTGCTCTCTGCCTCTGCCCTTGCCCTTCATTCTTCTCAACACACTGGCCAAAGAGTCGGGTCACATGACACCAGAGGTACAGTCCTTGTCCATCCAACCCCGTATCGCTAGGAGCTTCATATCTCCAGGAGTGTGTCTTAGACTCTTCTTCCCCGCGGCCACTGCCCTGTGGCCATGGCAGCCTCCTTGCTGTGTGGACATGGCAGGCCACGTGCTGCCGGGGGCCTTGGACTTGCGTCCTGCTTCCTGTCCTTCCTTCAGGTCTTCACTTAACTGTGAGCACTTCAAAGGGTTCTCTGTGGTACTTGACTCTTCCCTTCGCCCTTCAACATCCTTTCTCCCTTCGCAGTTTCTCCCTCAGCCCTCACCTCTTCCTATTGTACTGTTCATTTCTTCAGTCCGATTATCTGTCTTTGCGACAGTGTGGTTTCCATGTAAGCAGGGATGGCTGGCTGCAGATATCCCCAGGTAAGGATGCATTCAATGACGTTTTCTTGCTCTTAACACAACAGTGCTCTGTCTTTTCTGTATATGTTCAGATATGGAGGCAAGATGTAGAGAGAAGGATGAAAGAGAACAACAGCTGGTAAAAGCAAAGGAGAAACTAGAAAACGACATTGCAGAAATGATGAAGATGTCAGGAGACAACTCTTCCCAGCTGACAAAGATGAATGACGAGTTACGTCTGAAGGAAAGGTACGGCTGACCACTGGCGCCATAGAGGCTCGGTAGAGGACTAAAGGCTCAGGGCTGCTGGGTGGGCATGAGTTCGAGACCAGTCTGGTCTACAGAGTGAGTTCCAGGACAGCCAGAGCTACAGAGCGGACCCAGTCCCGTGTCTCCCCCACCCACCCACCCCGGCCACCAGACAGGTTTTCTCTGTGTAACATCTCTGTGGCTGTCCTAGAACTCACTTTGTAGACCAGGCTGGCCTTGAACTCACAGAGATCCACCTGCCTCTGCTGGGATCAAAGGCGTGTGCCACCACTGCCACCTAGTGAGACCTTACCTTAAAACAGAAACAAACCCCAGAAAAACAAAGAGCTCAAAGGTTGTCTTATTTGAAGCCTTCCTGGCTCTTCCCTTTTCTCTTTGTGTTCCCTTTCTCTGGTTTTCCCTCGTGTGTGTGTGTGTGTGTGTGTGTGTGTGTGTGTGTGTGTGTGTGTGTGTGTGTGTCTGTCTGTCTGAGGACTGAAGTCAGTTGGCGCTATCCTTTCTGTCACTGCCCCAGTGCGTTTTGAATCACCTGTGTAACGTTTGTTGTTGTTGTTTTAAATTCCACCGTGGGTTTTGGGTATCAGTCAAGCTTGTTCAGCAAGTAAACCCCTCTTACCGAGCTGTTTGACCTGAAATGTGGTCTGCCAGGCAGAGTTAAGGGATACAGTAGGATTCCTAGATCTCCCAGGGACTTAGGAACACAAGGCACATGTTTAATAATGGCAGGACCATCTTTTACATAACCTTAAAGAAGTCTGTGACTTCCTTCTCGGCGGAGACAGGAAGCCCCTCCTGAGGGCTTGCTGTGCGCGGCTGTGCACTGTGCTCACGGTTTGTATAGTGTGTGTTCTTCTAGCTTCTCTCCTTAAAGGAGAGGAAGCCGAGGCTCCCTGAGTTCCACAGCAGAACCTCCTGGTCGTGGTACTTCTTCCACTAACTTAGGTTTCCTTAGTATTAAAACTTCTTTTATCTTAAGGTCTGCCAGACATGCCTCCTAACTGTTGGGTTCAAGGTGTGTGCTAACACACCCAGCTTATCTGAAGGTCTCGGTGGCTTTTTTTTTTTTCATTTCATAGTAGTCATATAGAAATCAAATACTTAGTTAACAAGGCAAAAGGTTTTAGGGGACATTTTAGAACCATTAGAACTTTACTTTGTAAGGTATTAATGTTTTAAAAATTACATCTGTAACTAGCCTTTCCCCCACACAGCACAGGTCAAGGTCACTGGGTGCTTGGTGACCTGGCCTTTGGCTGGCCACTTCCGGAGCAGCTTTGGTCCTCAGGCAGTTGCACAGGTTTGCAGGGCCTGTGAAGGGCACCTGTGCAGGTGTTTAGTAGACACAGCTGGTGCCGTCCTGTGTGCCTCCCTCCCTGCTGGTTGGTCCTCTTGAAAGCCCTGATTCTGGGCCAATGTCCATGCTTTCACTAGACCCGTGAGAAGCTACATGAGTCTGTGTGTGTGTGTGTGTGTGTGTGTGTGCGCGCGCATCTTTAACCCCAACACTCGGGAGGCAGAGCCAGGCAGATCTCTGTGAGTTCGAGGCCAGCCTGGGTTACAGAGTGAGTTCCAGGAAAGGCGCAAAGCTATACAGAGAAACCCCGTCTTGAAAAACCAAAAAAAAAAAAAAAAAAAAAAAAAAGACAGGGGCTCTCAGTGGCTTGGAACTCTCGAAGTAGGCTACATTAACTGACCAGAGAGCCCCAGGGATTGGCCTGTCTCCCTCTCCCTAGTGCTGGAACTAAGCATGTGCCACCACCACACCTGTTTTGTTTTGTTTTGTTTTTGTTTTTTTTTTTTTGCATGGGTTCTGGGGATTGAACTCAGGCCCACATGCTTGCTTACAAAGCAAAGACCTTACTATCTCCCCAGAACCTAGCTGGTTCTCTTTAAGCAAGAATATGGTAATTACCGTATTTTCTTTTCCCAAGAGGCACTTAAATGACCTTTGGTAACCTGGTCTGCTGAAATTTTTCATCTTATTTCCTAGATTAAAAAAACCTTTAATAAAAATATTTTGAGATGTGTTTATCTTTATTTTTATGTGTGTCTTTTGCCTACACCATGCGTGCAGTGCCTGCAGAGGTCAGAAGAGGGCGTCAGAGTCCCACAAACTGGAGTTAGGGATGGTGGTTAGCTAATTTATCTGGTTTGAAACAGGGTCTCTATATAACCCTGGCTGTCCTGGAACTTACTATATAGACTATACTGACCTTCAACTTCCTGCCTCTGTCTCCCAAATCCTGGGATGAAAGGCATCTACCACCACACCTGACCCAATACATTCATCTCAACTCATATTTCTTTATTGATCTATTAATATAGAGTAGTAAATTCTTGCAATTACAGTAGTTGTTACTCTAATTGTATTTATAACAATCACAGATGTTAAAATTCTTCAGACAAGTCATTTTTAAATTTGTCTTGACTTCAGGTATAATTACTCATAAATTTTGCAATCTGATATGGTTGTTTTTTATAGCATATTTCTTTTTTTTCTGAGGGGGAGTTTCGAGACAGGGTTTCTCTATGTAGCTTTGGTGCCTGTCCTGGATCTCACTCTGTAGACCAGGCTGGCCTTAAACTTGCAGAGATCCACTTGCCTCTGCCTGTGCTGGGATTAAAGCCGTGCGCTACCACCACCTCCCAGCATTATAGTATATTTCTAATACAATTCTTCAGTTTAAAACATGAAAACTCTAGTTGTCAAGATGGCTCAGTAGATAAAGTGTTTGATGCACGAGAATGAGAGTTCCGATCCCCAGAATCTAGGGAATCCCAGAGTGCCTACAGTGATGGGGGTGGAGACAGGGATCTCCCAGTATGAAACAGTGAAGAAGAAACCCTACTTCCAACACGGTGGAAGGTGTGGACTGGAACCCGAGGTTGTTTTCCAACCTCCATGTGCTGTGCATGCCTGGACTCCCACTTGACTGTGCATACACACAGTGACCATGCACATACACATATGCACGTTACATGCACACCTAGCATGTGCACACCCATAATGAACTCTCTGACAACTTACATGGAAACTTACTCTAGGTCTGTGGAAGAACTGCAGCTAAAACTTACCAAGGCTAATGAAAATGCAAGTTTGCTGCAGAAAAGTATCGGGGAGGTGACTCTTCAGGCTGAACAGAGCCAGCAGGAAGCAGCTAAAAAGCACGAAGAGGAAAAGAAAGAGTTGGAGGGGAAGTTGTTGGAACTGGTAAGGAGAAGTGAGGGGGCTGCTGGTAAGGCGGGTGGGTAGTCACCGTGCAGCCAGATGCCTTACCCCTTCCTTTGGGTTCTTCAGGAGAAGAAGGTGGAAACAAGCCACACCCAGTGTCAGGACCTGAGAGCCAAGTATGAAAAAGCCAGTTCTGAGACAAAAGCACAGCATGAAGAAATCCTGCAGAACCTGCAGAAGATGCTGGTGGACACAGAGGAGAGACTGAAGGCTGCTCAGGAGGCCAACAGAGATCTGATGCAGGACGTGGAGGAACTGAAAACCCAGGCCAACAAAGCCAAAGTATGTCCTGGAGCAGAAATGGTGCGATTGTGTTATGTCTTAGCCCAGTTCCGTGGAGCCTGCGAGAGAGCTTGGGGCATGTGTGGCCTGTTAGACTCTGCGTGCACAGCAGAGTGGTGAGCTGCGTCTTTGGTGGCCTTAAGTGTTTCGTGCCAGCTGTCCTTCCTCATAGGGGAGGCTGATGGCTATCGGTCTTCCCCCTGAATGTACCGTGTAGCCATCACCCACCCCTCTGCTGCTCGCTGTTGCCTGGCTTCTGTCTGTTTGCTTGCTTGCGTAGACTCTGGGAAAGCAGCTCCCTCTGATCTTGGCTGAGCCTGCTCCACCTGTCACTAGGGTTAAGGGAGACAAACATCGGAAAAGCAGGAGGCAGAGGCCCAGGGAAGCAAGCGGGCATTGTGTTAGAACTGGAGGAGCGCAGCTGGCGAGCAGCGTCTTACAGGAAGAATTAGAACTCTGGAGAGGGCTTTGAATGTCTCCAGGAAAGGTCTGTGAACTCCTCGCTGACCAGGAAGCTGGGCTCAAGTCAGTCAGGAATATCTCATTAGTTGGAAATAGTTAGAACTTGGTATCCTGAACTTCAATTATCTGCACCCCAATATGTTTTTTGACTTTGGTAACTTAGTAAAGTTTACCCTTTCTACTACTTACTATTTTAAATTTTTTATTGCTCAAAAATTATTTTTGTCCTAATTTTTTAAAGATTTATTTATTTATTATGATACAGTGTCCTGCCTGCATGTATGCCTGCATGCCAGAAGAGAACACCAGATCTCATTATAGATACTTGTGAGCCACCATGTGGTTTCTGGGAATTGAACTCAGGACCTCTGGAAGAGAAGTCAGTGCTCTTAACCTCTGAGCCATCTCTCCAGCCCCGTAAATGTTTATGTATGAGTTTACTAGAAAGAAATTATGAAAGTAGACTTGAAACTATTAAAAACCTCTTGTTAGGGGTAGGGATGTGGCTTAGTTGTAGAACTAAGGCCAACCCACCCTGCCCTATTATCAAATCCCAGGACCGAAACAGAATAGCAGCATAAAACTCACAGAAACGTCTGTTAATAAGAGAACCATGACGTAGTACATACATGTCAAGTGTAGTGGATGCAGTTTCCTCTTTTCTGCCTGCTGTCAGAGCTTCTCCTGTACCCTCTTTTCTCACAGACACCCCAGCTTGACACACCATTTAATGGTGGCTGTGAGTCCCATGTTTAATGTCCCCTGTGTCTCAAAGGCCTTCAGTTTTGTAGACCACACCACAGCCTTCTAGTGGCTTGTGGGAAGCTACACTGACTTTGGTGGTTTTCTATAAAAAGCCTTTTGGGCCAGGCGGTGCCTTTAATCCCAGCACTCGGGAGGCAGAGGCAGGCATATCTCTGTGACTTTGAGGCCAGCCTGGTCTACAGAGCGAGATCCAGGACAGGCACCAAACTACACAGAGAAACCCTGTCTCGGAACCCCCCCCCCCCCCAAAAAAAAAAAAAAAAAAACACCCTTTGGTTAAAATACCAGGATTATTCCTCTTCCAAATTTGTTATCTGGATATTGGATTTCAATAAGTTACAAACTCTGGAGAGTCTGATGAGACCTAAATGTGTCACCCCAAGGAAGTTTATGTATGCAGTCAGTAAGCTTCTTGCATTACTTCAGGAGGTCACAGAGCAAGTAAGCCAGTGACGCAGAACTCTGGTGTCTCTTCCAGTAGCCACCAGCTAGATGAGGCTGTGGAAAGTTAAATTTGTACAGCAGAAAATCCAGCCCTCTCAGTGCATCCAGTGCATCTCAAGAGCTCACTGGTCACATGCCTACTATGTGCAGGAGCGTGAATAATGTTAACATTTATTTCGTCACAGAAGATTCTGGGTAGTGCTAATATAGACATCATTAATTTATCTTATAAATAGTATATTTAAAAAACATTTTGTTGTAGCCAGCAAAGCCTAGAAATTAGTCTGCATTTGAGTAACATATATATGTTACTGGGACTGACACTTTTAGCCTGTTGCCTCCCCTTCCTACTAAGGAAGGGCTTAAATACTAATATTTTCCCTTGCTACTTCTCATTTTGATTAAAATATACCCACCTGACTTGCTTTTGCCCCTGACTTATACTTTTATTTTATTTTTTTGCTTTTTTGAGACAGGGTTTCTCTGTGTTGTTTTGGTGCCTGTCCTGGATCTCACTCTGTAGCCCAGGCTGGCCTCGAACTCACAGAGATTCGCCTGCCTCTGCCTCCCGAGTGCTGGAATTAAAGGTGTGCGCCATCACTGTCCGGCTCTGAATTATTATGCTTTTGAAAAATCTTCTGACTCTTTTCTGACATAGAAATAATTGGACAGAACTGTAGGAAAGTCTTATCCCTAGTGTGAAAACCAAACAGAAATGATGTCACACATCATTTCAAAGAGAAAAAGCCAGTAGGCACTTTGCAGTTAATTTTGCTTTGTATTATCGTTTTATCCCATGCTTTTCTAGTTTTTAATCCCTTTGTTATTCAGATAGTTTCTATGAAGCTTATTGTAGAGCATTCTACATTTGCCTGGCTTCGGCCGCATTAAGTTATTTGGGCTTGCGTTTGTCTGCTGCATTTCATTTTGTTCCCTTCTTTGTTCCATCTCTTGTCCCTGTAGTCGCTAACTTATTTGTTAACATCAGCCAAAAAAGAGATTGAAGTCATGTCAGAAGAGCTGAGGGGTCTGAAATCAGAGAAGCAGCTTCTTGTACAGGAGGCAAATGCTTTACAGTTAGAGAAAGGTTCACTTTTATCAAAGCTTGTAGAAGTGGAGACCAAGCTGACTCTGCTTCAGGAAGACCAGCAGAAACTGTGGGCAGTCAACGAAACCCTCCATTTAGAGAAGGAGAAAGCCTCCGAGGGAAAGCAGGCTGCCGAAAAGCGCTATCAGCAGGAGCACCGGGAAAAGGAGTCCCTGGTGGTGGAGAGGGAGAGGCTGCTGAAGGAGGTCGGCGTGACGCAGGAAGAGCTCCTGAAGGTGCACATGGAGAAGGACGCCCTGGAAGCCTCCAAGGTGAGCATGCAGGTGCTGATCGAGGAGCTCCGCTTCTGCAAGGATAAGCTGATGGCCATGTCGGAGAAGGCCCGGGCGGAGAAGGAGCACCTGGAGGGGCAGGTCAAGAAGCTCACTGCCGAGAACATGTTCCTGTCCAAAGACAAAGATGACGTCATTCAGAAGCTTCAGAGCGCTTACGAGGAGCTCGTCAAGGACCAGAAGTCCTTGGTCCAGGAGATTGAGGAGCTCACGACTGAGAAGAAGTCAGCCGCCGAGAAGCAGATGAACCTCGATAACACCTGCCTCACCCTAAAGGCGGAGCGGGAGAACCTTCTCCAGAACAACCGAGACCTGCAGTTTGAGAAGGACACGCTGCGCCAGGGCCAGGAGAAGCTGAGCGCCAGCCTGGAGGCCACCCTCCAGATCAAACAGCTACTCAGCACGGAGGCGGAGACCCTGCGCACGCAGCTGGACTGTGCCAACAAAGCGCTGAGGAAGGCAGAGCTGGACACGAGGCAGCTCCAGACCACCAACGCAAGCCTCACCAAGCTCCTGGAAGAGGTTAAGACCTGCCGGGCAATCACGGACTCCGAGTGTATCCAGCTTCTCCACGAGAAGGAGAGCTTGGCAGCCTCTGAGAGGAAGCTCCTGGTGGAGAAAGAGGAGCTGTTAACTGAAAATAGAACCATCACTGAAAAACTCAACAAGCACTCAGAAGAGGCCACACATCTGGAGATGAGTCTAAACGAGAAGGTCTCGTACTTAACTTCTGAGAAGGAGGTGGCTTGCCAGAAGATCGCTAGGCTTAAAAAGCAGCAGGATAGCCTCTTGAAAGAAAAATCAGCGCTAGAGATGCAAAACGGAGAGTTACTGGCCGAGAGGGAAAATTCTATCAAAACCATAGGAGATCTTAAAAGGAAGTGTGACCAAGAGGCTTCAAACAGACGAGTAGCCGTGCAGGAGAAGATGAGGCTACTCAATAATATCGACGCTCTGAAGAAAGAACTCCAGGAAAGAAAGAAGGAAAACCAGGAGCTGGCGAGCAGCAAATGCGACCTCTCCTTGATGCTGAAAGAGGCCCAGGATGCCAAAAAGAGTCTTGAAAAAGAGCACACCAGCGTGATGCAGGCCAAGGAGAACTTGGCCGCCGAGCTGAAGGCTTGCCGCTCTGAGAAGGACGTCTTACTGAGGGATGGCTTGAGCCTGCAAGAAGAGTGCCAGAAGTTAAACGAGAAGGTCCGTGAGATCCAGCAGACGTTAATCCTGGAGGAGGAGGCCAGGGCGAAGGAGAGCGAGGCCTCTTTGATTGACAGCAACCAGCTCCATGGGAGAATAGCGCTCTTGGAGGAGGAGGTCCAGGGCTTGAGGGCGTGTACTGAGCAGCTGCAGACTGAGAATTTTACCCTCGTCCAAGAGAAAACCAACTCAGAGCAAAAGGTGGTAGAAATCATCAAGGAAAAGGAGCTCCTGAGTGCAGAAACCGCTCAGCTTGCTGCCAACATTGAGACCCTCAAAAGTGACTTCGCTGCCCTTTCCAAGTCCAAGTTGGAATTACAGGAGCTACACAGCTGTCTCACCAAGATCCTGGATGACCTCCGGCTGAACCACGAAGTGGCCGTGACCGAGAGAGACGAGGTGCTTCAGGACAACAAGAACCTCCTGGCCGAGAAACGAGAAATGATGCTGAGAACTGAAGAGGTCCTGAAGGAGAAGGAACAGCTGGAGGAAAGCTACTTCATCCTCCAGAAAGAGATTAGCCAGCTGGCCCAGAGCAACAACCACATTTCAGCCAACCTCCTAGAGTCCCAAAGCGAAAACCGTGCTTTGAGAAAAGACAAGAACAAGCTTACCCTTAAGATTAGAGAGCTTGAGACCCTTCATTCATTCACGGTAAAGTGAGAGGTTCACCTACTGAGCCCCCAGGCTCCTCACTAATTGCACTAACATTGGTGGCTTAGGTGATTTCTCTTTGTGCAGCCGAGGGAAACCTACCTGAGTCAGCCAGCTGTGTGTGTCCAGGCTTTCCTTACAACTGGGACGGTGGATTCATTACTGAGTGTCTGATTGTGGTAGTCTCCCCTCATTTCAGAAAGACCTGAAAACTGTGAATAAAAAGATGCATTTTTCCCTTTAATTTGAGGAGAAGCTTTGTTAACTGTAAAAGTTAACTGTTTCTTGGAGGTTTCAGAGCAGTATTAGAATGTGCACACACTGAAATCCAGCCTGCGATTTGGCTTCTATTCCCATCATTGTATCTGTCCATTTGGAGGTGGAAGCGGCCACTGAAGTCTCTGTGGCTGATGGCAGAGCACGTATAATAATACAAAATTCTCATGAACATTATTAAACCCACCAAATGAAATTGTAATCAAATGTCTTCAAACAGTTTTATGACTATTTTGGATATTTAGTAGCTAAGAATTTTTATTCCTGTATACATCTTTTTTATTCACAGATACAGTTATATTCATTACTCCATTTCTCTCATACATTTTCCCATTCAGTGCTTCTCATGGAACACTTGATCCTTAAATAATGCCCAAATAATTTATATTATTATATGAAAAATTCTTAGCTTGAATTGAGTGATTTCAGAAGCCCCAAATTGAAATAGCCAGAAAAAATTCTACACTTACACCAATACATTTAAGAGCCATTCAGTTATATAGGATTGTTACGCTTCATTCTCACCAAATAGTCTGTCAAATGTAAGTCAGGATGTGAGCACATGCTGGTCAGTGGAAGTTGGATGTAGGTTTAGAAGGATGTGAGGACATGGAGATGGTTTCAGAGTTGACTTCATGACAGATGCCCTGGGAAGGGTCCACTCCCCTGTTCTCCTCCACAGTATACACACTTCCTGCCTCGGTTTGTGTGCCTTAGGGTTGCTGACTCTCATCCTCTGTGTGCTGCGTACCACACAGACTCTGAGAGCTGCCTCGGCCTTGCCTCCCGAATGCCCCTGATGGTGCCAGGAGAGAGTGCCCTTTCCGGTCCCTCACTGTGTCTCTTTGTGCTTAGGCTGCTCAGAGCGCAGAAGATGCCATGCAGATCATGGAACAGATGACCAAAGAGAAGACGGAAACGCTGGCCTTCTTGGAGGACACCAAGCAAACCAATGCAAAACTTCAGAGCGAAGTAATCAGATTTTAATTTTGTTTGTCTGTTCAAAGAACAGCTTACCAACTTCATGGAATGCTTGGTCGCTTGACTCAGAGTGTGTCCTTTTGAAGTGTGGACTTAAAACAGGTTGATCTATGTTAGAGATCTATGTACACCAAGCCATGGTAATGTTGAATGAGATTTATTACTTCATTACTTACTAATAGCACTAAACTTTACACTAGGTGACACTAGGTATGGTAATTGGGAGATAGTGGCAGGATTAGGAATTCAGGGGTAGCCTGGGCTACATGAGTGTCTGTCTAAACAAATGAACAACCCCCAAAGTGAAAAGGAAGCTCTAATATTGTGGTGTTCTTAGATAACTACGTAGTGATGACACTTGCTAAGTTTTCACATCCTTCCTTTTTATCCCACACATTTCCCCCTAAACTTTTTCCTGATTTGAGCCACCACATTCCATCTCCCCAGCCCCGATAAAGGCTTTTTCTTGGCCTAGTTCAGTGTTTTCATCCTTTTGTGCTGTCTTGAAGGAGTCATTTCTAGAGCTGGGACAACTGTGACATCAGGTTATTTCTGTTCTGTCTACAAGCAGCATTTCCCTCTGGACCTTTCTCTGATGCTCTCTTCCCATCTTCTCGGCCCATAAAAATCCTTTCTGAAAAGCTGCTGTCTGAAGAGCCGATTGCTTCACTAAAGTGGGATGTGAAGCTCTTTATATAGCTTCTGGTGCTTTTCACAGGCAGGTAGCATTCAGAAAGTTGTTCAGAGGAAGATGCTCCCGGGTGGAATAGCTACATGAAGACCAGGCCTCCTCATGCAAGGTTAAAGATCACGACCTCCCCAAATAGACATTTGGAGGTAATTGGGGAAGATAAAAGCTTACAGAGAGTGCACACAGATGAAAATTGAAATTAGAAGCCTGAAAAAGCGTTTCCTAGAGGATGGGGTCAGGCAGTATTATGTCCTCCCTCAGCATGTCTGTTATTGCCAGACCACAAAGTGGGCCCATTACAATGCTTTATTTCCTTCGTTCATAAACCTAGGGTGTTAAAGATCATTAAGAGGAAGGTGGTGATGTTAACATTAGCACGGTACTTTCTAGAATTCTGGTTGACGGCAGGCATGACAAAGGGAGACAACCCCTCCTCTGTCTAGAGAGACAGGCATAGAGCCCAGATGGCCAGCCTGGCCCCACACCACACCTTGTGTGGTGAATGGAGAGAACAAGCTCCATCTTGGTAGATACTCCATTCCTAGAATTCCAGCCACCCTCCAGAGCTTCCCATCAGTCACCTCCAGCTCATGAAATGCCTGGCTTTTCCACTAGAGGGCAGGCAGGCGCTAAGACAGCGCAGGACAGAGGTGGGATGGAGCATGTGTGAGCGCCCTTCAGTCTCACTGCATGGCTTCTCCCTCCTCAAGAAATTGCAGATGGATAACAGTCTTTCCCCCAACTGACAAATGGTTGATTCAAATACGTTTTGTAAGGAGAATTGCGTAAGTTTAGAACTGACATTGATTGGGAAGTGTCTCCTGTGTTAGTGAGGGGGAGGAAAGAAGTTTTTGTTTCATTACAGATTGATCCTTGATAATGTCGCTGTTTGACAATTTAGTTCTTGCTTTTTTTTTCTTTTCTTCTTCTTCTTTTTTTTTTTTTTTTGGTTTTTCGAGACAGGGTTTCTCTGTGTAGCTTTGTGCCTGTCCTAGATCTCACTCTGTAGACCAGGCTGGCCTCGAACTCACAGAGATCCGCCTGCCTCTGCCTCCTGAGTGCTGGGATTAAAGGCGTGCACCACCACTGCCCGGCTAGTTCTTGCGTTTTAAAGACAGATTGCTTTGAATGGCAACTTCAGTGGCTCATACTGAGGACTGTACAAGAACCAGACAACTAGAAGCACACAGGACTAAAGATAGCTTCTGTTTTAATATGCACTAGCAATCTAGTTTGACATTTTGGCCAGGTGTACAGGAAACGAAGGACTGCTATTTGTAATCTCTTCTCCAGATGACTCTCCCTGCCGCTCATTACACATGACTAATTTCATTTATTTTTAAATACATGTTTTTGTGACTCATTTATCCAGCCATGTCACTGAAAAATGAAATGATTTCATCAATTTTTTGTTTTATCTTTGTCTTTAAGTTGGACACACTTAAAGAAAACAACTTGAGGAACGTGGAAGAGCTGAACAAATCCAAAGAACTTCTCAATGAAGAGACTCAAAAGATGGAAGAATTCAAGAAGGAAATGTAAGTTTACCTCCTGTGAGGGGAGTTATTTTACCTTTTAGAAAGGAAAGCAGCACTATTTTTAAAGTGTTTGAAAGGTTTGTAAAGTAGTTGTCTGTCTGTTCCCCACAAAGCATTCTCCACCAGCAGATTCAGGAACCACCGTTAGGATACAGCCAAGCTGAAGGTCAGAGGGAATTGGGCTGGTTGCTGAAGGGAGAAACACAGAGTCTGAGTGTGACTTTGTAAAGCTATACAAACCCATGGATGGCGATGTGTCAGAGTTAAGTTTGTGTGTTTACATGATAGCCGGTCATAACACGTAGAACTATGAGGTCTTTTTATTAATAAGTCCTTCAAAGGTCGGGCACAATGGTGCACACCTTTAATCCCAGCACTTGGGAGACTGAGGCAGGTGGATATCTGTGAGTTCAAGGCCAGCCTGGTCCACACAGTGAGTTCCAGGACAGTCAGGGCTGTTACACAGAGAAGCCCTGCCTCAAAAATAACTAAATAGTAAAAATAAATCTTTTTTTTTTTAATGATAGAAAAGAAGTCAGACATGGTGGTACATGCCTATAATCCCAAGTGCTTGAGAGTTCAAGACAGAATGGTTATTGTGATTTAGAGGCCAGCCTGTCCTACATGGTAAATTGCAGGTCAGCCTGGGTTATAGAGTGAGACCCTGTCTCAAAAAAAAAAAGAAAAAGAAAATGAAAATGAAAAAACCCAGCATATCATTTTCAATGTCATACATCTCTATCCCCAGTCCCTTGATTATAAAGTAATCAAGTCTTCTGACATAGACAGTAATTTGGAAAACTTTCTCTTGGGATTTTCCCATCAGCCTTCAAGCTGACTGTGTTTCCGGTGGTGACACCACCTAAGCCCTTGCCTCTCAAGCTTGGTTGTTTACATTTGCCAGAGACTGGTGTTTATATGGCACTGTCAGTGATGGTTAGTGTGTGGATTTCCTTTGGTCTTTCGGTGGATAACTGCACCATGTCCACTGGGAACCTAGAGACCCAGAGCCAGTTAGTCCGGTGAGTCCCTGTGTCCTTCACACCAGGGACAATAAGGCCGAGGAGGAAGTGCAGAAGGGTTATGTGGTCCTTCCCTCGGGGCTTCACACCATTTAAATTCTAGTAAACAGAGGATATTCAAGCCAAGTTAAAGGTGTCAGTTCCCAGCTTCTGTTACCGTACCATCCATCAGTCTTGGATTCAACACGAGGTATGGGAGCTCACACCTGCAATTCCCACACTTGGGATTCTGAAGCAGGAGGACGGCAGGGAGGTTGAGAGCAGCCTCAAGTACTTAACGAGTTTCAGGCCAACTCAAGATGCGGAGATTGTCTCTGAAAAAAAAGCCTAAAAACTTGGAGGGAATTAGTATGTGCATCGCCTCTGCTGAGAGGTCTTTAAGCTCTTTCAGGAAGCAGGCTGCTGAGATGTTTAGTAGGTACAGGTAGAGGCGGGTCTCTGTGAATGTGAGGCCAGCCTGATCTACATAGTGAGTTTCAGGTCAGCCAGAGCTAGACAAGACCCTGTCTCAAAATAAATGAATGAAATAAATTCTCCTAGGAATGGTTTGATCTGAGCTACTCAGGTAAGAAGACCCCCAGCTGATGTCTTGATTAATTCCCTTCCTCTCTTTAGCAGTTTCCAACAATCCCATCCTCCGGGCTTACAGATGTACAGCTGTGATTAGTCACTGGAGAGTCATGTTTCTTTAGCCTGCCAGAGACAAATAGCACAATTAGGAAAATGATTACTGAGACAAAAAAATAAAATAAAATAAATGCATTTGTTGAAAAATAACAATTTAGGGTCAGGCATGGGGGCTCACACCTTTAATTCTAGCATTTGGAGGCAGAGGCAGGCAGATCTCTGTGAGTTGGAGGCCAGCCTCGTTAACATAATAAGTTTCAAGACAGCCAGGGCTACATAATGAGACTCTGTCTCAAAAAAGAAAAGAAAGATAACAACAATAATATAGGGGCTGGGAGACAGCTCCATTTATCAAGTGCTTGCTGGGCAAAAATGATGACCTGAGTTGAAATCCCAGGCATCTGCTTACAAAGCTGAGCATGGTGGTACACATCTATAACTCCAGTGTTGTTTTTTTGGTTTTCGAGACAGGGTTTCTCTATGTAGCTTTGCGCCTTTTTCCTGGAACTCACTTGGTAGCCCAGGCTGGCCTCGAACTCACAGAGATCCATCCACCTGGCTCTGCCTCCCGAGAGCTGGGATTAAAGGCGTGCGTCACCACTGCCCGGCCTCAAGTGTTGTTTTTACCTAAGTTGTTCTATTTATGAATAGGGACCTGGGAGTCAGATGTTGGGGTGAAAACCTGCTAGATCAGAGAGGCCAAGAAGCAGCCAGCTGCCAGGCAGTGGTGGCACACACCTTTAATCCCAACACTCAGAGGCAGAAGCAGGTGGATCTCTGTGAGTTCGAGACCAGCCTGGCCTACAGAATGAGCTCTAGGACAGCCAGTTCTATTACACAGAGAAATCCTGTCTTGAAAAAAAAAAAATCAACCAGCTGACCTTCCTCCTTCCTTTTCAGCTTGGAGACCAAGCAAGAGAGTGTTTTTCCACACCACCCCCAACCAAAAAGGATCAAATCTCTAAGTCCCTCCCTACTCCTTCCTGTGCATCTATCTGTTTTCCTGGGTCCTCCGTACTCTCTATGGCTAATGCTTGTCAACTAGTTGCTGGCTCTGCCCCCGATTCAAGGTTAATTTTATTAAGACAGTCTCAGTTTCACAGTGCAGTCAGATATTCCACAACACTCCAGTGCTGTGGGGCAGAGACGGGAGGATCCTTGGAGTTTGCCGAACATCTCTTATAGCTGCAATGGTAAGCTCCAGGTTCCGGGAGTGTCTTAGTTAGGGTTTTATTGCTGTGAAGAGACACCATGACCATAGCAGCTCTTATAAGGAAAACATTTCATTGGGACTGACTGACAGTTCAGAGGTTTAGTCCGTTATCATCACGGCAGGAAGCATGGAGGCCTGCAGGCTGGTGCTGGAAAGGGAGCTGAGAGTTCTACATCTGGATCTGCAGGCAGCAGGAAGAAACTGCCACACTGGGCCTGGCTTGAGCATCTGGAACCTCAAAGAGCACCCCCAGTGACACACTTCCTCCAAGACCACACCTCCTAACAGTGCCAATCCCTATGGGGCCTCTGGGAGCCATTTTTATTCAAATCACTACGGAGAGAGACCCTATCTCAGAACATAAAGTGGAGAGTGACTGACTACCTCTAGCCTCTGCCCACATGTCATACACACTCACCTACACACTTGCACACGCGTGTTCACATATAAATAAGAACACATGTCATACACAAACTAACATTCTAGTGACATTCAGAGGGGGTGGGTTCAAGTTTAGCAGTTTTCCCTGTGACACAGTCGTCTGCTCCCTGGAGTGTGGGACACTGAGGGGTTACTGGCCTCCCATTGCTACAGGTCCTACTCCTGAGCTCTCTGTAGCCACGGTAGATCCCAGAGGGGCAGAGCCACGGTGGACCTAACCAGGAGAGCTCTGTGTTTTGATAGCATTCTCCTTTCACACTGATCGTTACATAGGACCAGTCCTCCAGTGAGTCTGCCCACTAAATGCCTCACTTAATTGTGTCCTATCATATCACACTTCCCAATTTGTGTAGTGTTGCACGAATCCTAAATGGTCTTATCATAAAAACCCAGAGCCAGATGTTGGGGTAAATACTGAAACAAGCCACAGCCACTTCTCACCTCGCCAGCTCCTCAGCCAAAAAGAGAAGATCCTGTCTCCATGCATCCTCAGACTGAATGCCTCTGAGTCCTCAGCCGAAAGGGCCTAATTCCTCCCCTCCCGCCTTATATTCCTTTCTCTGCCCAGCCATTTCACTTCCTGTCTCAACCTTCCAAGTGCTGGGATTAAAGACGGGTGACTCCCAAGTGCTGGGATTAAAGACTGGGTACACCAACACCACCCGGTCCTCTGTGGCTAACTCTGGCTGGCTCTGTCCTCTGCTCTTCAGGCAAGCTTTATTTCTTAGATTACAAATAGATCACCGCAGTGTCGGATCAGGGTCGTACTTATGAAGAGACAAACAGTGGCTCAGTGCAGGTGTAGAGAGCATGCTTAGCGTGTGTGAGGTGTTGAGTCTCCAGGCAAGGGTGGGCATAGGTTGTCCTCATAGCTGGATGTGGTGGTGCATGCCTGTAACCCCTGAAGTCAGGAGACAGGCCGGAGGACCACTCTGAATTTCAGGCCAGCTGTGCTGTCTAGTGAGAACCTGGCTCACCTCTACCCCCAGTTTGTCTTGGTGCCCTGCTTCATGCCTGTGGATAGAGTGGAAGTCAAAGACAGTAAGATGCCCGCTGCAGCCACAGCAACGGAAGCCTGTCTTTCTTCTGATACTGCCCTGGGGGAAGTTGTTGAGACAGAGAGGAGCAGCGCTGTGCCAGGGCTGCTTTAGATTCTCTGCCCACCAGGCCTGGGGAAATTCCCTCTTCCTGTCGTGACAAGGCACCCCACAGCTAGATCTTAGCTCTACATAGAAACTAGTGGAAGGAGGCCTGGGGAGCTGGTGAAAAGCCCTGGCCTGGGACTCTGCCCTTGTCTTGGCCACGCTTCAAGGCAAGGACATCGGCTTTCAGAGGACAGTGTGATGGGAACAGTACTTCTTGGGGTGCTTTGCGTTCCTTAGTTGATTCTTCATTGCCTAAAGCTAGAGAATAAACAGCTGCGTGCGTGCGTGCGTCTTGACAAGCGCACAATGGTGCCCGTGTGCTCCAGAGCTGTGGTGTTTGTCCTCACCTGACAGAATTGTGCTGCCTAGAGAAACTGGTGCCAGGGGAGCGGCAGCAGCCTTGTGACCGAGCTCCCTGCCTCCCGTGGCCACTGCCCCTACAGCTGGAAACCCGCACCTGTGAGGCAGTAGTCTTCCCTCCATGCTCCTCTAGCGCTGCTTCGAGAGAACCCTTGGCTTGGGTTAGCCAGCTCTTAATTTCAGGGAGAGCGGCAATGAAGTGGCTTCCATTGCTGTGGGACTTTCTATCTTAGCAGTGACGAAACAGGCTAATTGTTCTCTCTCCATAGCGGGTTTAGTAAGAAATCTAGACTGAATTTAACTTAATAATCTGTCTTGGAAAACCAAAATAAATACATTTATGAGTAAAATGTAAGTCAGGATCAACAGTGTTTATTTTGTCTCTCACCTTAAAGCTAGCGTATATTTCCTGTCTTGTCCTGTAAACAGAAAAGTAGCTTTAAAGTTGGTTAAGAGCCTGGGAGATGGCCCCGTGGGAAAATGGCTGCTGTGCACGCATGAGGGCTGACTTGGACGCCTCGAACCTGTGTAGAAGCTGGAATTGACTGCTGCACACCTGTAGTGCTGCTCGGGGCTGGGAGGCAGCGAGAGGAAGATTCCGGGGACTTGCTGGTGCCGTCTAGCCGCTCCGGCTCAGTGAGAGAACTGTCTTATAAAGAAGAAGTCATCCGGTGTGGGCCTCTGGCCTCACGTGTGTATGCACACACCTGCATATGTCCCCGTGAACACACACACAGTTGTTAGAAATCTTTGCTTGTTTCTTGTGGTGTGTGAGATGGCACCCAGCTCTGAGAAGTTGCTTCTCTTCTTCCGTCTTTACATGAGTCCTGGGGATTGAACTTTGAGTCATCAGGCTTGTGTGGCAAGGGCTTTACCTGCTGAGCCCCAGTGGCCGTTTTCAAAATAACTTTAGTTTCTTGTTTGAAGTTTTTTACTGTGAGTTCTTTTTTTCAGGGGGGTTACTAAGCAAGTGCTGTACCACTGAGCCACACCACCAGCCCACAGAATGCTTTGTGTTTGCTTTGTGTTTGCTTTTTGAGACAAGATCACTCTCTAGCCCTGACTGTCCTGGAGCTTGCTCTGTAGATCAGACTGGCCTCAGGCTTGCAGAGATCCACCTTCCTCAGCCTCCTGAGTGCTGGGATCACTACACCCAACCTCACTGTGCTTTCTTTAAAACAGTGCTTTCAAAAACTTTGTACGACCAGAACTTTGTGTCTCTGTGATGAGAAAGTTTTAAATAGGCAGAAGAGGAGCACAGACATCAGTGTTGACGGCCAGGTGTGGTGGTGTGTCTGTAGTCCCAGCACACTGGCGGCCAAGGCAGGAAGATTTCAAGGTCAAGGCCAGCTTTAGAAACATAGCAAGACTGTGTATCAATAAACAGAAAGTTCTTTTTCCTCCCACCACCCCCTCGAGACAGGGTTTCTCTGTGTAACAGCCCTGTCTGGCCCGATACTCACTCTGTAGACCAGGCTGGCCTAGAACTCACAGAGATCTGCCCGCCTCTGCCTCTAGAGTGCTGGGATTGAAGGTATGGACCACCACTGTCTGGCTAATAAAAAAGTTCCTATGAAGTCAGTGACAACCTGAGAAATACAGTATTTAGTTTATGATGGTTTCATCGTAAGTAAAATCTTCCAGCTTGTCAAGTGTTAATGGACTTCAGCCAGTCAGTGAACTTAAGCTATGTGGGGAGCGGGGCAGTCTGTGTGTGTGTGTGTGTGTGTGTGTGTGTCTTAGTTTGCTTTCCTGTTGCTGTGATAAAGACCACAACCAAAAGCAACTCGGGGGAGAAAGGGTTTATTTGGCTTACAGGTTACAGTCCATCATTGAGGAAAGCCAGAGTAGGAACTTGAGGCAGAATCCAAACAGAGAGCAGTGAGGACCGCTGCTCACTGGCTCCCTCTCGGACTCAGGCTCAGCTCCCTTCCTTACACAGCGGATGACCACCTGCCCAGGGATGGTGCTGCCCATGGCGGGCTGCCACCCCCTACGTCAGTCAGCCATTAATAAAATGTCCCACAGACATGCCCTAGGCCACTGGGATGGGGCAGTTTCTCTGTTGGGTTCCCCTCTTCCCAGGCATGTCAAGGTTTGTCACGTTGACACAAAGGAACTGAGGGTGTCTATATACGCCAGTGAGTAGATGGGTTGATGGATGCACAGTCTGAATGTTCTTTCTCAGTTTTTCTGTCCTTTTAAATACACATCTTTGTAAAAAGTTAGTGTGCTAAGAGAATTTCTGTGTAGATTTATTCTCCTAAATCTTCACATGGTCATCATAGAGTATGTGTTGTATAGCTAGGTGGAGAATTAAAAACTGAGACAATTGAAGATGCCAAGCGCTGCCACCCATTAGACAATTGAAGTTAAAAATAGATGCACTCATGCATCGGCAAATGGATTCATACCCAGATGAGTGGATTCGGAATCCAGCCACGTCTGACAGCTTGCTAAGAAGAGTTTACCCAGCATAGACCTACTTAAATCTCAAAATTGCTTCCAAACCTTCTATGGCATAAAACTAGGATCTAGTGAGGAAGTAAAAATATGTTGAATAGCCATATGTAAAAGATAATAGTTCAGAATGTATGTTTAGGTTAATTTTAATAATGGGAAAATACCTAATAACGTCTACCTTATTGTGTTAGCATTTATGATATGAGTTAGCTGGCAGGCTGTGTTACGTTTTTATTTGCTTCTTTTAATTAACAATTAGCATTGTAGAAAGAATACCATCAAATAACTGCTGTTTACTCAGAAAAAAATTCCTGTGGGCATTTCACTTTCCGTTGTCCTAAAAATACCCTCGGGTTCACAGCAGCGCCTGACTCTGATGGACACTGGTGAATGCGACCACTGGATTTTTATTTTAGCAAGAGCGAAATAGATGAAAAGACCTGCGCCTCCTGAACAAAGTGCCTTGGCAGCCCATTAAGTCGCTGTCACCAGAGTGGGTTTTAGTGTCAATTATCTAACAGGAATTTTCCTAAAGATGAAGGCTATGCTGGCCACGTCATTTCTCACCTATTTTACGGCACCATTTGCTTTTGTGTGGGGTAGGGGTGGTAACAGAGTAGAGATAGTGTTTGTTGCGTATTTTAAAATGTCATAATTGTGGTCAGCCAATCTCTTTTTGGCCCTCCTTCATGTAGCTAACGCGGTCCCTTGTTATTATAGATCTTATCAGGCACGTGACCCAGATCTATTTTCCCCAGTGCTGCGAAGCTGTTGTCTCCCACAGTTTCCTTGCTTGTCTTGTTTCTATGGTAACCCTGCACTCACTGTCCTTGCAGAGAAACCCTAAAGCAGGCAGCCGCTGAGAAGTCCCAGCAGCTTTCAGCACTGCAAGAAGAGAACGTCAAACTTGCCGAGGAACTGGGGAGAACGCGGGACGAAGTCACAAATCATCAAAAGGTCAGTGGACCTTCAGTGGGGGGTTGAGATCTGGGGTGCTGGCATCTGCTGTGCTTGCAGCGTTCCTAGAGGCTACTCAGATTTGCTCTGTGTGACTGGGTTGTTTCAAATGGGATGGCTTGTTTACCTGTGTTACACGGCTCCTTGCTTTCAGGGAGGCACACTGCTATAGAATGTAGGGTCGCAGTGAATTGACGGTTCCACTCTCACACCACACACACACCAGCAGCACCAGCACCAGACCTTACAAGCAACGAGAAAAGGTCCTTCCTAGATTAGTCTTCTGGCAGTGCACTTAAATTCAAAGAATCAAACATCTCCCTACCGCAACTTTGATTCCAAATTTATTTTTCCTTAAGGCTTTTCCCCCTATTTTGCTGAAATTGGTCTTGAGGATATGGATTCTAAGAATATGGTTTTGGTGTGAAGTTACCGGTTGGTCTTGGTAGTAATTTCCCAATAGACTTGTGAATATGTGTGCGTGTTGATTTGTGGAATGTGCGTCCTAACTAGAGTGCATCACAGCCTGCTTGCTGAGATCTGCGTCGCTGAGGTTTCTGACAGAAGTTACTTACACATGGGACCAGAGCTGATTGTAAATGATGCTGTGTTCTGCTTTGAATTCTTCTCTGACATTGAATCAGCATGCTAGTCACATCTGACCCCCAGGGCAGCCGCTGTGATTTTTAACCGTTTATGCTTGCTCTGCCCTGCAAAGGGAAAGATCTGGTACATTTTGCAAGCCTTGGCTCTGATTAGCTGGAGTAGTTTAGGGTCAGTGCATTTCATTGTCACCACGATGGTGCAGTGTGGGGGAAAACCCCTCATTTTATTCTTTCTGTGTTTTCAGGGCAGGGGATCCCTGGTTGGCCTGGAACTCACCAGGTAGCACAGGTTGGCTGCAAACTCAGAGAAAGCCTCCTGCTTCTACCTCCTGAGGATTGGGGAAGTCACCATGTCCACAGTTTATTTCACACTTTAAGATTTTTAATTAGAAGCCAGGCGGTGGTGCCGCACGCCTTGAGTCCCAGCACTCGGGGGACAGAGGCTCATGGATCTCTGTGAGTTCGAGGCCAGCCTGGTCTACAGAGTGAGTTCCAGGACAGCCAGGACAGTTTGACAGAGAAACCCTGTCTCGAAAAACAAACAAAACAAAACAAACAAAAAAGATTTTTATTATAGCTGTCCCCACTCTGCTCATTTCGTGAAGAAAATGCTGCAGTCTCCCAGCTCTGAGAGATGTTGCCGGGTGCTGCAGGTGGACACAGCTGACAGCTGTGTGATGGGTCCCCAGATGACAGGGTGATCTGGGAGGGGTGCCCTTACCCTTGTGTAGCAGAAGACAGAAGCCCAGAGAAGATAGTGACTTGTTGAGATTCTCTGGCAAGCAGGGTCACAGTGTTTGTCCTCGTGTTTGGCTTGGAACAGAATCAAAGGGCACTGACTTAAGCGGGGTCACTGCACTCTGCTTTGATCCGCTCGTGAGAAATTTGAGTTTATGAAAAGTAGAAACCCCTTTGACCTGAAGAAGATTTTCTTTTCTGTTATTGCTGGGATGTTGAATACCAGGGTGTCACTAGTACTTGGAGAGAAGGATTTTGCTTAAGTGCTCAGTCTATCTCGTTGGCTTTTCCCTCCCTCCCTCTCTCCCTCCCTCCCTCCCTCCCTCCCTTCCTTATCTTTTCTTTTTGATTTTTCCACATTTCTTTGAACAGCTGTGGTAGAGACTGTGGAGTCCATCTGTAGAATGAGCAGGGAGGTGGCCCTGTCCTCTTATGCTGTGATCTGAACTGGACTAGTTATATTCCTTGTGTCTTACTCAGCTGGAGGGGGCTGAGGAGACCTCCTGACTCTTGACTGAGTTTTCAAAGCTCTTGACTTAGCTTTCTACTGAAAAGATTTTGTGCTTCATGATTGAAAACTCATTTTGCCGGGTGTTAGAAAATAGCAGCTACAGCTATGAAAGAAACTTCCTTTTAAAGAGTGGGAGCAGGAGGGGGCTGGAGAGATGGCTCAGGGGTTAAGAGCACTGGCTACTCCTCCAGAGGTCCTGAGTTCAATTCCCAGCAACCACATGGTGGCTCATAACCATCTATCATCAGATCCATCTTCTGGCCTGCAGGCAGAACACTGTATACATAATAAATAAATAAATCTTAAAAAAAAAAAAAAAAAAGAGTGGGAGCAGGGACTGGTGGATGAGCCTGTCATCACAGCACTAGGGAAACAGAAGAAGGAGGGTCAGGAGTTCAAGGCCAGCCTTGGCTACACCGAGTTTGAAAGCACCCAGGCTGCAGCAGCCAGTTCAAGGCTGATGTGGGCCACATGAGAGACCTTTCCTTTAAAAACAAACAACTAAAACATTAGTCATTGTGTCACTTTTAGATTGTTGTTTGTTTTTTATTCAGAAAAGAAGTACATGTCAACTAAAACATGATAGCTCGGTAATGGACACTTTCCTTGTTTTTCAATTAGGAATCAAACCTAGGGCCTTATGCATATAAGGCAGGCACTATACCAACTGAGCTATATCCTCATCTCTGATTATGGAGATTATTAAAAGTGATACTAACCAGTGGTGGCGCACACCTTTAATCCCAACACTCAGAAGGCAGAGTTCTGAGTTTGAGGCCTGCCTGGTCTACAGAGCGAGTTCCAAAACAGCCAGGGCTACACAAAGAAACCCTGTCTTGAAAAACCAAAAATAAATAAAATAAGGTAAAAAATGAAAATGATAATAATAACTAAGAAAGATTACATATAGATCATTCTTGTCTTGATATGTACACTCGGAAAGAATGGAGAAAACCACCCACTTAAAATAACCTACCTGCGTGTGGTAGCTCACACCTGTAACCCTGTAACTGTAATCCTAGTACTTGAGAGGTTGAAGCAGGAGGTTTGCAAGTTTGAGGCCAGCCTGAACTATACAGCAAGACCCTCTCTCAGTAATCTATTCATCCACCCATGCATGTATACATGCATACATACGTTCAAGTATACATATATAAAATAGTTTATAATCAACCTTATGCTTTTGTGGCATCCTAACCTTCCTCTGAAACTGAGAGTCTTAGGGGTGAGGAAGCAGAGGCTCGGAAGTGACAGCTAGCTGGGGATGCACCCCATTGGGAAGGAGATGTGAAATAGTAACTATGGCTTAGGACTCTTCCCTGCTGCTGCCCTGCTGAGGATGGAACCTCTTTCCTTCTCTAGTAACCGCTGTTTTAAAGGCTTGAAACAAAATTGTGAGTCAGGAATATGGGGTAGGTGGGGCCGAACAGTATCGTACAAATGTATTTGCAGGCTGGGATGTTGCTCAGTGGCAGGGCAACCCCTCAAATACAGGATGCTCTGGGTTAAAGCCCAGCACCACAGTGTTGATGTGGGGGTGCACTCTGAACTTTGCTGGTATATTATTTTTCCTTTTTCAAATGTTTATTTGCTTATAAATCCCAAGACACCCCAACATATGTCTGCATACTAAGGCTCTCACTGGGGAGTCCCTGGGGAGGAAGCTCTACTTCCCCTGGGAAGAGCCTTTACTTGAGGACTGTTTACTTCCTGCTTGTCCTTTTCCTATTACCAGGACGAATCATTGTCGGAAGTTTCAAACCCTGTTCTTCAAGACAAGGCTGTTTATTGAATTAGAGGACTGCCTCCCTGCCTCCCTGTGACAGTGGTTTTGTTTATTCTCTTTAAAAAGGCAGTGAAGAAATTCAAAAGCTGGGTACAGTGGTGCATGCTTATGATCATAGCACTGGGGATGTGGAGGCAGGAAGGTCAGGAGCTCAAGGTCATCCTCCTGTGTATAGTGAGTTCAAGGTCAGCCTGGGCTACGTGAGACCCTGTCTCAACAAACCAGGAAGTGGGGAGGGAGAAAATGGTGGGAGAAGATAATGAGGGGGACTTGACTGTGGGTATGGAGGGCGCTGGAAGTGGCTCTTCCTTAGAGATCCTGTTTGCTTGGCCTGCCGTGGTGTGAAGGGGAATCCTAACATGGAAGGACCCTTTGCTTGCCTACAGTCCCCTGCAGAGAAGCCTGCTTGGTCAGAAACAGAGTCCCCGCGCCTGTCTGCTGCTTGCGCGGCCAAGTGCTAGCTGTTAGGAAGCTTTCTCCAACTAAAATCCTTACTTTATAAGACAAAGAGGGCTAAAGAGATGGCCCAGCAGTCTAGAGCACTCGGTGTTGCACAGGTTCAGTTCCCAGTGCCCACATGGTGGCTAGGAGCGACCCACCGCTCCAGTTCCAGGAGACCGGATGCTCTCTTCTGCCCTCTGTGGGCACCAGGCGTGAGTGTGGTGCACAGGCATGCATGCAGACCAAATCTCGTATATATATAAAAGAAATGAATCTCACATTTAAAAATTATTACATTTATTTATTATTTGTGTGTGGATTCACACATGTCACAGCCCATGTAGAGGTCAAAGGTCAATTTGAGGGAGTCCATTATATTCTGTCATCAGGTGTCAGGCTTGGTGGCAAGTGCCTTTACTCCCTAGCCATCTTCCAACCCTAAAGTTAAGTCGTCTTTTTTGTGTAAGATTTTTCATTTTAAGTGAGAAGAGGGCCAACAACCAGGGCCAGTCGGGATTGCGAGTGGCCAGAGTGTTTATCTGGCAACAGTGTGCAAAGTGCATTAGCTTTTAAGCTTTTAAAATTATTGTCATTATTATTTGCCTGTGCATAACAATATTATCATATGTGAATGTGTGTATGTGTGATTGCAAGTGTGTATCCCGTAGCACACACACATGGAGGTCAGAGGACACTCTGGTCAAGTCTTTCCTTCCACCTTTATGAGGACTCCAGGGGTGAAGCCCGGGTTGCCAGGCTTACACAGCAAGCTCTCACCCTGTGAGCCATCTCACCAGCCCCATGTTGTCTTTTAAAACAGAATATGTTAGGCAGAACCAAAAGAAAATGTCTGGTTTAGCAATCTGACGGTAGACATGACTCGGGAGTTATGACTGTTAACGCAACAGCATGGGCAGTTTGTGCTCACAGCAAGTTTTCTGCCTGATGCCCTGGGTGATTTCTTGTTGTTCCATGTTTGTGCGTGTATTTCAGTTCCTATTTTAAACATTTTAGTGTGCAGTGTGGTGATGTTTAATTTTATAGTGCCCATGTTGTGCAATCACTACCTCTGTCTAGTTCCAAAACAGATTTAAAACTTTAGGGGGGCCAGGTGGTGGTGCACTCATTTAATCCCAGCACTCAGAAGGCAGAGGCAGGTGAATCTTAATAAGTATGAGGACAGCCTGGTCTACAGAGCGAGATTCAGGACAGGTAGTGTAAGGATTTGATCCTTAATTACATCATCAGCCTTCGCCAGCTTCCCAGCCTAAAAAGAGGGTGAGCCCTTTGTGGGCCCTCTGTCCCCTCTCCTCTCTGCTCCTTCCTCCCGTCGGCTCCCCTCTCTCCCTCCCCCCCTTTTGTGTCTCTCTGTCTCTGTTTCTGTCTCTCTCTCCCTCTCCCCCCCCCCCAATAAAGCTCTAAAAAGGTAACCATGGCTATGATTCTTTTAATCAGCACGCTGCTCCGATGCTGCTGTGGGCGGCGACCAGCCACGAGGGGCAACGCCGCGGCATAACTAACAGCTAGGGCTAAAACAGAGAAACCCTGTCTCAAAAAACAACAACAAACCCCAAAACTTTAGGGGGGAAACTGCGTGCCCATTTTAAGCAGTCACTCCCATGCCCTCCTCCTGGCCCTGGAAACCACCCTTCTTTCTAAGGGTTTGTCTGTGCTGTACATCACATACCACTGGAATCAAATACTGCACGTCTTCTTCATTTAACATCATGATTTCAGGAGGGGGTAATTATTTTTCATTACTGAATTTTACTCCCTCCAATAGACATCTATTGATGTTTATTTACCCATTTTGTTGGATGCTATATGCATTCTTTCTCCGTTCATACCTGTCCTTTGAGGTCTGCAGCCCTGCCTATGGTAGCTACCTCTGAATACCACCTCAGATGTTCTGTAAGATGGGAACTCCCTTTTCTCCTCAATAGTAAGTCTAAAACATGGTCCACACTGAGACCCTAATTCCCCTCCCTCCCTCCTTCCACCCCCCTTCTTCCTCCCTTCCTTCCTTCCTTCCTTCCTTCCTTCCTTCCTTCCTTCCTTCCTTCCTTCCTTCCTTCTTCCTTCCTTTTCTTTCTTCTTCAAATCAGGGTTTCTCTATGTAGCCCTGTCTGTCCTGGAACTCACTCCATAGACCAGGCTGGCCTCCAACTCATAGATCCATCTGCCCCCGCCTTCCAAGAGCTAGGATTAAAGCTGTGCACCCCCACTGCTTGGCTTGATAAGCTCTTGATCCCTTCACCTGGGATTTGCTGTGTGTGGGTGGTGGGAGCACTGAGACCGAATTCAGGCAGTCACATAAATGGAAAGTGTACAGAGCATTATTTTCTTTTCATAGGGTATTCTAAAAATAATGGCGTGAGTTCTACAGTACAGGAAGGCATCTCAGATGGTCAGTGTTGAGAGATGTCTGATTTATCAGTTGAGATGTCTGTTTTATCATCTCCTCACATGTATTCAGAACAACAAGAGAGAAAGTTCATCTATATATAGTAATGTGCGGTCTTCAATAGAAGTGAACACCTGGAGGCCACCTTTGAGATGAACGTCTGCTTTATCATTTGCAGGCCTCCTCACATGTATTCCATCTTACAAAGACAGCAGGTACGCCGAGCTGTCACCATGGAGACAGCAGCTTTTCCCCAGCGGTAGTTGCGAAATGAGGCTATGGCTTGACAAGGATAAGACGGGTCAATAGCTGTACTGTGAAAAGTCCTTTCTGAGCGAAGTTATGGCAGAAAATGTACAAAAACCTGGTTTGACATCTAAATTGATCCAGGAGAATTTGCCTGCCTTTTCAGTCCGCCTAAAGTCATAGACATGGATTAGCAAAGGAAAGCTAATTTAAGGCTGTTATGCGTTATTTTGTAACAATAGTGAACAGCAGCCATGAGAATTTTAACTAGGCTCAGGGAACACTAGAGAACAGGGCTGTTATAAGCTGGATCACAGGGTCTCTCCTTCTGGTGTCACATGAATATGAGCTGCTGTTGCTGCTGTTCTTCTCTTGTTTGAGACAGGGTCCCACGTAGCACAGGCTGGCCTCAAACTCTAACGTGGCTGAGGCCAGCTTTGAACTCTTAATCTTCGTGCGTCTACCTCCCAAGCGGTCTGGAGACAGTTGTGTGCCACTGCACCAACTAAAACCACGGCTGCTTGAACCGTCAACTCGTGACCTCTTTTTGCCTGAGAAATATTTCTATGGCCGTCAGGTACATAGGCATATAAAGTAAGTGTACCAACTAAACATTTACTGATAATCATAAGTTTATTGTAAAATAGTTCTTTGAGTTATTAAAGCTGAAAGAAAATTTGTATACTAATAATGGATGAATGTTTTATATTGCAGAATGTAGGATATCTTCAACACTTTTAAGAGTTGATCAATATTTTTACTTTACCTTTACTCCCAGCACTTGGAAAGTAGAAGCAGGTGAATCTCGGTGAGTTTGAGGCCAGCCAAAGTCTCTACATAGTGAGTTCTAAGCCAACCAGAGCTCCATAGTATAAGACGTTGTCTCAAAACAAACAAACAAACAACAAACAACAATTTTATAACTGTCAAGGCTGAGAACAGTGCGTCACATAAACATGTACTACAAAATGGCAGAAGTATGTTTAGAGCCATTTCAGAAATGCTGGAAGTTCTGTCCTAATCCAAGTCAAAATTAATATTTTGTTATTGTGTTGTTGTATTTTTTAAAAAATTGTGCATGTGGATGACGTGTGTGGGTGCCAATGAGCCCCATACACATCATCACTCACAATTATAATAAAAGTTAGTATTGAAACTCAAGAATTTAGAAAGAAGTTTTTAAGTGCCTAGGCAGAAAAAGCAAATTCCTACAAAAACTATTAAGACAAAAATCTTAAAATGAAAGGAAAAGTATCGGCTGAGAACACCTCAAGACCAAGTTCTCAGCCCAAAGGAGATTTATTTGCCAGGGAGGGACAGACTGCAGGAACAACAGACAAAGACAGGAGATGGAGGACAAGGGAGAAGGAGAAGGGACAGGGGGACCGGGGATTTGTCCCTGAATGGCAGGAGGACTGCCCCGGATAGAGAGGAGACAGACATGGCACATAGGAAAAACGGCAGTTTATAAAGGTACAAGGGGAAGCCCCATGTTAGGATGAGGTGTTTAATTTTTTTTTTTTTTTTTGTTTTTTTGTTTTGTTTTTTTTTTTGTTTTTTTTGAGACAGGGTTTCTCTGTGTAGCTTTGCGCCTTTCCTGGAGCTCACTTGGTAGCCCAGGCTGGCCTCGAACTCACAGAGATCCGCCTGGCTCTGCCTCCCGAGTGCTGGGATTAAAGGCGTGCGCCACCAACGCCTGGCGAGGTGTTTAATTTTAATTGGGCATGTTAATTAGGTGAGCGAAAGGGAGCCTTTGACTCCTGATGGTCGGCCTCGGGAGGAGGAAGTGGTCAGATAAGGGAGTAGACCTTGATGGCTGGCTTGGGGAATGAGGGAAGAAGGGCAAGGCCTGCCAGACCAGGGCTGGCCATGCTTGAGCTGGCCAGAGTCTCCTCATAAGCCGGGCCGTGGTGGTGGCGCACGCCTTTCATCCCAGCACTCGGGAGGCAGAGGCAGGCGGATCTCTGTGAGTTCGAGGCCAGCCCGGTCTACAGAATGAGTTCCAGGACAGCCAGGACTACACAAGAAACCCTGTCTTGGAAATCCAAAAAGGAAAACAAAAACCCTAAGACAGCCAGAGAGCTGGCTCATCTGGTAAAGGACTAAACCATGCACACAAGCCTTACAACCCGAGTTAGATTTCCAGTCCTCATGTAAGGTTACCTGAGGCAGGGCGTGGTCATTCACGTGTAATCCAAGCTGCGTGAATGCCAGGACAATCTGGTCTACTATCATAGTGAGTTCCCAGCCAGGTAGGACTGCAGAGAGAGACCCTGTCTGAATAACAACAAAACACAAACACACAAACTACTGGGGTGGTGCGCATCCAGAGCTTGTAAGGCAGGATGGGGGTGGAGACAAGAGCTGCCCAGGGGCTCCCGGGCCAGCTGGCCTGGAGTACTCAGTGCAGTGCTGCAGCAGGAGAGACCCTGCCCGCCTCAGTGCAGTGGCCGGCAAAGACCGGCTCCCAGCAGTCTGCTGGCCTCTGCAGACACGCGCCCAAGCACTTGCACGCGCCAACTAAAATGAAAACGGCCTGTCCATCCCCAGGCCATTCAGCTGATGATATTTGGAGTTGTCTCTGAGTGACAGCATTAAGGGATGTTTTCCTCCTTTTGACTTTGTTTCTATACAGTATTGTAAAATCTCTTTAAAAAGAGTGTGTTTTCAAAACAAAACAATGAAGTTAATTATTCTTTGAGAAATGGTAATTTTGTATGCAGTGTGGCCCCTGAGGCCAGCAACCTCTGCTGTTTGGAGAGTCTTTCCTTCACTCGTCAGGCATTGCATTAGTTCATCTACTCACGGTCTTCCCTGAGCAGACACATTTGAAGTTTCTTTCCTGAGATCTCCCTCTAGACTTCTTCAGCCTCCTGCTCACCTCTAGCTTTTGAGGGACATTTTAGAGGGCTGTTCCCTGGACCTGATGGGTGTCTCAGCTGTGAATGGCTGCCAAGGCGTTAGGGCTGAAGGGACAGTTCTTTTCTACTTTGCCTGTGCAGGGAAGGATATTTGCGGCTGGTCAGGCTATGGCAGAGCTCCTAGGGGACCGAGGGAAAATAGCTAGCTATCTTCACCGGGACTGAGACGATATGTGTACGTATTGTCCCGAGTCCCCTCAGTCCTCTCACCCTGTGGCCACACAGCAGCATTCTTTGGCCAGGCTGTGGTAGCTGCGAATGTATGGGTCTGAGAGGGCAGCTGTGTGTATGTATTCCTATAAACTCAAACCAGCTGTTAAGACATGCTGTCTCCTCATGAATCTCTTGAGAGCTTATGCAACTTGAATTGGTAACGGAATGTGTATCACTGTTGCAGGCCCGCTTCCCTGGGCAGCAGGGTTGAGGGGACGTGTGGTGTACAGTGTTTATGAGTGGAGCCCTCAGCAGCATCTATAAAAAGAGAAGGAAGCTGTCCTGCCAGCCTGAGGGTAGCCTTGACTCACTCTACTGGCGTGCTAGAGTTGGGGTGCTAGAGTTCAGCCCCAAATTTCACTGAAATGTCTCGGGTTTTTTTTTTTTTCCTTTTTCTTTCTTTCCTTGTTTTAAAGTTACATTTTATTTGTTGGGGTGGAGGGCATGTGTATGCCACTGAACACATATGAACAGATTGTACCACATGGGTCCCCGTGATTAAACTCAAGTTATCAGGTTGGCAGCAAGAGCCTCTACCCGTGGAGTCATCTCAATAGCCCACAGTCTTTTTTTTTTTTTAATTTATTTATTTATTATTTACACAGTCTTCTGCTTGCACATATGCCTGCAGGCCAGAAAAGGGCACCAGATCTCATTACAGATGGTTGTGAGCCACCATGTGAGTGCTGGGAATTGAACTCAGGACCTCTGGAAGAGCAGTCAGTGCTCTTAACCTCTGAGCCATCTCTTCAGCCTCTAGCCCACAGTCTTTATATTCTCCGTTGATGGGTCCCTGGGTGAGATCTGTCCTAGGAAAGGGTGTGGCCCTGTGGAGGTGGCTCCTAGAAACTGGTACCAGTTCTGCCTTGAGAGGGCCCCACAGCATCACCTCCTCCCTCTACCATTCCCCTTTCGTCTCTGCAAGCCGGTTGTCACAGGCAGACCCACTGGATCTTTCCTTTTTCATATGCTCTTCCAAGAGCAGAAGTCTGTCTGTCTGTGTGTGGGAGGCGAGACAAGAAATCCTCAGACACGGAGAATGTGTTTTGTGCTGTCAAGGCAGAGTTGCTATTTTGGACCTCAGAACCCTCACTCGGAGAAGAGACTGAAATAGGCCAAGTGAACCACCTCACTGGGGAAACTGGTGGAAAAAGATTCAGCTTAGACTCTCAGCGGGGAGCTCATCCTGTGAGAAGCTGGGCTTCCAAGTGTGTTACTATCCTACTCACGGAGAGGAGAGCGCAGCATCCTGTCGTTCCCTCCCTCTAGTTACTGGGCACCTCCTGCGTGTGTTTTCAGTTACAGCAGGAAGCAGAATGGAAAGCCCTGCCTGCCCCTTGTGATTCAAGTGTCCGTACTGGACCTATGAAATCGGAGTTGATGTTGGCCCTGAGTTTGTCCTTGGCCTTTATTTCACTCAAGCTTGGATAGCTTAGTTTAAGTGATGGGCTGAAAGGTACGCAACGTACCCAGTACACTGTTTCGTTCATTTGCCTCGCCTTCCCCACCTCTTGTTTGTTTTTTTTTTTTTGGTTTTTAAAGGTTTATTTATTTTTATTTGATATGTATGGGTATTTTGCCTGAGTATATATCATGTGGTGCCTATGGAGGCCAGAGGGCATTGAATCCTCCGGAACTGGAGTTACAGGCAGTTGTGAGCCACCACGTGGGTGCTGGGAACTGAACCCGGGTTCCCTACAAGAGCAGCCAGTGCTCCTAACTGCTGAGCGTCTCCAGCTCCCTCTGTGGTTTTTCAGGGGAGCTGCTGGACACTCTTCTGCTCTAGTGTTCCCAAACCGTGACCATTTGGGTACAGCCTTCATTGCAGGCTTCCTCACAATAAGAACCTCCCATCTCTTCTCCGGTCTTCCTTTTTAGGCTTTAATGATAAAACATGTCAAGCATGTGCAGTGCGAGGAGCACCCCTCCTGTGCTCCTGCATCGGATGCCCCTCGTGATGAGTTCTTGGCCGCTCTTGTCTCAGCAATTCTCCGCACACCTTCTGCAGTTTTTCCTGAGTGTTTTTTGTTTTTGAACAGCGTCTTGCCATGCACCCAGACTGATCTCAAACTCTCTGTTTGCCTGCCTCCTGAGTTTGGAGATTATAAACCTAGACTACTATGCCTGGATACCCTAAATTGCTAGATTTAGTTTGGTTTTTGTTTTTTTTTTTTGAGACAGGGCTCTTTGTATAAACTGGTTTCAAGCTTCCAATCCTCATTCTTCTGTGACTGCTGGGGTTATAGGTGTATGCCACCATTCCTGGTTCCTTGAGTATTACTTTAAAGCGAATTTATAATTTTTCTTTTCCTTTCATTTTTTTGTTTTTGTTTTAGAACTGGTTTACTATATTACTCAGGCTGGTCTTTAACAGGGCTTAAATGATCCTCCTGCCTCAGCCTCCTGAGTGACTGGTACTACAGTACTAACATGCCTGGCTTATAAAGACTTTTTTTTATCTGAAAAAAATTAATCATTACTATTCCTTATAAGTTGAAGTGTTATTTTTAAGGTCAACATATCATACATGTAGCTAGGGATGGCGGTGCATGCCTGTGATCCAGCCAGCCTTCAGGAGGCTGAAGCAAGAGAAAAAGAGCACCGGTTTGAAGCCAGTCTGAGCTGCATATCAGGACCCTGTCTCATGACCTCCCCCATCTGTCTGTCTCTCTCGTGTCTGTAACATGAACCAGTATAGAAAAGTGCAATTTAGAAATGATTCCTCCTCCCATTGGGTTTCATTGAGGAAACATCGTACATGACTTGGTGTGTCTTTTCTTATGGTTATTTATATGTATAACAGCATTTACAAATGGGTAGATGCAGACACAGTTTTTTATTATTTTCTACAAAAATTATATTGTTAAAAAAATGAATATTCTGATTCTCAGGCCTATCAGGAAGGGGTGAACCATCAGATCAAAAGCAATTTTTAAGTAGTCACTGCTTGAGAGAAGCCGGTGGGATCGACCACCCTGGAGTGGATCGTATGAAGGAGCGGTGGACCTCTGTGGATGGACTTGCTATCAACTGAACTCTCTCTGTTTTTGTTTTTCAGCTGGAAGAAGAAAGATCTGTACTCAATAATCAGTTGTTAGAAATGAAAAAGAGGTAGGCTCCCTGTTTGTTTACTGATGTGTGTGTGTTTAACAAGCTTCAGAACATGCTGTGTGCGCTAGCTCGTAGAAAACAGTCAACTTCTTAAATTCAGAAAATGGCATTGTGGTATTTAGTGCTTGCAGTTGACAAGTTATGAAGATCCGTCTGTGCTGGTTTCAGAAATTTAAAATTCTAAGCCATTTTCAACTGCATCTACTCAGAACTACTTTACTAAATTCAGACGGCCTCATGTCAATGGTTTTAGTAATGAACATTATGATAATTGTATATATAGTAATCACTTTAGATACAGTACTGATTTTAATTATGGGAAAGCTTGATTTTTTTTAATAAGTAATACCATTTTGTTTCTATTATTCATTATCCCTCCATAATATTTTATAACTTTCCAAGCTCTTTTGAGTAGAGATAAATGGGGTCCATAGAAATGAAATATTTAGGCCAGGTCAGGATAAAATATACCTATAATTCTAGCACTCAGGAGGCTGGGACTGGAGGATCATAAATTTGAATTCAACTTATGCTACATTGCAAAATCCTGCTTTAAAAAATTAAAAGCTAGGCAGTGGTAAAGCATGCCTTTAATGCCAGCACTTGTGAGGCAGAGGCAGGTGGATCTCAGAGTTCAAGGCCAGCCTGGTCTACAGAGTGAGTTCCAGGACAGCCAGGGCTATATAATAAGACCCCGTCACAAATAAATAATTAACTAGTTAAGTAATTAAAGTAAAGTAGGGATTAAGAATATAACCTAGCAATAGAGAGCTTGCTTTACATGTATGAGCTCCTGTGTGCATCCCCACACCAAAAACAAACAACAAAACCATCTATAATCTTTGGGAGTGACAGAATCAGTAGTTCAGGGTCATCCTTGGGTACATATTGATGTTTGAGACCCTGTGCTTTTTTTAAGACAAGAAGAAACAAAAGAGAGAAAAGAAATCCAGCCTAACCCCAAGATTTTCCCATGCTCTTAGGAAGTGCTTCTCTTGTCAGAGCAGAGGTTTCCCTGTCCTGCTGATGTTTGACAGATGTGTCTCACACTTGGGAATTCAAGGGTTTATTTAGCCTACAAAAATATTTGGATTGCACAATGTGGATTGCTGTGTTTTAGAGGCTGTTGGGCCTTGGTCCAGGGGAAGCCTTTTCTTCTCTCTGGTTTTAATTAAGAAATACTTGAGATTCACCAGGCAGTGGTGACGCATGCCTTTAATCCCAGTACTAGGGAGGCAAAGGCCAGCAGATCTCTGTGAGTTCAAGGCCAGCCTGCTCTACTGAGTGAGTTCCAGGACAGCCCGGACTACACAGTGAAACCCCGTCTCAAAAACACACGCACATGCACACGCACGCACCCACATGCGCATGTGCACAAAATACTTGGTTTCCTTTGTTGAGTTTATCCAAGGTCTTTACATTCTAGAATGCACATGTGTCTCACCGTGGCCATGCTTCCACTGGACGGAAAAATAACGAGACCTTGTTTTTGTAGCTTTCTCAAAAGGGGACAAATGAATGAAAATGGGCTGATGCAATACACAATCCCGTTACATTTACACAACACTTTTGAATTCACAAATTCATATAATCTCAAAGTGGAAGATAATGGTGGGGTGTGCATTTTTAATGATGAAGCAGAAGCCCCCAGGCCAGAACTTAGTGAAGAACTCAGGCCCATTAGTAATGGGTGCAGGCTTGAGACCTAGAACTTCAGGTTTTTGTATTCTCTTCTCCATGTACCTTGTATTTATTACTGATTTTTAAAAGATAGTGTACTTTGTGAGTCCTCACTTATCTGTGACTGACTAAATTATATGTTTAGCAAAGTGTCTCTCAAAAATTGCTGCTAATTTAAGCCAGGCCTAGTGTCTATTGGGGAGGCTGAAGGCAAGATAGCCCTATGCAACTTAATGAGATCTGTCTCAAACAATTAAACGCTGAGTAGTGACTGGACAATTCCCGTTCACATGAGGCCCTGCTCTCAGTCTGCTACCACCAAAACCAAAACACCAAAATGATTCCTACTAACTTTGGTGAACAAACCTAAAGATGAAAATTTCGGAAAAGTTATAAATTTAGTTTCTGTTTAAACTGATTTCCTCTTGTTAATCAACTCTCATGGACAGTTGCTTCTATTTTGGAAGGCTGAGTTTGAATGTATTTTAAAATATCAACAAGTGAGACCCTTCAGTGTCTCCCAGGTGTCAGTTTGGAAAGGTCCTCTGTGGACGTGTGCTTGTGATGTCTAACTCTGTCTGCCCTGCAGAGAGGACTAAAGGCTTTATATGATCTTGACGTGAATGCCTTGTTCCCAATGCTTACGTCAGAAAAGCACACAAGCCTCCTTGTGTCGGGAGCCGGTCTGTGGTTTAAATTAGAAGTGAAGGCAGGAGATGACCCTATTCCTCATGGTCACGGTACAGACTGGCAGGACTCTCCCACCATCAGGTGAAGCAGTCGCTGAGGAGTCAGTGTGAGAGCTCCAGGCCAGCTTCTGTAAGGTCCTGGGTTCCCTAGGAAAAGCCTTCTGTGGGATCCAAGGGTCGCAAAGCTGCCCTGCCCCAAGGAGTACATTTAAATTGTAAGCCAAGATGGGTGAGGTGGCTCAGAGGTAAGAGGGCTTTGCCACCAGGCCTGACAACCTAAGTGCGACCCTTCAGACCCACATGATAGGAGGAGAGAACGGATGCCAGCAAGTTGTTCTTGACCTCCGCACACATGGCATGCGCACCTACCCACATGCACACAGTAAATGAAAGAGCTAATGAATAAACACAACGTTAAGTTATGAACCGAGCACAGTAGAATGTGCCTGCAACCCCAGCAAAGGAGAGGTAGGAGGCCAAGCTGGCTCCAGGAGACTGTTGTAACTAGATCAGTGGCATCCTCCCTCCTGCATGTGCTTTGTGGTTCTGGTATCGGTAAACATTGCATTGCAGGCAAGGCGGAGTGATCATTTTTCTCTGAATTTAAAACTGTTATCATTTGAAAACTTGGGTACAGATGGACACGCGTGCCAGCCAGTGTATTGTCTCACAGCTTTAATCCCAGCACTAGGGAGGCAGAGGCGGGAGGATCTTTCTGAGTTCAAGGCCAGCCTGGGCTACAGAGTGAGTTTCAGGCCAGTCAGGGCTACAGAGTGACCCTGTCTTAAAACAAAAGACGAAGAGGAGCGGGGAAAAGCAGGTCTCCAGGGGTCTAGCTGGGAAGGGGAGCTGTCTATCTGCTGGGACTGGAGGCATCTGCCCCTCCACAGCTGCCCAGGCTGATGCACACCGGGGGCTAGCACGGTCCCCTTCTGCTCTGGGCTTTTTAATGCCAAAGGACAGCAAAGCCAGAGGTTCAGACGGGGGTTTATGAGTCTAACTTCACCTGGTAGAGCAGAATGTAAGCCCGTGAGGACCTCCCGAAGCGGCCTGCGCTGGCCAGGCCCCTGGGCTCCCTGTGGGTTGTAACTGTCTGACTGTCTCCGAGCTTGCGCTGCTCACCAATGCTCACCTCATCCTCTCTTTTCCCTTTCCTACTCTTGCTTCCTTTGCTATATCTGTGTGTCTTTCATGGTAAGACTAAAGAAAGTCTATCCACGTTATAATCAATAAATCTCATATATTTTTAGTAAACCAAATCGTTGTATATATTTTTTGGCTGCCTTTGTCCCTCTGTGTCTTGCTTTTGTTTTGTAAAATATGCTCAGCAATGTACACACACACACACACACACACACACACATTCCTTTTTGATACCGATATACAGCAAAGAACTTGGGTGCAAATTTAGTTCTCCTTACTGTCTTTGCATTTTTTCTTCATGTTTCTAATATTTGGCTCTTATTATCTTGCACTTTAAAGCTTGCCCAGTAACACTTGAAGGTATTTGCTTCATGACTGGACTTTATTTCTTATGTAAGTAGTAAGAAAAGAATCTGAGCGACACATTCCCTTGGGGGGTAGGACAAGAGTTTCCGGCCCTGAAGCCCTTCTTTTATCCTGTTAGCATCCCGTCTTGGTATTGGTAGCATGAGGAAACCCTTCTAGCCAACATGGCTTAAACTGTTTGCCTCTCACACGTCAGTAATGTTGGCACAGATGGTTTAATTCAGCCCCTCTTGGTTTGTGCAGAGGAATTAGGGCGTAGAAATTGCCTAAGAAGCCATCACTGAAGATCTGTCACAAAGATGAGCTGCCAAGCCTGTGTGCCCTGTCATCTGGTAGACCTCCTGCTTTCTCTCTTCCTCTTTCTTTTTCTTTTTTCTTCCTTTAACATTTACTGTGTGTTGGGGGGCGGGTGGGTGGATTCTTACACCATGTGGATGCTCAGGATCAAACTCATCAGGCTTGTGGCGGTGACTTCACCGCTGAGCCGTCTCTTTCTTCAGCACGTGATCAGTGCTTTGGTTGATTCGTGAAGGGAACATCCTGCCACCATCTTAGCCATCTGCATGGCTTGGGTTGTGTGTAGACAGGATAGGCACGGAGTTGAGTTGGTGACCTTTCGCTGGTTACTGGTGACTGTCCTCCCAGATGCTAAGTGTCCATGGGATCTTAGCCAACTAGGTCTTTGGGCAGAGGAGAATCCACATCTGTCTTCAGCAAACTCCAGTCCTGCTAATTTTTAGTTAAAACTTCAAAAAAAAATTATTTCAACTCTGAGTGCTACTTAAATAAAGCTTCAGGATTCATTTTTATGATAGAACAAAATACCAAACACGTTTCAGAGAAATCCAGGGAGCCCACATTTACTGTGTCTTTGGGCAGCACCCAAACCTGCCTTTCCACATTGCAGAACTGCCTGGTCCTTCCTCCCACTCCAGAAGCCCTGCTGTAACTCTGAGACGGCCCCCTGTCCTCACACTCCCTCGGGACTTTGACGCCCCTGATGCTCCTTCCTCTCCAGGGTGACTGAGTCAGAGCACTTCCGTAAAGTCTCAGATTCTTCTCTCACTACTTCTCATTCTGGAGTTTGAAGGTCTAAGCCACACAACGAGATCAATACAACACGTTTATTTCCATCTTCGTGTAGAGTTTCAGTTTACCATGAGCCATGAGAATTTTGTAGTTCACGTGCCGGATACCTTGGGTCTCACTAACCAGCCATATTCCGTGTGCCATCTCTAACTCCATTCCCTATTCCCCCAGCTGATTTGAAAACAGACTAAATGCCACCTGCTCTCCCTCTCCCCACCTGCTTCTCATGGAATTGGCAGGGACTCAAAGCTCCCTAGTGACAGACTCCTGCTGGCGACCTCCTCCTCCACTGATGCAGTGTCTGAGATTGTGTGGCCTGAGCGTTAGCCCGAGACACTTTTCTCTTGTTTTATGTTCCCTAAAGTTAATTTGGTGACACAGATCTGTTTATTGAAAATTAAGAACTTCTGTATTTTCAAAACTGGTCTTAGGTTTACAGAAGCGTTATAAAGGTGGCGTGGCCAGTTCATTTCCCTAGCCAGCTGCCCCACTGTGACATGTCACACAGCCTCAGTACCAGTACCCAGACCACCAAGTCACCACTACTCAGCTCTCTGCAATTGTCCATCCATCATTTTTCTCATCCAGGGTCCAAGCTAGGAAATACCATTGCACTCGTGTGGTTCTGTCTGCTTAGTCTCCTCAGATCTCTGACAGTCCCTCACTAAGTCATGCCTTTCATGACCTCAGCATGTTCGTACTTCACAGCAAAGCCTAAAAAAACGCCTGCACACCATACATGTACACACCCTCCCGCCCTCCTTGGGGCCGACTTCCTTGTGTCTTGCCCAGCCTCCATGTGTCCCCCTCACCCTTTCCCTTCTCCGCCTGGACTCCACGGGGGACAGTGTCCCCAGAGGCCTCTCCCGCCCCCTAGTGAGCCAGCAGGGAGCAGGGGCGAGGCTCTGTGAACCCCTCATTTCTGTTTGACCCCCAGCCTTCCTGCAGCTCAGTTCTAGAAACAGCCTGGTGCCTTCTTCAGATTGGTTGAAAAGCAGTTATTTTTCAGTTTGAATAATAATAATCTTTGCTACTGTTTTGGCTCACACAATCTTAAAAACACAACCTCAGCATTTACCAAGAAGTTACTGAAATTAGTGAGAACCAACTGATATTTCCAGCATCAATCTGCTCTGCATGACATCTGTATAATTGCTTTGCATGTGTGTATTTTAAATGTCATTGCTTGATAATTATTTATTCCAGAAGTAACAGTATTCAACGTGGGGTTCTTTCTATTTTGCTGTATTTTTTTTAGGGGGGGAGGGTGCGACAGTTTTTTTTAAAAATCTCCATCTTCCAACAGTATTGACTTGTCTTTTTGAGTTCAAATGGACACAATGACATGCGGGTTCTGCATGTCTGTGCATAGCTAAACCTTTTCTCCCTCGCAGTAAGTAAAATCTACAGGCATAACAGCCTTGACCCCCCATGCAACTTCCCCGTTCACCTTTTTTACCACGTTAACTGAAGTTACTCTCAAGCCTGTTCTGCAACAGTTACTTGCTGACCACGCCCTCCGCTGACTTCTGGACCCCTTCTAACCCTCTGGTCCCGTAGAGAATCCGAGTACATAAGAGACGCCGATGAAGAGAAAGCTTCTTTGCAGAAGTCCATCAGTCTCACCAGTGCCTTGCTCACAGAGAAGGACGCCGAGCTGGAGAAGCTGAGGAATGAGGTAGGGGATGTCCCGTGGGGATGATGGTCCCCTGGCCACGTTCCGCCCCTCCTCCCAGGCTGAGCGCAGCATGTGTGTTCCAGGTCACGGTGCTTCGCGGAGAGAATGCCTCTGCCAAGTCCCTGCATTCAGTTGTGCAGACACTGGAGTCGGATAAGGTGAAGCTTGAACTCAAGGTCAAGAACTTGGAGCTGCAACTCAAGGAGAACAAGAGGCAGCTCAGCAGCTCCTCAGGTAGGGGGATGCCGACATGGTGTTCCAGGGCACCCCTGTACCTCCTCCTCCTCACCGCCATGCTGAGCCTCCACGGGTAGAGGTGCCCTCCCAGTGCGCTGCCCAGCCGCCCCTCCTCACCCCTACCCCCACCTCACCATCCTGCCCCCAGCTCTCCCACTGTTGAGCCGAACAGGGGCTGGTCCCGAGTGTGCCTGGTGTCGGGTCTTCTCATGCTGCCTAACTGCTGTAACCCAAGGCGGGCAGTGTGTGACAGCTGCCGTCACACCAGCAGCCACCAGGTCTCAGAGTGCAAGGCCGCAGAGGAGAGCAGCGATCACTGCGGCCTTAAACACCAGGCACCAGTCCCCAGAGCTGGTGCTTGAGAGAATCCCTGAAGGGGCGGGGCTGGCGTCTGTGAGACCCAATAGCGGCCAGAGAGCAGGCCGGGACTTCTCCGAGTTCTCGGAGGCGCTTGACAGTGAGCATCCACCATCCACAGCAGCCCATCACAGCGGTGTTTGCAGCGACCCCTCTGATTGTCCTTGTTCTCGTTGTTTTTAATACAAGGTAACACTGATGCCCAGGCGGAAGAGGACGAGAGAGCCCAGGAGAGTCAGGTAATGCTCCTCCGTTAGCGCTCCTGTTGTCTCCCTGTTCCTGTCATTAGAGAGAGTGCGTAATGCATTGCTATGGACTACATGCTCAAAGGTTCTCAGGGTATCCAGTAGAAAGGTTTCCAGTCCCTGCCGTTTGGTCCCACAGTCCTGACGCTTACCCTCGTCTTAGCTTTGCAGATTTAATGGACAGCTAGATATGGTGTGTGACAGCACACGCCTCTGGCTCTAGCACTGGAAGGCTGAGATGGGAGGGTCATTGGAACCATGGGGTTTGAGACCAGCCTGTGTGACAATAGCAAGAGCCCTATCTCCAACACACGTACTCGATACAAATAAACAATCACATACTCGATATAAATAATCACATACTTGATACAAATAAACAATCACATACTCGATGTAAATAAGCAATCACATACTCGATACAAATAAATAATCACATACTCGATAAAATAAACAATCACATACTCGATGTAAATAAACAATCACATACTCGATACAAATAAACAATCATATACTCGATACAAATAAACAATCACATACTCAATATAAATAATCACATACTCGATATAAATAAACAATCACATACTCGATACAAATAAGCAATCACATACTCGATGTAAATAAACAATCACATACTCGATACAAATAAACAATCACATACTCGATACAAATAATCACATACTCAATATAAATAATCACATACTCGATATAAATAAACAATCACATACTCGATACATATAAACAATCACATACTCAATATAAATAATCACATACTCAATATAAATAATCACATACTCGATACAAATAAACAATCACATACTCAATATAAATAATCACATACTCAATATAAATAATCACATACTGGATACAAATAAACAATCACATACTCGATACAAATAAACAATCACATACACGATATAAATAAACAATCACATACTAGATATAAATAAACAATCTCCTCCAGTTTTTTTCCTTTCTTTTTTCTTTTTTTGAAACAGGGTTTCTCTGTGTAGCCCTAGCTGTCCTGGATCTCGCTCTATAGACCAAGCTGTCCTCAAACTCATAATCCACCTGCCTCTGCCTCCCAAGTGCTGGGATTAAAAGCATATGCTGCCGCAACCCAGCTTTTTTTTTTTTTTTTTTTTGAGTCAGGCTTTCATGTAGCTCTAACTGTCCTTGAACAAGGTGCTTCTCCTGACCCACCTCCCAGTTGCTGGATCACAGGTGTGCGACACCAGCACACCTCTCCAGTTTTGTTTTTTTTTTTTTTTAACATTAAGTTGCAGCATACCACATAAAGTACCCTGTGCTTATCCTTTCTTTAGCTGTATAGTATTCCGTTGTATGGGTGTACCATCACTTAGTTCCCTTTTGGTGGCAGGACACCGTGATCCTTCTAAGCTTGTGGTTGTGTTTTATAAATAGTGCTGCAAGAACTTACCTTGAATAGCTGTCAGACTCCCACCGACTCAGAATTAGCGTTGTCTCTTAGTGTGTCTCACGGGCACAGTACAGAATTAACATTGTTTTCTCCCCCTTCCTTTCTGCTTCCGTTTGTTTCTGCCGCTGCCGAACTTTTCTTCCCATCAGCAAATGGTTTGTTTCACGCTTCCTTATTTGTGTGTGCATGTACGTGTGGTTGTGTGTGGTTTCCTTGTCCTTATTTGTGTGTGCATGTATGTGTGGTTGTGTGTGTGTGTGGTTTCCTTGTCCTTATTTGTGTGTGCATGTATGTGTGGTTGTGTGTGTGTGTGTGTGTGGTTTCCTTGTCCTTATTTGTGTGTGCATTTTGTGTGGTTGTGTGTGTGTGGTTTCCTTGTCCTTATTTGTGTGTGCATGTATGTGTGGTTGTGTGTGGTTTCCTTGTCCTTATTTGTGTGTGCATGTATGTGTGGTTGTGTGTGGTTTCCTTGTCCTTATTTGAGTGTGCATGTACGTGTGGTTGTGTGTGTGGTTTCCTTGTTCTTACAATGGAGCTCCTAACAGAATGACTTAGAAGATGCCACTTGAAAGACAGGTGTGGGGGCTGGAGAGATTCAGTGGCTAAGCACGGTGGTTCCTCTTACCGAAGACCAGGGTCAGTCCCCAGCACGCACATGGTGGTCCACAACTATCCTTAACTCCAGTTCAGGGAATCCAGTGACCCCTCCTGACCTCCACAGGCCACAGACACAACACTCACACACATAAAATAAATCTAGAATAAAAAAGAAAGTCAGGTGTGGTAGCACATCCATGTAGTGCCAGCACTCAAGAGGCAGAGACAAGAAGATCTCTTAGTTTGAGGCTGGCTACAATGTGGAGACCCTGTCTTAAAAAAAAAAAGTAAAGAAAGGAAGTTCAAGGCCATCCTCTGCCACAAAGTGAATTGGTTTTTTTTGTTTGTTTGTTTGTTTGTTTGTTTGTTTCAAATAGGGACTAACTTGTTTAGACCAGGCTGGCTTCAAAGTAATAGGGGGCAGCCTGCCTCTGCCTCCCGAGTGCTGGTATTAAAGGTGTGTGTCATTCCCAATTTACGCAGTGAGCTTAAGGCCAGTCTGAGACACATAGCAAAGTCTATCTTAAAAAAAAAAGGAAGAATAGGTAAAGTGTGTGTGTGTGTATGTGTGTTGAGAGAGAGAAACTTCAATTTAGAGAAATAAAACCTTTTACTTTGTAAAGAGGGAAGAATGTTCTGTTTTGAGAATACCCTTGGTTCAAAAGGACATGGCGTGTTCAGGACATGCTTCCTTCAGACAGTCACTCTGTTGTCCTTGCTGCCCAGCTGCTCTTGGGACAGATGCCCTTCCTGTGTGTCAAGCATGTCACAGCTCGCCTCCGCAGAAAGAGAGCGTGGCTTCTCTGTGGAGCCTGCACCTTCCCTGAAGAGGCTCTGCTGCCCTGTCCCTTTACTGAGCAGTCACGTGACCTGAAGAAAGGTTCCGTTATCACTTTTCCAAATCTACATATCAGAAAAGTCCTGAGTCAGTTCTAGAATATAGACAATTTTAATGCTGATTTATCGACTGATTTATTCATGACTCCAGGAAATGAACCCAGGACCTCATACATAGCAGGCAGAGCTCTGCCACTAACTGTATTTTCAGCCCTGGATTCACACACACACACACACACACACACACACACACACACACACACACACGAAAGAAAAATTAACCATGCCTGTGTATTCAGAAACGTGAAATTATGACTGTGGACAGAATAGGTGTTGTGTTTTGTTGAAAAGCATCAGTAGCATTTCACCAATCCACAGACTAGTGATTTAAGTGTAATGTCATTTGTCTGAATGGCAAGTAAGGTTTATCCATTCACAGCTTCAGATTCGATGACATGAATTTGTGTGTGTGTGTGTGTGTGTGTGTGTGTGTGTGTGTGTGTGTATACATACAAAATGGTTCCTTAGTAGCCAACACTGAGGGATGGGAAAGGGAAGAAAGAAAGTCCCTAGCCCCCTTCACCCAGCTATGTTCTCGTCCCAGCTGGCTGTAGTTCGTCCTGCACCCCAGCACGCCTGTTCCTTGGGGGGACTGGAAAGCACAGGCTCTGTAGCAGGCACAGTTGGTCCTGCTGAGACGCACGCTTGCAGCTGTCGTGTGAGCACACTCTTCCTAACGTCTAGACTCCAGCTGCATGTGGCTTAGGCATTTACATCCCTCACTCTTTCTTTTCTTTCTCCCCCCCCCCTTTTAAAAAATCAGATTGATTTCCTCAATTCAGTAATAGTGGACCTTCAGAGAAAGAACGAAGATCTCAAGATGAAGGTGGAGATGATGTCTGAAGCCGCGCTGAATGGCAACGGGGACGACCTCCACAGTTATGACAGGTATGACAGCGCTCAGTCCCTCGGCAGAGGTCTGAGTGTCGGTTGTCAGATAAGAAGCGGCTGCCGGGTGCCCACTCTGCCAGGACGAACCGCCTCAAGTCTGGCGAGAGTGAGAGAGCGTGGCAGTCCAGCTGCTCATTTTATTAGACTGCCTGTGTGTGTGAACATCCTGCCTGCTTGTGTATATGCACTGCACGTGCGCCTGGTGCCCTCGGAGGCCAGAACGGGAGATCAGATGCCCTGGAACCGTAGTTACAGACAATTGTGAGCCACCACGTGGGTGCTGGGAACTCTGTTCTTAACCACTGGGCCGTCTCTTCAGCCTAAGGTGCACATTGTACAAAGCTTTGTCCTGGCTTCCCTGGAAACCCCAGATGTGGCTGTCATGGGTCCCTGTGTGGTTGTAGCATCTCTGTTAGTACTTTGACCTCCAGCATTTCATTTCTTCTGACCAACGTCCTGGTTTCCTGTGTTGACATTTGTAGCGATGAGCCGGAGAAACAATCCAAGAAGAAACCCCGCCTCTTCTGTGACATTTGTGATTGCTTTGACCTCCACGACACAGAGGACTGCCCCACCCAGGCACAGATGTCGGAAGACCCTCCGCATTCCACGCACCACGGCAGCCGGAGCGAGGAACGGCCATACTGTGAGATCTGTGAGATGTTTGGGCACTGGGCCACCAACTGCAATGATGACGAGACCTTCTGAGGGGCCTTGAGGGCGGGACCGGGCTTCCGCAGACTCCGGCATCTCGGCGGCTTCCCACCAGCATTGTGAGCAACTTCAGAAGAACTCGTTATTTTTTGAAAATATTTTGATCTTCAACACATTTCCCCTCATAAGTTCAAATAATAAATGTTTGGTAGGTGGGCTTTCACTTCCATCTTCATTTTCTGGATTTTTAAGATTTAAGACTTTGCACCAGGTGCCATTACTTTTTTGTTCCTAGAGAAACATCGTGGGACAAGCTGGACCCTGACAATATCTTATTTAAGAAACTTTAAATTATGCCGTTATTTCTCATATTTGCACTAAGATATTTCCTGGCTACATCTGTATATTTAGGGTTTTTGTTGTTGTTATTGTTGTTGTTACGCTTTGACACTGGAATGAGTTGCAAAAAAAAAATGTGCCACTTTGCATTTTCATGTGCTCATTTAAATAATTTCATTCCTAAATATCCAAGCTCTCCGCACTACCTGCCCTCAGTAGTGCCTTTTCCCAGGCTTGACAATAATACACAGGCGTGACTGTAAATCATGAAACAGAGAAAAGGGAGGGGAGCCCCAAACTGCTGTGGGGACATTTTATATAATCTGTATGCTGCACCCACGGACCCAACAGTGGTGTTTTCTTCATTGGTTTTACATAATTTCAACCTCTATATATTATATGTGTATATATATATATTTTTAAAAATCTATATTTTGGGAAAAAAGTATATACAATGTGTCTTTTCAGATTTTTTTACTTTTATGAAAAAGAAAACACCTGAAAGGATCATCAGGATGTGGCTGACTAGGCCAGGAACAGCCTCTGCAGCTTCCTAATTGTTGTCACCATCTGTATGTCGTTTCTTAACCAGCTGTGAGCAGCTGGAAGGGCTGCCTCCAGCTGTCTGGCTTTGTTTCCCTTCTTCTGCAGACAACCCCGGTAGTGGACTAAGCCACTGCAGCAGCTAAGCTAACTGATCTACAGCCCTCCTTGATATGTTTGTGGGTTGGTTTTTGTTTTTTTTACTGTGTTTTTTAATGAATGTATGATGAGAAATTCAACATGAATAATTTTGAATTTTCTTATCACAAAAAGATAAAACGAAGGACCTCAACATACAAAAAGAGTTTTATCAGCCAGTCTGAGTCTGTCTTCACTTGAATGTTTTTTGAGAATATGTAAAAAGGAATTAAATGCCCCTTCATGTGGCGTGCATGATAAGAACTTCCGTCTTTGTGTATATAAGCCTTTGCCATACTCCCCCTCAAGATTATCCACCGTGCGTGACAAGAGTGAACATTAAACAAATCTGTTACCAGTTGACATTTTTGGTCAATAAAACCACAGGAATTACTTCACAAACAAAATATGTAAAGCAGTATTAAAATCGGAGTTCTGTATCTACTTTAATAAATAGGTTCCGTTGTTTGGTTTTTCTGCCAGCAGTAGCAAACACATATTCTTGGGATTTTTTGTCATCTTTTTCTTCAAGTAAGAAAGCTCTTTGAAGTGAGTGGTGACGCATGCCTTTAATCCCAACACTTGGGAGGCAGAGGCAGGAGAATCTCTGTGAGTTTGAGGCCAGCCTGGGCTACAGAGTGAGTTCCAGGACAGCCAGGGCTACACAGAGAGACCGTGTCTTGGGGAAGGAAAAAAAAAAAGAAAAAGCCCTTTAGATCCAAAAGGCAATCTCTTGCCCTCACAACCACCACCACTAAGCCATGCTGACAGCTCTGCAAACAAGTCTTTCCACCTCAATAAAATAACTTGCTAAATAACTATAAAAGATTGGTGTGTCCAGCTGGACCCTTTGGAGGCGGAGACATAAGGGATAGAAATTCAAGGCCATCCTTGCCTACATAACAATTTAGAGGCCAGCCTGAGCTACATAAGACCCTGTCTGAAAAGAGAAAGAAACTAACCTGGTATGTCCTGAATGTTTTAGGCCTTGGGAGTTATTGATGGAGTTGCTTATAAGAATGTCAGCAATGTTAGTTTGGTGGTGGCATATACTGTTGATCCCAGCACTTAAGAGACAGAGGCAAGTGGATCTTTGAGTTCAAGGCCAGCCTGGTCAACAGAGCTCCAGGACAGCTAGGACTACACAGAGAAACCCTGACTTGACAAACAACAAAAATGTCAGCAGGAGCTGGACATATAGTTCAGTGTTACAGTGCTGGCCCAACATGCACAAGACCTGAGTTCAATCCTTTGCACCACACACAAATGCCAACAGCAGCAATACCTAATCCCTGCACTGGGGAGGTAGAGGCAGGAGGATCAGAAGTTCAAGGTCTTTCTTGGCCATGTAGCAAGTTTGAGGCTAGCCTGGGCTACATGAGAGACAACCTGTCTGAGAAGAAAAGCTGGGGTGATAGCTCTGTCAGGACATGGGTTTGTTCCCAGAACCCACAAAGTTGAGCATGGTGGCACACACTTGTAATCCTAGAACAGGGGAGATGGATAGGCAGGCCCCTAAGGGGCTAGCTGACCAGCTGGCCTAACCTACTTAGCAAGTTTTAAGTCAATGAAAGAATTTTACAAAGGTTGATGGCACCTTAAGAATGACAACTGAGGTTGTCCTCTATCCTGAGCATATGCCCTGCGTGTGCACACATAAATACCAGGCGCTAGTAGGCTTTGGTCTATAAGGTACCACTGTTAACAAGAAGATAGGATGCTGCACACTGAGGTGATGTAGTGGATTTTGGGATCTGGGGGGAGACAGGTGGAGACATCCTGACTGAGGCTGGTAGTTTGACAAGAGTTCAAGCCCAGCCTGAACTATATGATGAGACCCTGTTTCAAGGTGGGGGCAGGGTGTACAAAGATTTAAAATGATTCCAACTCAAGAGAGAGTGTCCTAGACCATAAAACCTCTTGGAAGGGTCCTGGGCTTCCAAGTGACTTCATGAAACACCACCAACCAATTCTGTTCACACCAGAACATGAGAGACACATTTCTTTTTAAAGAAGAATCAAAATAAGCCATGTGTGGTATCCATCTGTCATTTTAGTACTTAGTAGGTGGCTCAAGAATTCAAGGTCATCCTCAGCTCCATAGTGAGTTCAACACCAGCCTGGACTACATGAGGCCCTGTTAGGAGCTGGAAAAGAAATAACTGATCTTCATCTGAAAGCACTTTGTGAACCATTCAGAAATTAAATGTTGTGGGTAATCCACTGCTTTATCACAGCATATTTAAAAAAAAAAAAAAAAAAAGTGGGCTGGGCGGCATTGGTGCATGCCTTTAATCCCAGCACTCGGGAGGCATAGCCAGGCAGATCTCTGTGAGTTCGAGGCCAGCCTGGTCTACAGAGCGAGATCCAGGACAGGCACCAAAACTACACAGAGAGAAACCCTGTCTCGAAAAAACAGAAAACAAACAAAAGGTGTAAGGTAAGTGGGAGTGACAGGGTGGGGGATGGGAACAGATAGTCTACACTCCATATCGTAAAGAGGAATCTGCACATACAAGTTATTGCTAGCTTAGCACCCACCATGAACAGCTTGCTTGCTTTGCGTTAACTCTCCAGATGGCCTTGGAGGAACACAAAGTCCACACTGGCTGACTCCGCTCCGGTGTCCAGATGTTAAGAGGTAAGGTAAGGTTAGCACTGAGTTCTCAAACAACTGACAGCCCTGTGCCCTTCCCCCACCCCCTGCCACCCACAGGCCTTCTCCGATCCCTGAATAAAGCCCAAGTCTTGGGCTGGAGAGATGGCTCAGGAGTTAAGAGCATTGGCTGCTCTTCTGGGGGACGGGTGGTGGTTTCCCAGCACCCAGGTGGCAGCTCACAACCGCCTGGAAGTCCAGTTCCAGGGCGTCTGATGCCTCTGTGGGTACCTGCACTGACACGCACGTATCCATGCACCGTCCTCCTCATCTGCCTCCCAAGTGGTGGGATTATAGGCATGTGCCACTCCGTCATCTGCTTAGTCGTCCGCATGCTTTTGTAAACTCTCAAAACTGTTAGGACAGCTACTGAACCCGTTGAGTGCTCACCTTTGAACATCTGCTCTATGCCAACCTCCCCTACACAATTTTTTTTCAGTAGATAACACCCTGCAACAGAAATTCTCAACTTTAGCATTAATTTGAGGTGACTGGGCGATTGTGGGGGCTGTCATAGCAGTCATCAGTGGATCTGGACCTGGGGTTGCAGACATGGGTGAGTTACCATGAGGGTGCTGGAAACCTAAATCTGTTCTCCGGAAGAGCAGCAAATGCTCTTGACCATTTCTCTTTTCTTTCTTTCTTTCTTTCTTTCTTTCTTTCTTTCTTTCTTTCTTTCTTTCTTTCTTTCTTTCTTTCTTTCTGTCTGTCTGTCTGTCTGTCTGTCTGTCTGTCTTTCTTTCTTTCTTTCTTTCTTTCTTTCTTCCTTCCTTCCTTCCTTCCTTCCTTCCTTCCTTCCTTCCTTTCTTTCTTTTTCTTTTTTCTTCTTTCTCTCTTTCTTTGTTCCTTTGTTTCTTTTTTAGACTTATTTATTATGTATAGTGATATTTTATTTGTATTAAAATGTTATTTGTATGTTAATAAAAAGTTCCCCGGGGGTCAGAGCTATTAGCAAGCCATAGGAAAGAAGGCCAGTGGTGGCGTACGCTTGTAATCCCAGCACTTGGTAGGCAGAGCTAGGTAAGTCTCTGTGTTTTCAGGGATACAGCCAGCATTGGAGACACACGCCTTTAATCTCAATACCAACCATAGAAGACCTGGAGGTGTATACAGACAGGCAGTGACAAGGCGGTCATGTGGTTGGGTTTACAACCAATGAGAAGGCAGAACAGAAAGTTTATATAAAGACTTTAACACAGGAAGTAGCTCTGATTTGGAGAGGTAGGACCATCACAGGAGGAAGGTTAAGGTTTTAGCTGTTAGCTCTGACCTCTTGGCTTTCTTCTTTGCACTGGTTCTGTGTTTCTTATTTAATAAGACAGTTGGTTACATCTACAATTATGTACACAGTGTTCTGCCTGCATGTATGTCTGCAGGCCAGAAGAGAGCACCAGATCTCGTTATAGATGGTTGTGAGCCACCATGTAGTTGCTGGGAATTGAACTCAGAACCTCTGGAAGAGCAATCAGTGTTCTTAACCTCTGAGCCATCTCTCCAGCCCTTTTTCTTTCTTTTCCTTCCTTCCTTCCTTCCTTCCTTCCTTCCTTCCTTCCTTCCTTCCTTCCTTCCTTCCTTCCTTCCTTTTTTCTTTCTTTCCTTTCTCTCTCTCTCTCTCTCCCTCCCTCCCTCCCTCCTTCCTTCCTTCTTCTCTCTGTCTCTCTCTCTCTCTTTCTTTCTTTTTTTTAATGTGTTCGCTTGAATGTACATATCGACACTGTGTGCCTACAGTGCCCTTGTAGGACAGAAAGGGGCATTGGATGCCCTGGAACGGGAATTGCAGATGGTCGTGAGCCACACATCTGATCCTCTGGAAAAGCAGCAGGTGCTGCCCTTCACTGCCAGCTCTCCAGCCCATTTAAATTGTTTCCTTGGAGACAGGGTCTCACTGCGTAGCCCTAGTTGTCCTGGAACTCGCTTTGTTGACCAGGCTGGCCTCGAACTTACAGAGATCTGCCACTTTTTTTTTTTTTTTTTTTTTTAAAGATTTATTTATTTATTATGTAGACAGGAGAGGGTGCCAGATCTCATTACAGATGGTTGTGAGCCACCATGTGGGTGCTGGGAATTGAACTCAGGACCTCTGGAAGAGCAGTCAGTGCTCTTAACCTCTGAGCCATCTCTCCAGCCCCGAGATCTGCCACTTTTAACACTAGACCGGGTGTGATAACACACACACTTGGTGGTTTAGCCCCAGTCATCATTTTACACCAGTATTTTAGCCACAAAGACAGAAGGGTGGTTGGTGCCCTTTAAACGTGACAAATAACATCGAATTCTTAAAACACACTTTTAAACGGCGGCATGGTGGTGCACGTCTTTCATCCCAGCACTCGGGAGGCAGAGGCAGGAGGATCTCTGTGAGTTCGAGGCCAGCCTGGTCTACAGAGCGAGCTCCAGGACAGCCAGGGCTACACAGAGAAACCCTGACTCGGGACACTTAAAACCCCGCACTTTTCAGTGCCCACCATTCCCAGACCGAGGCACGGTGGGAACACACCCCGGAGACAGGCGCCCGGCGCGCACACCGGGACCTCCGGGAGCCTAGCGGCGGAACCTTCCTTCCGGGGGTGGGAGGGGTTGAGGGGGGGAGCGGCAAACGTGCGTCAGCGAGGCCGGTCACGTGGGCCGCCCGCCACGTGACCGCGGCCGCGCCTGGGCGACGCCGGCGGCCGGGCAAGATGGCCGCGCACCTGTCGTACGGCCGGGTGAACCTGAACGTGCTGCGCGAGGCGGTGCGTCGCGAGCTGCGCGAGTTTCTGGACAAGTGCGCCGGGAGCAAGGTGAGGGCCGAGGCCCGGCGCCACCCTGCCGGAGCCCGGCGCGGCTGGGCGAGGTCCCCACCCCCGGGGGCGGGGTGGGGGGACCACCGGGCCGCTGCTCGGTGACCGCGGAGCGAACTCCGGTCCCCCGGCCCCGAGCTCTCCCGCCTTCCAGTCCTGAAGCGCCCACGCCCCCAGCTCGCCCCACACGCGTCGTGAGACGAGGCGGGAGTTGCCTGACACTGTATAGCTTGGGTCTTTAACGCGGGTCACTTGGCCCATTCAAGCCCCCAGCTTTCGAGCGGGGCGGCGGGCTAGGTCGGGGACGGTGCCATTTCCTCCCCCTTCCCCCCTCAGGGCTAGTTTGAGGCAGAGTCTCGCCCTGTAGCCCAGGCTGGCCTCGAACTCACCGAGGTCCACCTGCCCCCTGCCTCCCGAGTGCTGGGGTTACAGGCGAGTGCACGGCGCTCCGTTTTATGATTGAGTCAGTTCCCTGCCAGTACAGACTGTTCCTGGTTGTGTAACCCAGGTTAGCCCCCAACTCCTCGCTCTCTTGCCGCAGCCTACCAAGTTCTGGCATTACAGACGTGGGCATTCATTTGCCTAGCCGTGAGACTTTCTTTTCAGCCTTAGTCTTTCTCTTTTCTGAGATTTACGAATCATCCTCCACTCCTCTCTAGGGAACTGTCAGTACATTATAAAGAGAAAAATACAACGGAGGCGCTTAAAGAACCCGTTTTGGAAAAAAATGGGGTCCCAGTTATTATGATTACTTGCTGAGATTGAGTCAAGAAAGATTAAATCACAGGGTCCCGTATTAGATAAAAAAAAAAAAAAACAAACCGAAATTAGATAGATATGATAGATTGTATGCACAGCAGGATTATGGCTGTGGTATTCTAGATTTACTAAGTGTCACACCTGGAGGAAGCAGGGATTACTGACCCCAGTATCACATCTGCCCCTCATGAAAATTTTATTTAAACTCTTAGGCTATGAATATGATCAGATCCTGTAAAGAATCTTAACTCCAAATTTTAGGAAAAGATTCCCTGGAGCTGGAGAGGTGGCTCAGTGGTGAAGAGGCAATGTTCCTCTTCCAGAGGAACCAATTCAGTTCCCAGCATCTAAGTGGGCAACTGAGAATCACCGTAACTCCAGATCCAGGGGATCTGACCCTTCTGGCCTCTGAAGGGAACTGCAGTCCCAAGCACATACTCAAGGATAACACACACAGCTGCACATAATTAAAATAAAATAAAAGGGGAGTGGGACACAGGGAAAAATAAACTTTAAAAATATATTCCTACTGTGTATAACTGCCATTTTCTGTTGCTATTGTTGGAATTCCTGAGAATATCCGAAATAAGGGAGCATGTTTCCTCTCTTACAGGCAATTGTGTGGGATGAATACTTAACAGGACCATTTGGACTGATTGCACAGTATTCACTACTAAAGGTAATGTGCCATGTGGGATTTGTTCAAGAATTAATAGTTAATTGAATATAATATTGGTAATGGGATTTTTTTAAAAGAATTATTTATTTATTTATTTATTTATTTATTTATTTATTTATTTATTTATTTATTAATTATCTATACAGAAGAGGGCACCAGATCTCATTACAGATGGTTGTGAGCCACTATGTGGTGCTCTTAACCTCTGAGCCATCTCTCCAGCCCGGTAATGGGATTTTTGCATATTTTCCTGAATAATCACTTACAAAGCTATTTGATCTGTACAAACGCTGATATTTAATACATGGTTAACATTCTTCGTAGAGGGTGCTGCTCAGTGGGGGTGTACTTGCCTACTGTGTGCAAAGCCCTGGAATTGATGTCTGGCATCAGAGAAGAAACAGAAACAAAAAACATTTGATGGCTTATTATGTCAGGAGTTTGACTGCCATGCAGAAACAATGGCTTTCTTTATCTTGTGGCTTGGTCCTTGATGTGGTTTAATTATTTATAAATAATTATGAGTTATTATTAAATCTGAAGATGACAGAGGGTTTCTTCTATGCTTCCCTAGGAACATGAAGTGGAAAAAATGTTCACACTTAAAGGAAATCGTCTGCCGGCAGCTGATGTCAAGAATATCATTTTTTTGGTCAGACCCAGGCTAGAATTGATGGATATAATTGCTGAGAATGTGCTCAGGTATCTCAGAACTTTGGGGGTTTTTTTAGACTGACTTATGTATTTACTTTGGAGGGTGGGTGTGTGCCATGGTGCCCGTGTGGAGTTCGGAAGACACCTGGTGGGATGGGTGCTCTTCTTCTGTGGAGGTCGTCAGGTTTGGTGGGAGGTGCTTTCCCCTGCCGAGCTTTTCCTGCCCAGGAGTTGTTTTTCTAGTGGTTTCAAATGTTCTGAGTACCTTTGCCCTGTAGCACCCTCTTGCCAGACTGTTGGAAGGCCATCTTTTGGAAGAGAAGGGCCAGACACGGAAGAATATTAGGGTTGAGGCGGGAGGCTTGTGAGAGTGCTCTGAATAGCTTGAGGGAAATAACTTGCCTATCTCAGGATAGCTAAAAGTTCAAACCTGTATCAGCAGAGAGAAGCCTGCCTTAAAAAAACACAGCAACCAAAACCTCTAATGGTCTTTTTTTTTTTTCTCAGAATGCCAGCTGTGTTTTGTGCTTGAATTTCATAAGCAAAAATAAGTAAGAACTGATTAAAGTTTAATGTTGAATCTGATCTATAGAGGAAGCTCTCGGCACAGGCTGCACTCTGTGGTACAGTTGATCGATGCAGCTCCTAAAAGCCGGGGCTGCATATGGGCTAAGTCCACAAACAAGGAATAGAAAGTGGGTGTCAGGAGTTAGTTCTCATTTTAATAGAAAACTGTTGTGTGAAACTGGGTTGCTTAAAGGATCGTGTGCTTTCAACAAAACACAAATGTCCTGTTGTGAGAGCTGGGTTTTTTACTTCTCTCTGTCTCTGGTTTTTTTTTTAAGTGATTTTTTTTTTTTTAATTTATTTATTATGTATACAGTGTTCTGCCTGCATGTATGCTTGCAGGCCAGAAGAGGGCACCAGATCTTATTACAGATGGTTGTGAGCCACCATGTAGTTGCTGGGAATTGAACCCTGCACCTCTGGAAGAACAGCCAGTGCTCTTAACCTCTGAGCCATCTCTCCAGCCCCAAGTGATTTATTTTTATTTTATGTGCATTAGTGTTCTGCCTGCATGTATGTCTCTTGGGTCCCTAGAACTGGAGTTACAGACAGGTGTGAACTGCCATGTGGGTGCTAGGAATTGAACCCAGGTCCTCCGGAAGAGCAGCCAGTGCTCTTAACCACTGAGCCATCTCTCCAGCCCCCACTCTATGTCTTTTTCTATCTCTGTCTCTGTGTGTTTGTGTGTGTGTTTTTGTGTGTGTGTGTGTGTGTGTGTGTGTAGGCCAGAAGGGGGTGTTGGATCCCCTGGAGCTGGAGTTACAGGCACTTGTGAGTCATATGATGTGGGTGCTGTAATCAATGTTTGATTAACAATTTGGGTACAAGAGTCTGGTGTTTTTTGTTTTTTGTTTTGTTTTTTTAAAGATTTACTTATTTTTATTTTATGTGTGTGAATATTTGGCCGCACATACATATGTGCACTGTGTACATGCCTGGTGCCTGTGGAGGCCAGAAGAGGGCATCGGCTACCTTGGAACTGGACTTGTAGATAGTTGTGAGTTGCCGTGTGGGTGCTGGGAACCACACTGGTGTCCTCTGGACAAGCAGCTAGTGCTCCAGCCCCGTGAGAGTCTGTCTTTATGTGTTTCCTTAAGCACTGTTTGTTCAGCGCCTGCCAGGCAGTGGGGATGAAATAAGAAGACCCCCGCCCCTAAGGAGTGCATAAGCTAATGATGGCTGCTTCCTTTGCAGTGAAGACAGACGGGGCCCTGCCAGGGATTTCCATATCTTGTTTGTGCCCCGCCGGAGCTTGCTGTGTGAGCAGCGGCTGAAGGACCTGGGTGTCTTGGGATCCTTTATCTATCGAGAGGAATACAGTTTAGACCTCATTCCGTTTGACGGGGACCTCTTATCCATGGAATCAGAGGATGCATTCAAAGTAAGGTTGACATTTCCTTGATATCAAACTCTCATTTTTTTAAAGGCAGGGTTTCGGTGTGTGGCCCTGGCTAGCCTAGAACTCACTGTATAGACCAGGCTGCCCTGAAATTCACAGAGGGCCCGGCGGCGGTGGCACACGCCTTTAATCCCAGCACTAGGGAGGCAGAGGCAGGCGGATCTCTGTGAGTTCGAGGCCAGCCTGGTCTACAGAGTGAGTTCCAGGACAGGCGCAAAGCTACACAGAGAAACCCTGTCTCGAAAAAAAAAAAATTGGTGCTATTGGGCTGTTTTTTCAGGAGCAGCTGATCTCAGTCAGTGAAGTATATACTTATAAAAAAAAAAATTCACAGAGATTTCACCTGCCTCTGCCTCTGAGTGCTGGGATTAAAGTCGAGCACCACCATGACTGGTCTTTAGACTTGCAATTTTTGGGGGCTTATTGCTGGAAATGTGGTGAGGCCCGCCTCACATGTTCACTCATGTCCAGTATGTTCTCAGTGGGAAATTACTTGCTCATTTTTTCCTTCCTGTTTCTCCTCCTCCTCCTTCTCTTCCTTTTTCTCTCTCTCTGTGTGTGTGTGTGTGTGTGTGTGTGTGTGTGTGTGTGTGTGTGTGTGTGTGTGTGTGTTGCAGAAGAGGACATCCTGCAGCATCACTCTCTGTCTTAGTCCCATGAGACAGGGGCTCTCCCTGAACTGAAGGTCAGACTGGTCGGCCAGCAGGTCCGGACATCCTCCCATCTGTGCCCACAGCTCTGGGCTTACACAAGTGCCTCTTCCATCATTTTGACACGTGTGTGGGGACTTGAACCCAGCTACTTAGGCTTAAACAGCAAGAGCTCTTAACTACTGAGCCGTCCGTCTCTCCAGACAGCTCCTCCCCACCCCACCTTACTCCGTAGTCTGTGATTTTCTTACCTGTCATCCCTCCTCCTCAGCCTCCTGAGTGTTCAGATTATGGACCTGCTGGCTCCCATTGTTCTTTTGGTTTGTTTTTGAGATTTTGTTTAATGTTCATTCATGGACACAATGTATTTGACCCAAATCTATTTTGCTATTTTAGAAGATCTCATGTAGCCCAGGCTGACCTTGAACTCCTGATCCTCCTGCTTCTACTTCCCAAGTGCTGGAAGTGCAGATGTGTAAAGCTATACCTGGCTAAACAGTCCAGCACCGTTTGGTGTTTCATAGCTCCCGGAGAGACGTCTAGATCTTTGTGTGCTTCTGGCTTTATTGTGTAGTGTATAAAATCTGAGATGATGCTCACCCTACTGAACGTTCATTGTCAACACAGCATTGGCACCTTCATTTTAGTAACTAAAAACTGCTATATCTGAAGTCAGACAGCCTAGTAAAGAACCACGGGGCTTCTGTTGTGTGGGTGAGTAAGTTTGGCGCCCAAAGTATGAGCTTTTAAATATTAATGTGTAGTAGCATTCATCCTAAAATGTCCTTGTAGCTTGAAATGCCACATGGGATTCCTTGTGTAAGGAGTGGGCTGTTAATGCATAGGATTCCCTCCCTGTTCTGGTAGGCAAGGGCCTCGGCCGGTCCAATGCTGTTTCCAGTGAATAGCCAATACGCTCATCATTCAGGGTTAAATCTGTTGTTACTGGAGTGTAGCTCAGAAGTGGAACAATGTGCTTGAGGCCCTGTGTTTCATTCCCAGAACTACCAAAAACAAGAAAAGAAAATGTGGAATGCCAGGTTTAGTGGCACACGCCTTTAATCCCAGCACTCAGAGGCAGAAGCAGGTGGATCTCTGTGAGTTCAAGGCCAGCCTGGTCTACAAAGTGAGTTCTAGTACAACCAGAGCAACAGAAAGAAACTTTTGTCTTCAAAACCTAAACAATGACGACAAACCAATGAAAACCCTATCACTAGTTTGGATATCTTTTTTTTAAGATAGAATTATAAAAGGAGGGTGTTGTAGTGATACAGCCTTTTAAGATGAAATGAAACGTGGGTTGTCATATTGTCTCACTTCGAAGTGTTCCAGAGCATGTATCTCATAGCATTCTTGTCCTGGGCTGTTGTGCTGGGGGAAGGTTAAAAACAGCAACCCCGGAAGAGTCACGGATGGCGCTCAGGGTGAAGCACAGAGTCCTGTGATGTCTTTGCTGAGACAGCCCCGTTCCTGCTCAGAACCCCACCATTCCCTCTCAGCCCCAGGCTCTTGCTGTTCTCTTGCTTCTAGCTTTGAGTAGCACTGGGGGCCTTGGGACAAAAAGTACCATTTTTTTTTTCTTAGATAGGGTCTCACTGTATATCCTTGGGTGGCTTGGAATGCTCTATAGACCAGGATGGCCTTGAACTCGGGGATTTACTTGCCTCTCCTGAGTCCTGGGATTAAAGATGTATGACACCAAGCTGAACTACAAAAGAAAACCATTTTGACTGTTTTCGTTTCATGTTTTTCATATATATCTTTGCTTATCTCCAACGGGGTCTCGTGTAGCTCAGGGTGCCCCGGGACTCCTGTCCCCTGCCCATCCTTCTGTACCGCTACCCCCAGCCACCATTTTGACTTGTAAGTGGATGGTGGTTGTAAAATAGTCCTAAGTACATGATGGCCCCCAAGTAACTGGCCTTTGTCTCCACAGGAGTGCTACCTGGAGGGCGACCAGACGAGCCTGTACCATGCAGCCAAGGGGCTGATGACCCTGCAGGCGCTGTATGGGACCATCCCCCACATCTTTGGGAAAGGAGAATGTGCTCGGGTGAGAACCCCGTTTCCTGGTTGATTCCAGAAGAGTGGCCGGAGAGGGGAGCTCCAGAGACGCAGTCAGTCCTCCTCACTCTTGCGTTCCGTGTTAGGGACTTTGTCTCTTCCTTGCGGTTCATATGTCACTCTCTAGTCAGTACTCACCCACTGGACATGTTAGAGGTGACCAAGGTGACAGGCGTCTCTTTCACAGTCCGTTTAGAGTCGGGCTTTCCACCCTTTGGCACTCGTTGGTGGTTTTGCTGTTTAAACGCATCCTAAGCACGGTATGAGATGTGTAGTGTGACGTACTATTGCTGGAGGGCTTCTCTCCAGGTTCCCCAAGCCCCGCAGCCCCACAATCCACTTATAAAATAATCACTCAGACGCTTATATCACTTATAAACTGTATGGCCGTGGCAGGCTTCTTGCTAACTGTTCTTTTATCTTAAATTAACCCATTTTTATAAATCTATACCTTGCCACGTGGCTGGTGGCTTACCGGCGTCTTCACATGCTGCTTCTCTTGGTGGTGGCTGCAGTGTCTCTCCCACTCAGCCTTCCGCTTCCCAGAATTCTCCTCTCTCCTTGTCCCACCTACTTCCTGCCTGGCCACTGGCCAATCAGTATTTTATTTGACATACAGACCATCCCACAGCAACGTACAGCGAATGTCGTGCATCAGCTAAGTTCCATGTGGGCCAGCGTCACAGCTCCTAGCCTTCCGTCCTGTATGGATGACTCAGTAACATATCATCAGGTGACCAAACACTGATGCATGACATAAGGTTTGGTAGTGATCTATTGATAAAAGCTGTGATGAGCCTGGAACGGTGGCCCAGTGGTTAAGAGTATTTCCTGTGCTTCCCGAGGACCAGGTTCAATTCTCAGCACTCACATCAAACAGCAGTCACCTGTACTTCCAGATTCGGGGGTCCGATGCCCTCTTCTGACCAACTTGGGCACTGTACTCCTGTACACTGTACTCACAAAGCCATGCCCAGACACACACATGCGCATAAATAAAAAGGACTAAATCTTCTTTACTTTATATGGGGAGAGATTTATGTGCATCTGTGAGTTTATGTGTACCACGTGGATGCAGGTAACCCGTGAAGGTCAGAGGTTGTCTAGATGGATTCTCTGCAACTGGAGATGGTTGTGAGCAATGAGAGATCGGGGCTGGAACTGAACCCAGGTCCTCTGGAAGACCAGTAAGTGCTCTTAACCGCTGAGCCATTTCTCCAGCCCTATTTATAATAATAACTAAATCTAAAAAAATAAAATAAAATAAATAAATAAATAACAAATTAAAAGCTGGGACCAGAGGCTCACAGGAACCTGTGTTTCTCTCGGGAACAGCAGTCGCTTACCTCACCATCCCCAGAGACTGTAGAATGGAGCTGCCTCGTGTAGCAGAGGTCGCTGTGTCTGATTGGTGTCTGGGGTGCAGGGGTCGAGGTGGTGGTTAACCACGGGTGCTGTGATCGCTGTTTCCTTCAGTGCCAGTCCGGCCCAGCCGCTTCTCTCCTTTTCACCTTTTGACTGTGGTTTTGTTTGTAGCAGGGCCCTAACTCTGCTAGTTCCCAGGAGGCCCCATTTGATGGATCCCATGTTTTGTTTCCAGCAAGTGGCCAACATGATGGTCAGGATGAAGAGGGAGTTCACGGGAAGCCAGAACTCAGTGTTCCCCGTGTTCGATAACCTCCTGCTGCTTGATCGGAACGTGGATCTGTTAACGCCGCTCGCCACCCAGCTCACGTACGAAGGACTCATCGATGAGATTTACGGCATTCAGAACAGTAAGTGGAGGGATGTCAGCTTTCACGGGTTGCTAGTAGGATAGAGGCCCCTGTCGTGCGGAGGCTGCTGCTTTACGGTTCGTGCTCAAGCATTGTTTGAATGTATAGATCCTATTTTCTTCTTCTTTCTCTCCCCCTCCCACCCTTGTGTTTTGAAACAGTGTTAGCCCAAGCTATTACAGAGTTTACCATGTAGTCCAGGCTAGCCTTTGCCTCCCTGGTGTTGTGGTTACACTAAGTTGTGAGTTCTCATACATAACTAAAAATCCATTTTATAATGATTGTTTAAAAGTAGAGACTAAAACAAATTATTATTTTTATTTTTTTGAAGCAAGTTGGCAGCATATAAAGCTATTCATCTTCAGCCGGGCAGTGGTGGCACACATCTTTAGTTCTAGCACTCGGGAGGCAGAGGCAGGCAGATCTCTGAGTTCAAGGCTAACCTGGTCTACAGAGTGAGATCCAGGACAGCCAGAGCTTCACAGAGAGACCCTGTCTCAAAAAACAAAAACAAAATAAAACAACAATAACAAAAAATGCTATTAGTTCTTGGCCTGCAAAAATCCCAAGAATGTCACTTGAATCAACATTCCAGAAAACATGAGGAAGGTTTGTGTGAAACTTCGTGTTGCCGTGTATTTTCCAGACTGTTCTAAATAGTTGAGAACATTGTACAACATTGCGGCGCCACAGAAGTAACAAATGTGGACCATGAAAAGCTGTCCAGCCAGTTTATTCCCATTATCAACTGCTCATGTCTGTGAAGTGTCGGTGATGCACAGTGCACAAATGACCGAATGAGAACACACAGGACAGGGACGTAGCTGAGAGGGAATGAGGCTCCCACGGGGCCCCGCTGTGTACTCTTCCTCTTTTATCGTTTGTTTATCAGTTATCTATTTGTTTATTTTGAGATCGAGTCTCACTATGTGGACCAGCCTGGCCTGGAACTCATAGGATCCACCTGCCTCTGCCTTCCCAGAACTGAGATTAAAGATGTGTGTCATAACACCCACCTTATTTATTATTATCTTTAAAAACATTCTTTGGGGGCTGGAGAGATGGCTCAGTGGTTAAGAGCACTGGCTGCTCTTCCAGAGGACCTGAGTTCAATTCCCAGCACCCACATGGCAGCTCACAGCTGTCTGTAACTCCAGTTCCAGGGCTTCTGACACCCTCACACAGACATACATGCAGGCAAAACACCAGTGAACATAAAATAAAAGTAAATTAAAGAAAAAAAAGAATATTTTAAAAAATATTCTTAATCTCTTCTTTGAAAGTTTCATACATGTATATATTTTGATCATATTTACCTTATTTAAAATTTTTCCACATTTATTTATTTATTTATTGTGTGTATGTGCATACACACACACACACACACACACACACACACACACACACACACACGTGTGCATGGATACCTACTGTGCATGTGTGGAGGTCAGAGGACAACTTCCAGGAGTTGGTTCTCTCCTTCCACCATGTGAGTGCTGGGGATGGAACTCAGGCCATCAGTCTTGGTGACAAGCACCTTTACTCACTGAGCCCTCTCACTGGCCCCCTGATTGGAGAGAAAGTCTCGCTCTGTAGCCCAGATGCCTTGAGTTCTGGTCTTCCTGGTTAAGCTCCCGAGTGCTGGGAGTTTAGGCTAGAGACAGCCACCACCACACTCAGTCCAAAGGTTATTTAGAAAGTGTCCTTTGCAGCCTGGCGGTGGTGGTGCACGCCTTTAATCCCAGCACTCGGGAGGCAGAGCCAGGCGGATCTCTGTGAGTTCGAGGCCAGCCTGGTCTACAGAGGGAGATCCAGGACAGGCACCGAAACTACGTAGAGAAACCTTGTCTTGAAACACCGCCCCCCCCCCCCCAAAAAAAAAGGTGTCCTTTGCATAGAAGTCAGAGCACAGCTGGAAACAAAAGTGCTGGCTTGTCTTGTGAGCCTGAGGTGAGACATCTGAGCGCACTGCACAGGCTGACCAGATGTTCCTTGCCCAGGCTGTGCCTGTTTCATGTGAGCCGAGGTTAGCCACATGTGGCACCACAGCCCCGTGTGGATGGTGGCGAATAGGAGAGCTTCTGGGTTTGGGAGGAAGAGTAAAGTTTAGATGGCTGTCCAGAAGAGGAGCAAACAGTGTGGGATGCCGCGTGTGGGGACAGCCAGCTTGCCTTGAGTTGACGGACGCAGATGGCGAAACCCTCAGCAGCCGCTCCGGAGGTCGGGGTCACTGGGTGAAAATCTTGGAAGACCAACTGGAGTCTGGCTGTAAGGAGTGATTAGGCCAGAGGTCACAGCATGTTTTGTTCCTTTGGTCTTGGTCAACGTAGTTGATTCTGTTAGCATTTAAACTGTGAGGAATTATTAATAGTCTTGATTCATGCCCTGTCTTAAAAAACATCTATGTTCTGGCAGTCCCTAGAGCACATTCCCACATGGAAGCCAGTGTCCAGGAGAGATGGCCTCTTTAGACAAGGTCTGTTCTGCCCCTTACCATGGATGGACGGACAGACAGACAGACAGACACACCCAGGCTGCTGTCTGCCTCCGCCTGGCCTGTTGACCTTCTGGAGCTGTAGATAGTTAAGGTAGTGAAGTCCAGAGACTAGAGGAGGACTGTGGAGATGTTGGTTCCTTTGGGGTTGGAAGTGCAGAACCGGCTGTGAGCTGTTGACTTTGTGTTCTCTACTTTTTATCAAGAGAGTGAGTGTGCTGTCGAGTGGACGGGACGTGGGCAGCTGAGGACAGAGATGAAGAGGCATTTCCATAAAGACTAAGAGATGCCAGGTCCTCAATTAGACCGTCCAATGTCTTGTTTTTTTGTTTGGTTTTTTTTAAACTTGTTCTCTAAAATGGTATCGCACCCTCATTCTTAATTGGCAGAAGCATTCATTCTGAGATGCTGGACCATAGGTGGGAATCAGAATAAGGGGTGGGCTTCTGCAGAGCACACGTAGGTGACAGCAAAAGGAGATCCTGCAGTTTAGGACGAGGAAGGATCTGGGTACGGGTGGCCTCTGAGTGGGCCTTAGCATGGCTGTGTAAAAGGTGAGGCCGGTAGGTACTGTCTAAGAAGAGAAAGAGTATGTCTGAACTCAGTCTCTTCATTGTCTGTTTCGCATAACTAAAATGCTGATTAAGGAGGAACTGGGAAAACAGAGCAGAGAAAGAAAGCACAGCCCCTCCTGTGGCCCAAAGCACACCAATAGCATCCAGTTCTTCTTGGGAGTCATTCTTTGCAGGATTGGGTGTAAAGAGGGAATCAGATTATACAAATTGTCTTAGATCCCATAGGTGAGGTACAGAGGACAACTATATCATTGGTTCTCTCCCTCTGCCACCTGAGTACAGGGACTGAACTCAGATTGTCCACTGAGCCATCTTGCTGGCCTTACACTTCACTTTTCATCTGGTATAATGATGAATGTTATCTCAGCACATGTGGAATGCAATATTAAAATTCACAGTGTTTGCAGGTTTTCAGAGTTATTCACCTAATGTAGGACATTTGTGTCATTTTCTATAACCATCAAAGCACCTGTGCATAGAACCGTTTATCGTAGGTCAGAACCTTCTGTTCCCAGATTCCATGATGTAGGATTTTTAAGGTCACAAAGCGTTAGTACCATGTAGCTGGTAAGATGACTCGGTTAGTAAAGGTACTTGATGCCAAGCCTGACGCCCTGAGTGACCCTGGGACCACACGGGGGAAGGAGGGCGCTGCCTCCCACAGGCTGGACACAATATCTAAAAACAGAACATGTTAACATTGTGGTGCATGTTTCCTTAACTTTCATAGTGCAGTCGTGTGTGTGTGTGTGTGTGTGTGTGTGTGTGTGTGTGTGTGTGTGTGTGTGTGTGTGTGTAAGTGTGTGTAAAACTGGAACAGAAGTTTCATTTTAAAAGCCCCCACCGTAGGGCTGGGGAATGGCTCAGTAGTTATGAGCACTGGCTTCTCTTACAGGACCCAGGTTTGGTTCCCAGCACTCACGTGGTGACTCACAACTGTCTGTAACTCCAGGGATCCAATGTTCGAGTGCCCCCTTCTGGTCTCCTTGGGTACCACACACACATGGCATACAAACATAGATGTCATATATGTCAAAACATCCATACACATCAAAATAATGAATTTTTTTTTAAATCTCTACCACCTTTTGCTACTTCTTATAAATACTCTGGAATGTTCTCTCTTGTTTGCTGCTGCTGTTTTGTGGGTATATGGTGCAGGCTGGCCTCAAACTCACAGCAGTCTTCCTGCCTCCACCTTCTGAGTGCTAGGATTCACCTGGGGCTGTCCACGCTGGTGAGATTTCTTTCACCAACGGGCACTGTTGCAGTGGTTTCTGTACCGGTCCAGAATGACAGTTAGCGCCGTGGTAGGGGAGCTGAAGAGCCGCTGTGCTGGGCATGGGCCATGGAGAGCGGAGAGGTTTCTCCTCTAACTCAGTATTGAAGTCCTGCTCGGTTTGTGGCTGACAAATAACCAACCCCCCTGCCGTTCTGCAGTGAGTTGCTGGCGGCATCCCGGGAGCAGGCATTTGACTCTCCGGTCTTCCAGTAACTGCTCAAGTGAGTGTTCCCTCCACCCTCAGGCTATGTGAAGTTACCACCAGAGAAGTTTGCACCCAAGAAGCAGGGCGGTGGTGGCGGGAAGGACCTTCCCACGGAGGCCAAGAAGCTCCAGCTGAATTCTGCAGAGGAGCTTTATGCCGAGATCCGAGACAAGAACTTCAACGCAGTGGGCTCTGTGCTCAGCAAGAAGGCAAAGATCATCTCAGCAGCCTTTGAGGTGAGGCGAGCCTGGGCTGACACCACCCCACCCCCTAACCCCCTGACCCCATCCCCCTGACCCAACCCCCCCTCCCCAGTGCTGAGGGATAGCAGGAGATTTGCCCCTCAGACTTCTGTTTGCCTGAGATATTTAGGTGTGTAAGACAGGTACACACAAAACTTAACAAAGCATAAGGAAATTTATTTGAAAATAATTCCTTGGGGTTGGGGGTTTAGCTCAGTGGTAGAGCACTTGCCTAGCAAGTGCAAGGCCCTGGGTTCAGTCCTCAGCTCTGAAAAAAAAAAAAAAAAAAAAAAAAAAAGAAGGAAAAGCATTCCTTGGTGTACTCATAATTTGATCCACTATTAAAGGCAAAAGCAAATTTGCATGCGAGCGAGGTGCCTGTGCGTGCTGACCTTTCTGTAAAGCATTGGATCTTGGCTGAATGTCTGATACTCGGGACATAGGGTTTTTAAGAGTGGATTGATACTTTGATTTTATAACTGTGAATTCTGAGACTGCCCTTCCTATATAATATACAGTAAAGAATGGCAGGGGTGTGTTTAGGGCCATTTCAGAAATAATTGGAACCGGGCATGGTCACACACCACTTTAATCTCAGCACTTGATAGGCAAAGGCAGATGGAGCTCTGGCCAGCCAGGGCTGAAAGTGAAACCCTGTATCAAAAAAGAAAAAAAAGCTGCCGGGCGGTGGTGGCGCACGCCTTTAATCCCAGCACTCGGGAGGCAGAGCCAGGCGGATCTCTGTGAGTTCGAGGCCAACCTGGGCTACCAAGTGAGTTCCAGGAAAGGCGCAAAGCTACACAGAGAAACCCTGTCTCGAAAAACCAAAAAAAAAAAAAAAAAGAAAAAAGAAAAAAAAGAAAAGAAAAACATAGGTGGAAGAAAAAATGAAACCATTGGAAATTAACTGTGTGTGTATGTGTGCGTGTGTGCAGATGGAAGCCAGAGATCAGCCCACCCTCAGGTAATGTTTCTCAGGAGGAGTTCACTTTGGTTTTTATGGTTGTTGTTTTTTGGGTTTGTTTGTTGTGAGATAGGATTTCTTGGTGTAGCCCTAGCTGCCTTGGAACTCGCTCTGCATCACCAGCCTAGGCTTTCAACCCTTCTCTCAGGCCTGTAACAGCAGCGCCATGCTAAGGGAGTGAGAGCATGGGTGTTGATGTTTTCATACACGAGTTCGGGTGACCTTCTGTTCTGCCCTTCCCTCCTCCCTCGAGGATGCCCGCTCTGGTAGACAGACAGAGTGCAGCTGTGGGGAGGTCCGGCCAGCGTGGCGGTGGCAGGGGAGGCCACCATGTGATGAACAGTAATGAGATCAAAATCCCCTGCCGCCCAGAGCTTCATTAGCACCTTCCTGCCTCCGCTTGTCTTGAACCGGTTTGTTCTTGTTGAGCTGGTTTGGAAATTGGGGAGTCAGCAGACTTACAGAATGACAGTTTACACTCTGGAGATAGAAACTGGGAATGTTTTTGAAAAGTGCTTTTTGTCTTTGTTGTTGTGTTTCTGGTTTCCAGTATTACCTTTCTTAGGGATTCTGTCTGCAGAGTAACTCCATATTCCTGCAGACAGTTTTGGATGACATTATTAAAGCATTCTTGTCAGTAATCGAGGTTCACTTTGTTCACAGGCTGCATTCATTATTGAGATTCAGTGTCAGATGGGATTTGTTTCCATTACACAGAAAATTTTTTCCTGTTTTTGATTTTTGAAATGGTCTCATGACTGAGGATGACCTTGAACTTCTGATCCTTCTGTCTTCCCAAGTGCTGGGGTTCTAAGCCAGCTCCAGCATGCCTGACTTAGACATTTTCTGGTGTTTGTGGTTTCTTCTGCACAGAACTTAATTTTTTTTTTATCGTGTGTGTGTGTGTGTGTGTGTGTGTGTGTGTGTGTGTGTGTGCGCGCACGCGCACATGGGGATGAGAGGACAACCTGAGGGAGTTCTCTCCTTCCACGCTGTGGGTCCTGGGATGGAGCTGCACCATGTCACCATACTTAACTTTTCTATGACTTTGGAGCTGGGTTTAAATAGATTTGTATTTTCCCTCTCTTGATGATATTGATGAAACATGCTCTGGGATGTTCTCCTGCCTCACGGAGCTACTGCCCATTCTGTTCTGTTGCAGGAGAGGCACAATGCCAAGACGGTGGGGGAGATTAAGCAGTTCGTTTCCCAGCTGCCCCACATGCAGGCCGCCAGGGGATCTCTCGCCAACCACACCTCAATTGCAGAGTTAATCAAAGATGTCACCAGTAAGTATCCTTTGCTGTGGTTCTTCCCTCCTGGGACTGGAGTGTACACTGTATTGTCCAACACCCTTGTCATCAGCACCTTGGTCCTTCCTGGGGAAGGTCAGCTGTGTTTTATGTATTTATTTTATTATTTTAGTGCTAGGGAGCAAAACAGGGCTTGTTAATGTGAAGCAAGAGCTTAACCACTGAGCCACCCACAGTAAGTTCCATTTTAGCATAAGCACATATCACAGGAGAAGTGAGTGTATGATTTTTTTAGGTAGGGTCTACGTAGCCCAGGTTGGCCTTAAACTTGATATACAGCAGGTCCGGCATGAACTCCTGATGCTCTTGCCTGCCCCTCTCTGGGACGGGATGACAAGTTTGGGCCACTTTGCCCAACTAAGTGTATGACTGTTAACAGTTAGGAACATTTGTCGGAGCCGAAGCTACAGCTCAGCTGTTAAGAGCTTTGCTGCTCTTGTGGGGACCCCAGTTTGGGTCCCAGCCATGGCAGGTAGCTCACAGCTGCCTATGACTCCACCACAGGGGACCCCACTGACCTCTGAGGGCACCAGCACTCATGTACAGACCCATGCACAAACACACTCAGGTACACATACATCTCTAAAAAATGTCCTATTTATGATCAACTCAGCTGATTTGTTAAACATGAGATAAAATACCTGGAATATGGATAAGAAAAAAGCATTCATCCAGAAGATTGCCCCAGTAATGACATGAAGCAGTTAATGTTTTTCCCATGATGTTTTCCTGTGTGAAGGATTATTTCATTAGAACAATATGATGTTCTGGGTTTTGCTGGGACTCTAGCTTTGGTCCCCTTAAGAACTATGCAGCAAAACTCAAATCCAAGTGGATCAAAGTCCTCAACATAAATCCTGTTACCCTGAACGTGATAGAAGAGAAAGGAGGAAGTAGCCTTGAGCACATTGGCACAGGAGACCACAGAACACCAGTAGCACAGACACTGAGATCGACAGTTAATACACAGGACCTCCTGACACTGAGAAGCTTCTGTAAGGCAAAGGACATTATTGGTAAAAGACAAAACAGCAGCTCACAGAATGGGAAAAGATCTTCACCAACCCCACATCTGACAGAGAGCTGATCTTCAAAGTATATAAAGAACTCAAGAAACTAGACATCAAAATACCAAATTTAATCCAGTTAAAAAATAGGGTACAGATCTAAACAGAGAATTCTCAATAGAAGTATCTCAAATGGCTGAGATACATTTGAAGAATTGCTCATTAGTCATCAGGGAAATGCAAATCAAAATGACCCTGAGATATCATCTTAATACCTGTCAGAATGGCTATGATCAAAAACACTAATGACAGTCTATGTTGGAGAGGATGTGGAGCAAAGGGAACACTCCTCCACTGTTGGTGGGAGTGCAAACTTGTACAGCCACTTTGGAAATCAGTGTGGAGGTTTCTCAAAATTGGGAATCAATCTACCTCAAGACCCAGCCATACCACTCTTGGGCATATACCCAAGGAATGCTCAATCTTACCACAAGGACACATGCTCAACGATGTTCAAAGCAGCGCTATTTGTAATAGCCAGAACCTGGAAATAATCTAGATGCCCCTTAACTAAAGAATGGATAGAAAAAATGTGGCACATATACACAATGGAGTACTACTCAGCTATAAAAAACAATGGCATCATGAAATTTACAGGCAAATGGATGGAACTAGAAAAGTGAGGTAACCCAGACCCAGAAGGACAAACATGGCATGTACTCACTCATAAGTGGATATTAGGAGTAAAGTACAGGATAACCAGCCTACAGTCCACAGCCCCAGGAAGGCTAGGTAACAAAAAGGGCCACCTGGATTTCCCTGGGAAGGGAAAATAGAAGAGATCTCCTGGGTAAACTGGGGGCAGGGATGAGAGGGGATGGGGGGCGGGACTTGAGGGAGCAGGTTGGGTGGGTTGGAGGCAGGATGGAGGAGGAGAATAATGAAAGTGGTGTCTTGATGGGGGGAGGCATTCGGGGTTAGGGAGAAACCTGGTGCCAGGGAAACTCCCAGGAATCCACAGGGATGACCCCAGCTTAGTGGAGAGGGTGCCTGAACTGGCCATCTCCTGTAAGCAGATTTGGGACTACCCTAATTGTCATCAGAGAGCCTTCACCCAGTAACTGATGGAAGCAGATGCAGAGACCCAGAGCCAAGCACTGGGCTGAGCTCCAGGAGTCCTGTTGAAGAGAGGGAGGAAGGACTGTAGGAGCCAGAGGGGTCAAGGTCATCACAGCGAAACCCACAGAGACAGCTAGCCTGGGCTCATAGGAGCTCAGAGTCTGGACCGACAGCTAAGGAGTCTGCATGGGACTGACCTAGGCCCTCTAACATATGTGGGACAGTTGTGTAGCCTGCTCTATTTGTGGCACTCCTAGCAGTGGGATCAGGGCCAGTCCCCAACACTTGGCTGGCTTTTGGGAGCCTATTCCCCATACTGGGTTATCTCGCCCAGCCTTGATACAAAGTAGTCCTACCTCAACTTGATATGCCATGCTTTGTTGACACCATGGGAGGCCTGCCCCTTTCTGAACAGAAACAGAAGAGGAGTGGATGGGGCGGGGTGCAGAGGGGAGGTGGGGAGAAGGAACAGGGGGAGGGGTGGGAGGGGAAAATGGTCAGGATGTAAAATCAATGAAATTTAGTTAAAAAAAAAAAATAACTGCAGAACACCTGTAATCCTAGCACTTGGAAGGCTGAGGCAGGAAGACCATAAATTCAAGGACAGCTTGAGCTACATTGTGAGACTCTGAGACAAGAAAGAAAAGGGAGCCGGGTGGTGGTGGTGCACACCTTTAATCCCAGCACTCGGGAGGCAGAGCCAGGCGGATCTCTGTGAGTTCGAGGCCAGCCTGGTCTACAGAGCGAGATCCAGGACAGGCTCCAAAGCTATAGAGAAACCCTGTCTTGGAAAAAAAAAAAAAAGGAAAGAAAGTAAGGGGCCTGGGAATGTAGCTCAGTTAGTAGCGTGCTCTCCTGCTGGGACAGGCCTGGTGCTGGTGGCATGTGCTGTTGTACCAGCATTGGGGACATTGAAGGCGGAAGATCTGAAGCTTAAGGTCATTTTCAGTTTATAATGAGTTCAGGACCAGCCTGGGCTACATTAAACTGTACCTCAAAAACAAACTAAGCCAGTGATGCTTTAATCCCAGCACTCAGGAGGCAGAGACAGGCAGATCTCTGAGTTCCAGGCCAGCCTGGTCTACAGAGTGAGATCCAGGACAGACAGGACTACACAGAGAAACCTTGTCTCAAAAAACAAAATAAGGGCCTGGAGAGATGGCTCAGAGGTTAAGAGCACCAACTGCTCTTTCAGAGGTCCTGAGTTCAATTCCCAGCACCCACATGGTGGCTCACAACCATTTGTAATGAGATCTGGCGCCCTCTCCTGTATACATAATAAATAAATAAATCTTAAAAAAAAAAAAAAAAACTTCCTACAGAATTGTCACGAAGAGCCTCATGAGATGTGTTAAATCCTAATGCAAGTCCGTTTGACTGAGACGTAGACGCTGAGGCGTTTATTCAGTACTCAATGGCATTTGTTCAGTACCAGACGTTAAGAAATACGCTTTAGGGGGTTGGGGACTTAACTCAGTGGTAGAGCACTTGCCTAGCAAGTACAAGGCCCTGGGTTCGGTGCTCAGCTCTGGAAAAAAAAGAAAGAAAGAAAGAAAGAAATATGCTTTAAATCTTAGTTCAGGTTTGGAAAATCAGTCCTGTGTCTGCTGGTGGTAAAAGTAGGACATAGTTGACAGGAAGCTGCTCCAGGGAGGAGAGTCTCACGGAGACCGAGACTCCCTCCCGCCAAGTCCTGACCTGTGCATCTGAGGCAAAGGATCTCGAAGGAGTCGTGTGGGCGTGATGCGCAGTGCTCTGGGGTTTCCTGGTGGCTCGCTCTGGAGTCCTTACCTTTTTGGTTTCGTGTGCCTCGTTTGCTAATCCTGTGTATGCATAGGAGCACAGTACTCAAATCAGCTGACACTGTTGAATTTTCAAGTCAAAAATTTGCTGGTTGTGTTTTAGCTTCTGAAGACTTCTTTGATAAGTTAACCGTGGAGCAAGAGTTCATGTCCGGGATAGACACTGATAAGGTACGTGTGTAGCTAAGAGTTTTCCTGCCTGGACCACAGTCAGGACAAATCTTTGTCACCCGCCAGTCCCACAGCAGCTCAGACCCGACCAAGTAAACACCGAGACTTATATTGCATACAAACTGTATGGCCGTGGCAGGCTTCTTGCTAACTGTTCTTATAGCTTAAATTAATCCATTTCCATAAATCTATACCTTGCCACGTGGCTCATGGCTTACCGGTGTCTTCACATGCTGCTTGTCATGGTGGCATCTGGCAGTGACTCTCTCCACCTTCCTGTTCTTTCTTTTCTCCTCTCTGTTAGTCCCACCTATACTTCCTGCCTAGCCACGGGCCAATCAGTGTTTTATTTATTGACCAATCAGAGTAATTTGACATACAGACCCTCCCACAGCGTACGTGGGTCCATCACCTAAGATGAGAGCCAAATAAGCGGCCCATTGTGGTGTTGTCTGTGTTGTTATTGTTGGAGACAGAAACTCACCAAGTAACGCTGGCTGGACTGGAACTTGATATGTAGACCAGGCTAGCCTCAACTCAGAGCTCCTCTTGCCTCTGCCTCCAGAGTGCTCAGACTGAAGGTGAGCACCACTCTACCTGTCCTCCAACCATTGTTTTGGTTCCGTTCGTGATCTCTGTGTGTGTGTGTGTGTGTGTGTGTGTGTGTGTGTGTGTGTGTGTATGTGTGTGTGTGTAGTAAAAAAAGGATATTTGCCTTTTTGGGGTGGGGTTATTGAGAGGACAGTACCTGTCTAGCATGCCTAGAAATCTTGGGTTCAGACCCAGTATTCCTAAAGCAAATAACAACAACAATAACAAGGCACGCACACACACACACACACACACACACATCTGCTGGGTGTGGTGGCCCACACCTCTAATCCTAGCTCATGAGAGATGGAAGTGTTTAAGGCCAGCTTTGGCAACATGGCAAGTTTGAGACCAACCTGGATACCCTATCTCAGAGCAACAACAAATTCAGGTGACTTTCTTTTTGATTTGTTATGTGATTTCTTTAAATATTCATCACTATTAAAAATAATTAATTGTTTAATTTGCAAAGGTTTCTGTTTTTAAAAAGAATTCCTATCACTTCATGCTAGGTAAATTGTTGGTATCTTTTTTTTTTTTTTTTGGTTTTTCAAAACAGGGTTTCTTTGTAGTTTTGGTGCCTGTCCTGGATCTCGCTCTGTAGACCAGGCTGGCCTTGGTCTCACAGAGATCTGCCTGGCTCTGCCTCCTGAGTGCTGAGATTAAAGGCATGCGCCACCGCCGCCTGGCCGGTATCTTTTTTTTTTAGACAAAGTCATAAACCCCAGCCATTGGGCAGCCTCTAAGCCGGCTGTCCCTGCGGTAGAGGTGTCTGAGCAGGGATTTGGTGCCCAGTGATGTCCTCACCACCTTTGCTGGTGTGTTGTGTGGTGGCCGTGAGGTCGGAGCATAGGGACGAGGACCAGTACCTTCAGCGCGTGTTAGGAAGAAGGAATCGGCCGTCCTCCCCATGTTACCTTTCCATGCCTGGAGCAGAGGTTCTCGCCTCCCTAATGCTGCCTGCCACCCTTCAATACGGTTCCTCATTGTGCTGACCCCAGCCATGACACTATCTCATCGCTACTTCATAACTAGTTTTGCTGCTATTATGAATCGTGATGTAAATATCTGACATGCAGATAGTCTTAGGTGACCCCTGTGAAAGGGTCATTTGACTCCCCGGGGGGTCGTGACCCACAGATTGAGAAGCACTGCGTTAGGGGACTAGAGTAGAGATCAAATTGCTTTGAGTCCTCGGACTAGTCAGTGTGCTTACATGTCATTTCCAGGTCAACAGTTACATCGAGGACTGCATTGCCCAAAAGCACGCGCTCATCAAGGTGCTGAGGCTGGTTTGCCTGCAGTCTGTGTGCAACAACGGACTCAAGCAGAAGGTCCTGGACCACTACAGGCGGGAGATTCTCCAGGTAGTGCACCGGAGTGTTTGCATGGCTGACAAGGGAAGCGTCCTCTAGTAATCCACTCGCTGCTGCCGTTTGGTGGGTTGTGAACACGGTCCCGTTTGCTTTTTCGAACCCGTTGTGTGTTCTTGTGTGTGCCCATGCCGTGGCATGCCCATGGAGGGTGGTCAGCTTCAGAGTCTGTTCTCCCCCCACCGCCGTGTGTCCCAGCAGGCCGTGCGGCAGGCGCCTCACCCTCTGGGCCTTCTCACCAGCCCGTCTTTAGCTTGTATCACTGCTGTGTTTTTCATCTAAATTTTAAAATTATGTTTGTTTACTTAGTTCCTTAGCACGTTTGTGTGTGTGTGCACATGTGCCTGTGCGTGCACATCTACCATGGCATGCCTGTGAGGACAGAGGACAGCGTTCATTCGGTAGTCAGCTCTTTCCTTCCACCACGTGGACCCAAGAATCGAACTCAGGTCACAGGCTTGACAGCAGGCTTCTTTACCCAGTAAAGCATCTGGCTGGCCTCTGTAGAAACTTGTATTGCATTCTTCAACTGACTTGCATGTGTGTATGTGTATGGGCCCATGTACAGGACAAATTTCTGATTGTTCCTCTACAGGAAGCTTAGCTTGTTAGACTTTATGGTAAGGGGAAACCCACTGCTATTAAAATTTTTTTCCTTTAACCCGGCAGCATGCCACACACATGCATTTGGGAGGCAGAAGCAGACGGAACTCTGTGAGTTCCAGGCCGGCCAGGGCTATGCAGTGAGATCCTGTCTGAAGAAAACAATTCTCCTATTTGAATGTCTCAGGCAGTATATATTGCTATTGTCAGTCAGTGCTCAGTATATTGATAGTTTTTGTGGATTTTGTTTTCCTCTTTCTTCAGTTACACAGATGACAGAAATTCTCACGAGATTCTGTAAGGCAGGAGGACACGGAGAAAACCGACTGTTCGCCAGCCCTGCCCCATTCCCTTGTTATCCCCAGATGTAGGCAGGCCAGAAGTTTGGTTTGCCTCCTTCCTGCTCCCATTTATTCTACGCGTACAGGATGTGTCTGTGCACAGAGTTCGAGTCAGTGTGTGCTTCAGGTTGGCAAGGCTAGATGCTGCTCTCCAGGTAGCTGACCCGTGGAGATTGTAAAGCACATCAGTGGTCCACAGGGTTAGCGATGACTTGTCTCTTAAAAACCAGAAATAAAACTGTGTGCAGTATTGTACTATTAACCATTTTTGTTCTTAAGTGTGTCCAGAGGACTTACCAGTGTGCAGACAAGCCTTTTGAGAGCTGAGTATATGTAGATTTAATTTCTTTAATTCTCAGGTTGGGTCATAAAGAATGACTTTGAAATAAAAATCTTTTTTTTGTTTTTGTTTTTTTGTTTTTGTTTTTTTCCAGACAGGGTTTCTCTGTGTAGTGAAGTAAAAATCTTAAATCATTCATGAAACAAAAAGCAGGGAGGCCGGGCGGCGGTGGCGCACGCCTTTAATCCCAGCACTCGGGAGGCAGAGCCAGGCGGATCTCTGTGAGTTCGAGGCCAGCCTGATCAATGGAGCGAGATCCAGGACAGGCACCAAAACTACACAGAGAAACCCTGTCTCGGAAAAAAACAAACAAACAAACAAAAATCAGGGTGAGCACTGGTGGACCAGACTCTGAGATGCTCCGTGAGAGTGCCCCCTGCCCCGTCCACTGCGCTGTCCACACTCAGTCCTGACCTTGCTGATGAGCCTGGGCTACAAACCACATTGATTTGTCGGAGTGCTCCTCTTTGGAAATCTGCAGGAGGCCTTTTCCTGACCTAACATCACTGCCAAATGCCTTCTCCTTCAGACCTACGGCTATGAGCACATACTGACCTTGAACAACCTGGAGAAGGCCGGCCTGCTAAAGGCTCAGACAGGGGGCAGAAACAATTACCCAACAATTCGGAAAACGTTACGGCTCTGGATGGACGACGTCAATGAACAAGTAAGATGTGTTCCTGTACTTCATTCTAAGTAGTTCACTGTGACAGTACACACACTGCAATATGTACGTCTCTCTGCTTTCTAAGTGTCTCTTCACATTGACCTATTTAGTGTGTGTGTGTGTGTGTGTGTACAACTTGATTTGTTTTTTCTTTTTCTTTTTTTTTTTTTTTGGTTTTTCGAGACAGGGTTTCTCTGTGTAGCTTTGCACCATAGACCAGGCTGGTCTCGAACTCACAGAGATCCACCTGCCTCTGCCCCCCCCCCCCAATGCTGGGATTAAAGGCGTGCGCCACCACCTCCCGGCGTGTGTACAACTTGAAGTAGTTGGTTCTTTCTTTCTACCATGTCAGTTCTGGGGCTTGAACTCGGGTTGCCAGGCTTGGCAGCAACTTTACTCTTACTCTTTTAGCTCTTTACTTTTTTTTTTTTTTTTGAGACAGGGTTTCTCTGTGTAGCTTTGGAGCCTGTCCTGGAACCTGCTTTGTAGACCAGGCTGGCCTCAAACTCACAGAGATCCGCCTGCCTCTGCCTCCTGAGTGCTGGGATTAAAGGTGTGGGTCACCACCGCTTACTCTTTTCTCGTGCTTCTGGAAAAGCAACGCATGGGTGTGCTGTATCAATCCCCGTCTCAGCCCTAGACAGAATGCTGTCAGATTGGCTCGCTGGAGATTAATAAAGATGTGAACGGAGTGGACCAGCGAGGGGTGATGCAGCGTGGAATCCTCATCAACTGTTGTCACTTACAGTTCCAGGCTGCAGACCATCCTAGCCGGGGCTTGAGGGAGCCAGGCACATCCCACCCAGTTGGGAACAGAGAGGGACGAGCCCCCCTGTGCTTGCTGGGGCTCACGCACTCCCTTCACTTAGTAGTCAAGGGCCCTTCCCATGGGATCGGTGCTGGGTCCTCGCAGCTCAGTTCATGGGATCAGTCATGCCCAGAGGCCCATTCTGCAGTTAGCATCCATCACAGCGGCTGAGGCCTGAAGGACGGGTGATAGGGGTTGTCAGAGAAACTTGTCCTGGGAACCAGAGAGAACTGTGTGGCTGAGGGCTTCCAACTTCCATGTGTGCCACAGCCCAGAGGACAGGGCAAACACACAAGCCACAGTTGTCCGGGGGCTTCTGGGCACGGGGTCCTGGGGAGGGTGTGGGGACCCCGGGAAGAGTAGTTCACAGAAACGTCCTTCTGTGAGAGCAGTCAGCAGTGCAGGAAGACAGCAGCTGCCGCCACGGCGACCGTGTTCCTCACAGAGGCCACCCTTGTGGCCAGGTTTGGTCCTTCCAGAGACACCTAGGCATCTAGCAGCATTTCCACACATACTGTGTGCTCGTGGTCTGCAGAGAGTCTTGGCGTGACAGTCATCCCTTAGTGTGATGTGCCACGTTCCCATTTTATCACATAGGCAGTGTGCTAGTTCACCACTTCCCTGATGGCCTTCCCTTCAAACCACCGACTGCCTAGCAAGGCCTCCAAGAGCCTGCCTGGTGCCTCATTCTGATTCTTTTTAATCCTGTTTACTGAGGGGGCTGGGTGGGTGGGTGGGTTTTCCAGACAGGATTTCTCTGTGTAACTTTGGAGTCTGTCCTGGAACTAGATCTGTAGTTCAAGCTGGCCTTGAATTCATTGAGATCCACCTGCCTCTGCCTCCCGAGTGCTGAGATGAAAGGTGTGTGCCACCACCGCCTGGCTTGTTTGTTTTTTTTATTGGTCCTGGAAATTAAACCCAGGCCTCACACATATTATACATGCTAAACATGTTCTCTAGCACTGAGCTATACCCCATTTCTTCGTGTGTGTGTGTGTGTGTGTGTGTGTGTGTGTGTGTGTGTGTGTGTGTGTGTGTGTGTCTCATTGTAGTCCAGACTAGCCTCTGACTCCCTACGTACAAGTGAACCTTGAACTCCAATCTCATTCTCCCAAGTGTACACCTGTAATTCCAGCATTCCAGAAGCTGAGGCAGGAGGATCATAAGTTTGAGACTGTCCTGGCCTACATAGTGAGATCCTGTCTCAAACAAAAAAACAAATGAAAAAAGTGAAGCCAGGCTGGAGAGAAGGCTCAGTGGTTAAGGGCATTTGCTGCTCTTTCAGAGGTCCCAAGTACGGTTCCCAGCACCAATATCATGTGGTTCACAAGCTCCTGTAACTCCAGCACCTTCTGGACTCCGCAGGTACCTCCACGCTCACATTCACACACTCACAAACAGATACATGCTGTACAGATGAATAAAAATAAGCTTTTAAAAAAAATGGCCAGGTGGTGGTGGTGCACACCTTTAATCCCAGCACTCGGAAGGCAGAGCCAGGCAGATCTCTGTGAGTTCGAGGCCAGCCTGGGCTACAGAGGACAGCCAGGGCTACACAGAGAAACGCTGTCTTGGTAAAACAAAAAAAAGAAAATAAACAAACAAATAAATAAATAAATAAACAAACAAGAAAAATGTAAAGCCCTGGGTGCTAAGCATAGAGCCCATCCAAGGTGCATTGGAGCAGGCCACAGGCAAGAGGTCATTTGAGTTTCTGTCTCCCAACCAAATAACTTCAGTTACCAAAAGCCGCAGGTGGCTCTCAGTCTCTGTTTTCCTCTAATGTCTGCAGAACCCCACAGACATATCCTACGTGTACAGTGGGTATGCGCCCCTCAGCGTGAGACTCGCTCAGCTCCTTTCCCGGCCGGGGTGGCGGAGCATCGAGGAGGTTCTCCGAATTCTCCCGGGACCCCACTTTGAAGAACGGCAACCGCTGCCCACCGGGCTACAGAAGAAACGTGAGTTTCATCTCCTATCCAGTCAGTGTGCTGCTGGTGTGGCTTGTGGTGTGCAATTGCTTTGTAAGAGACATTTGTAAAGTTCCTAGGAATCAGAGTGGAGTCGGTTGCTAATGTACATTGGAAGCCGGAGCTGTACTGTGCCCTTGGGAATAGCAGCTTTCAGTCTGCATTGAGACCCCCAGGACTGAGTGTGTTAAGATTAAAATAGACATTCCACCTGGTACCAAGGTGCACGGTGCACTTGACCTTTTTATACTTTTTGGTTTTTAAATATATTTATGATTATCGTGTGTGTGTGTGTGTGTGCCTGCCTGGAGAGATTAGAGTTAGAGGCAGTTGTGAGCTGCCCGATGTGGGTGCTGGGAAAGTAAACTCTTCTCTGCAAGAACAATGCACATTCTTAACTACCAGGCTGTCATCTCTCCAGCCCTTTTTTATACTTTTAAATGAAATAAACTATTTCAAGAGGCAGCGGTAATCGATATTTTTGAATTCTGAAATGTTTACCTTTTAGGCCAACCAGGAGAAAACCGAGTCACATTGATATTTTTCCTCGGGGGTGTCACCTTTGCGGAAATCGCCGCCCTGCGCTTCCTCTCCCAGTTGGAAGATGGAGGCACTGAGTATGTAATTGCGACCACTAAACTGATGAATGGGAGCAGCTGGATAGAGGCTCTCATGGAAAAGCCACGATAAGTCTGGAAGACGACCATGCCCAGGACAGTGGTTTTGTGTTGAGGACTAAGCCAGCATTGACCGAGTGCTTGCTCTTTCCTACAGAGAAGAGCACATTTGTGTCTCCAGTCTCTACCAACTTGATTCCTAAGGCAAGGTTTGCTTCCGTCTGAAAAATCAAGAAGCTTGGAGGACTTGCTGATGTAAGAAGTTCCTGTGCTCTCTGATTTAGCTGCGTCTGTGCAGGTTCCCTGCCTGTGAAGGACTCTCTGCTGAAGATCGAGCTGATTACCGGGCAGCTTCTGTGAATTAGCCGTCCTAAAGCACTTCTGAGTGCGTGTGTTATCTCCAAGACAGGCCAGTGTAGATGCCGCTGCAGGGGCTTCAGTTTTCTCCAGTGTCCCTTGTGACCCCAGCATCCAGCTGATCCTCCTATTGTGAGTAGTGGCAGCTTTTCAGTTTCTTTATGACACTCTGTCACCGTGGTAACTGCCATATGCACCTCTCTAGCACTCTGGCTCTACTCAAGTTCACACATCTCCCTTGCTTGAAAATACTCAGCTGCTCAGCCCCTGGTGTGGTGTCCACAGCCACTGAGGTCAGTCTTAGTCCAGCAGTGGCAGGTGCCACCACTGCTGTGGGAGTGAGCCATGGCTGAGAGCAGGCATGTTGGTGGAGCTGGGAGTTCATGTGTGTTTCCACCCACCTCCTCATCTCAGCAGCTGGAGCAGTGAAGGGCACCAGCATGGGACCCCGTTGATGGCTTTTCTGTCATCATTCAAGTCTTCAGGAAAATTAGCCTGTCTCAACATTGCCCAGGTCCCAACCCAGGTGTGGTTTCTATGGTCAATCGCTAACCACAGTTTTCTTCTCATTTTCTTCATGTAAGAATTAAGAACAATACACTGCACATTATAAGTGAAAGAAAGCATATTAAAACAACAACCAAAAAAAAAAAACAAAAACAGGAATGGGGGCTGGAGAGATGGCTCAGAGGTTAAGAGCACTGACTGCTTTTCCAGGGGTCCTGAGTTCAATTCTCAGCAACCACATGGTGGCTCACAACCTTCTGTAATGAGATCTGGTGCCCTCTTCAGGCCTGCAGACAGAACATTGTATACATAATAAATAAATCTTCAAACAAACAAACAAAACAGGAATAAAGGGTGGCAAAGATAATGTTTGTTTCTCATGGAATTAATTTAGCCTTGATACTCAATATCTGGAGTGGTGGGGGGTGGGTGATTTCCAAACGGGAAACATCCCTGGCTCAGAACACTCTTTCAGGCTCTTGTTTTCCTAGGGAGTTGGTTTTACCATTGAGCCCCAGTAGGGCTTGTCTCAGCTGCCAGGGAATGCAGTCCACCTTGTCCTCACTGTTTTCCACTCCCGGGATTCGCTTCAAGTCTGGTCAAGCCTGCTTGGCTGGGGCGTTTGTCCAGAGACCAGATACCCGGCTGTAATCCCATGCGTCTGCATTTGTTTCTGAGTCTATATTGGCCTGCTCAGAGCATAGCAAGGTCAGCTCCAAACACATCCTCAGCAGAAGACTTTTTTAAAACCACACACTTGCTTCCTTTGTATACAAATAGAAAGTGGTGGTAATCATATATCATGCCCTTTGATGTCAGTTCATTTAGTACTCAAAGCTCTGTGTCTCTAAGAGTGTGCTCTAGCTGAAAAGGGGTGTGGGGACGGAACATTGATTCCTAGAGACGGGGGGTGGTTTACACCATGTCTGCACTTTGGTTGAGTCGGTTAGATGGACCATTTCGCTTCACCGGCCACCCTGATTAAAGACATCTACACAGACACTATTAATTACACGTCTTCTGTTGCCTTAAACCTAGACCCAAAGTGCTTTAACTGAATGGATTGTAGAGCAAGAGAGAATGGTCAAGGGAGGGAAGCTTGAAATGGGACGCTTCCTAAGAACCCGAAGGCCTCCTCATGAGCTCTAGTCCATTCCTGCTCTGTGTGCACTGGAGTCAGGGTATGATTGGTCATTGCATGCTGGTCCGCCTTGTTCTCAGTTATACATAAAAGGTTAGCTAAACTGGACACAGTGGCACACCTGTCCTGTGAGCATCAGCAGGCTGAGGCAGAGGGATTGAGAGTTCAAGGCCAGCTGGGTTATACATTGAGACACTGTCTCAAAAAAAAAAAAAAAAGAAAGAAAGAAAGAAAAAACCCCAACTGTGTGTGGGGGGAGGCGGGGGAATTCGTTTAACAGGTAATAGAGTGCTGCTGAGTACACATACGGCCCTGGGTTTAATCCTCAGAACCACATAGAGAAAAAGAAAAAGGCCCCGTGGCTTGACCCTAGGAGGAAATGTTTGTGGTCTGAGGAGTTAAATTCAAGCAACCATACTTCTGTTGTTGAGACAAGGTCTCCCTCTGTAGCCCGGGCTGGCCTTGAATTCAGTCCTTCTGGCCGAGGAAATTTTTAAACAGCAAATTGAACTACGTATCTGAAGCCGAGGGGAAGAGGGGCCATGATAAAAGATAGCCAAGCACAGGAACGCAGAATAGAGTTATCTCTAGGTTGTCGGGGTACTTTTAGCATCTGAATTTAGTCATAGGATGACAGAGGTGCCTTGTCAGGCGGTAGAAGGAAAAGACAGTATGTAAAATTTCTCCTTATTTATAAATGGATTAATGTGAATTTTATTCCATGTTGTAGTTCCTTATTATAGTTTATGTTGTGTGTGTGTGTGTGTGTGTGTGTGTGTGTGTGTGTGTATACATTCACACTCGCGGAAATCAGGGGACAGCTTTCAAGACGCTGGCTGTCCTTCCACCATGTGGGTCCTGGGGATCGAATTCGGGTAGTCAGGGCTGGTGGCAAGCTCCTTCACCTGCTGAGCCAGCTTGCCATCCCCCGGTAGGATTTCTGAGCTGTGGTTGCTCTGTTGTTATAAAACACCCCAGTTTGGCAGGTTTGTAGATGGTACAGAGTATAAGCCACATAACTGCCTTGAGGCATCCACTTGAAGGATGAGTGAGGAGGCAAGGGAGGTGTATTTCGAACAGCTTGGCCTCTCATCAGTCTTCACTCTGGTCTAGGTGATGGTATGTATCGCCGCCATCCTTCCCATCTTGTGATGAGGCAGGGCATGGGAGCCCTTCAGATGTCCAGTCCTCTGGGGGAGCAATTACCACTCCCTGGCTTCCTGAGCCGCGTGTTGACGTTCTGCCCCTGTTTTCGGGCAGGCTTCACCGAGGCAATGATTTGATAATAAGAGATCCTGATTAAATTAAGGGGCCATTTGCTTCTGGATGATGATGTTATGAAAGGCTTGACGTCCACACTGCCTGCTTTTCCAAAGGTCAAAACACAGTCTTCATAATCCAGTATAGGCAGAGGAGTAAGCTGCGTATTTGTGCTTGCTTTTCCCTCGTTCTTACATCGGGGAACGGGAAAGTGCTTTCCCTACCGGCTCCCTTGGTTGCCTCACTTCTGTAGTTGAACTTGGAAGTGGCTACACTGGTAATGAGTTTGCAAACTGCTAAACTCTGTAAATTAGGATCATGCACTCTGGGGCTCTCATCTGTGGTTCTCACATACACGTGTGCATGTTCACACTCGCCTTTCTTCAGACAGCAGCTTTCCCGTTAGTAAGACAGTTGTGGTTCTGCCCGGTCCCAGTCTCCTGACAGGGCTGCTCTCAGTTTTAGACACACTGGAAGGACAGCCCAGCTGGGGCGTTTAGACAGACAAGACAAGAAGGGGCTTGTGTACCCACTAGTGTACCGCCTGCGCAGCCCATCTAAGTCAGGAGCCTTGAAAACCGCTGATGCCTCATCCTGTAGACCGTGGAGGCGACACAGGCGGGCAGGGTTGCCAGTGCCCCGCCTGGCCTGGGATTGCCTGTGCACAGCTCCCCGGGAGCTCGGAAACCACACGGAGGTTGTAATTGGTCGATAGACCACACCTAGTTGTTGAGTGCTTCTGCTGCCTGAAGACCTCTCAGCCCTGCCCAGATCGCTGGAGTGTGCACAAGCCTACCCTCGCCAGACCAGAGGGAAGCTGTGGACGCTGTGGCGGAGTCGTGGAAACTTAGCCGAGTGAGTAAACGGGGAAGAGTGGGAAGCTAGAGGCTAGCATGGAGGGGCTCTGCCAGGCAAGGCAGCAGTGGAGATGAGCTGGGTTGTGACTCTTGGCATCTGAGGTGAAATTTGCAAGGATGGGGTGCGGAAAGCATGTATCGGGAAGGATGTGAGCCCAAGATCAGATTGGTATCCAATCATTTGGCACCCTTCGGTTTTAATCCTGACAGGCCGTAAGGCAAGCATGCACACACACACACACACACACACACACACACACACACACCCTTAAAGTCTACCATCGACAATCCTGGGGTCAGGAAAATGACGGAGGAAATAAGCAATGGCCTGCTGCTTCTCCTCCACGCCAAGGCAGGCCCACAGACAGGGCTGCAGCTTGAGGGAAGAGAAAATAAAGCTGTCCTCCACCAGCCCATTAGCGGCACCAACTGCATTAAAAATGCAAGAGATGGTAGCAAGAGAGGGCCTGTTTGGAGTCTAATGCAAAGTCGGGACCGAGAAAGGCCAGGCTCTTTTTCCCCTTTTGGAGCTCAGACGCCAGTGAGAGAGTGTGCGGGCAACTACTGCTTTAGAAGGCACTTGCTTTTTTTTTTTTTTTTTTAAAAAGTTCCGAACAGCACTTTGGGTTTCCTTGGCCTTGGGAGGGTGCTGTCCCGCCGCCGCCGCATGCACCCTGCGCGTGCTCAGGATCCACGTCTCTGCAGGGCGATGCCGTCCTGGTCCACCGTCCACGTGCTGCAGCTGCTGCGGGAGCTGCTGGCCTTCGTGCTCCTCAGCTACACGGTGCTCATCGGGGCGCTGCTGCTGGCCGGCTGGACCACCTACTTCCTGGTGCTGAAGTGACAGCGCCCGGGCCCAGGCTGGCCCCGCCCCCGCCCCGCCCCGCCCCGCCCCGCCCCGCCGCCACCCAGCACCTCCCCTAGGCTGAGCCCCTTCCCCTCTCCAGGCGCGGCCCCGCCCCGCCCCGCCCTGATCCCAGCCCACACCGCCCCGCGTTCCGGGGGCCGCGACCCCCGCTCCGCAGCCTCCCAGCCCCGGCGCCCGCCGCGTTCCGCGCCCGAGTCCGAGCGGTTGAACGCCAGGTGCGACCGTTAGAGCCGTTTCCGCAGCGCTCCCGCCCCGCCCCTCCCGCCCATCCAATCACCATTGCGTCCTCCGGAGGGGGCGTGGCCACGAAGCCCCGGGCTCCCTGGAGCCGGCCGCGCTCGCCCCGCTGCCCGCTATGCTGCGTCACTTCCGGCGTGTGCGTCCGGCGTCGGTCCGCCGCGGGATGGCGGCTCTGAGGAGTTGGACGTGCCGAAGCATCGCCTCCCTGTTCAGGTACGGCAGCGGCGGCCGAGGGCGGGAAGCGGCGGAGAGGAGCCGGGCCCCGCAGCGCCAGCCAGCGCGTCGGCCCCAGGCCGCGGGCCGCCGCGTCCCGCCTCCCTCCGAACTTGGAGGAGCGCACCCCCTCCGTCGCCCGTCGTCCATCACGGGCTCCTCCAAGCCCGGCTGCCTCTCTGGGGCCGTTGAGCCTCCAGTCAGCTCCGAGTGGCCCCGGGACACCGAGGGACAGACGGGTCACGGCGTTGGCTGCAGGCCTGGGCTGGCAGCGCCGGCTTAGCCCACGTCCCGGGAGACTCGGGCACCCGATCGATGCCAGCGGCGCCCTCCGGCTGCCGGCTCCCGGGCTTTGCTAGCAGGGACCATTGGAGACACCTGGAGCCGGGGCCCGGGGTCCAGAGCCAGATCCTGCGGGCCGGAGAGTTTTATCCCGGCGTCAGGTCGCTCAGCGGCTCCGAGGCAACTTTTAAACTTCTCCACCTAGTGGAAAGCACCCATGCGCATTTGCCTGTTGCAGCGCTTGCTGGCCCGGAACTCAAATCGCTTACCTCGGACTCCTGAGTGCTGAAATTAAAGGCTTGCCACCACCTCTGTCGGTTTCTGGGATTTAACAGGCCACCCTGTGGTTTATTTACTTATTTATTTTTGGAAGACCGCTGTTACTTCCTCATTTAGTTTCCTGCTTGGTCCAACTCCTGCACACCCAAGAGCCTTTTACAGATTGACTTGTGCTTTTAAAATTTTGACTTAATGTTTCCAGGTATGGACAGCGTGCTCCCGTCGTGGCTAACTCTAAGAGACGCTGTTTCTCAGAATTGATAAGACCGTGGCACAAAACTATGTTGGCTGGATTCGGCATGACCCTGTGTGCAGTTCCTATTGCTCAGGTATGGGACGGGCACGTGACTCTTTCCCATTTTAGTGAAGCTGCCATAGTTTGACAAGTGCGGCTTCCCATGATGCTGTGTGCACTGCGCTATACCGGCATCTTCTCAGAGTTGAGCATATTTCCCGATTTCCCTGCATCATGATGTTGTAGGAACAGTACTGTTTCCACTTCCTGCCCCTACTCCACCACCCCGAATTGAGGAACCAGTGAAAATCTGAGCATCAGTTGAATTGGGAAGTAGACCTTTATCCTTGTACCAAACACGGAAGTCGAAGATAAACTGCAAATGAGCTTCCCAAGCTCCAGAGGTTAAAAATATATTTCAAAAGAATTAAGAAGTGGGGTGGTAGGCTAAAACAGGGGAGGAGAAATCCTGTTTGTCTGAGAATGGGTGGCTGTTTCCTGGGAATTCATATGCCATTTTTTCTTTTCTTTTCTTTTTTTTTAATGGTTTAGTTTTCACTGAGGTAATCGTCAACTGTCAGTGGATGCACCCTCCAGTGCATCCACTGACTCTCCTCGGGACTGTGAGGAAGTTAGAGGTTGCTTGGTTGTCTCTGGCAACCGTCTTAGATCCCGCCCGCCAGTTCAGGCTAACTTACTTGAGGACATGTATAGGCATCCTGTCTTCAAGTGTAGGAGTGGGAGGATAGGTTAGTAGTGGAATGAGGAACTGGTTAGTAGGTGAGGCCAGATAGTTAGCCAGGAACCAAGTTCCGGTCACCTAGTCAGTACCTGGGGGTAAACAGCACTTCAAGATACATAAAGGACAGACTGAGTATGATAGTCTGTCAGCAGAAGTCTGTCACTGAGCAGAACTTCACTGAACGTTTCTGTGCCATACACTGGGGAGGTAAGAGGTTCTGGGTAGAAAACAAGCAAATGTAAGTTGAGTGTGGTGGTACATCCCTGTAATCCTAACACTGGGGAGGCTAAGGCAGGAAAAGCCTAACCTTGAGGTTAGCTTGTGTTAGTTACATCTTGAGATGTCTCAAAAAAGAAAACAAAAAAACACACAAAAAAAAAACGTGACAGTAGTGGCACATGCCTTTAGAGGCAGAGGCAGGCAAATCTGAGTTTGAGGCCAGCCTGGTCCAGGACGGCCAAGGCTACACAGAGAAACCCTGTCTCGAAAAACCAAAAGAAAGAAAGAAAAGTCAGCTGGTGATGTAATCTGAAGGAACTAGGGTGCAGTGTGATGGGACCCCTTCGTGTAAGGGTGATTCGAGACAGCTGCTCTGGGTAATGTGAGACTGCACCATGGTAAAGACCTAAGTAAGGGAGAAGCCTGCAGCAGAGGATTATGGGTAAAAGCCTGAAGCTGAATTTTGTGTGGTGTGCAGCAAAGCCAGGTGGGCCGAGTGGACCAAGGAACTGTTTAATGGGTGTGGTCACAGAGGTAACCAGGGGTCAGATACCAGGATTTGATTTTTGTGGATCATTGTGAGGCTTAAGATTCTATTCTGAACAGGCCACGAAGGGTTTGTTCTTGGACTATGATGATCTTGTATAGGTTTTTAAGGTCATTTATCTAAGGCGACTAAAGGGCTACGGTTACAATCTAGATGAAATGGTGGTCGTCAGACTGGCAGGCAGCAGAGGAGTGAGGGGGAATTGTCATTTGCTGGGACAGAGGAGTGGGTCTCCATAGCAAGAAAGTTACAGCGTGTACGCTGTAGTCAGTGAGAGCCCAGTGGAGCTATCAAGAGCAGCTGGAAGGAAAACGGTGTTTTGTTTTGTTTTTTAAATCACGGGTTATGTGCTTTAGAAAAGAGCTAGATAAGAAACCAGCAAGCTCACTTCAGCAAAACAGTCCTGATACTTTTGTATCCATTTACTGCAAGTACTTTTAACACCTGAGGCTAGTTAACACCCCATCTGTCTCATTTCAGCTGTCATCTGCATGAACCTCAGCTCTAAAGTGTCCACTTGAACTGACAATACGGCCCTCTTAAAGTGACATTTATTTTGTGTGGTGGGTGACCATCAGGACAGCTGCAAGGGTTGGCTCTGGGGGTGAACGGCAGCCGAGTGCCTTCTTAGCAGCTGAGCCCCCTGTGTTCTCTGTTTTTCTCTGAGAGTTGTGGGGTTTGCCCGCTTCTCTGCATCCCGGGTACTCATCAGTTCTGGGCCACAGGACTAGAGCTCTGCAGTCACGCTCCTGCAGCAGCCTCTGCTCTTCCAAGCTCCCACGACTCCATTACATGCTACGGACAGAGCCAGGCTGTATCCAGTTCGGCCTGCACCCCGGGACCCTAACCAGCCTCCTTTCTCTGTGCCCACCGGCCTTTCGGTCCCTTCCTTCCAAGGACCTCAGAGTCTTAGCTCATCCAGGACCAAGTCCGTCCCTTTAGACCCTTCCTCAGTTTTGTTCACAGGTTTCGGAGAAAGTCTGCTTTGAGGTTTAACTAGGGATGTGATTTCTAGGAAAAGTTACCTGACTGTTCTGTGCGTGGATTCCATCATCTGTAAAAAGTAGTGGGGCCCACACCGGAAATGAGTGAAAACACATTGTAAAGTTAGCATGTTACACTCAGGTTTTCAAGGTGCTATCTCAACATTTCCCTTATGAGCAGAGTTGTCCATCTGTGTACTCTTCAGTTTGAGGTATGTATGAAATGTAGATATGATGAAATCCTTGATTTAGTCACGTATTAAAAAAAACTTTCATAGTCATGCTGCTTTTAACAGTTATTCTGGGCTTTTACACTCCATGCAGCAAAACCAAGACAGTAAGTAGATGACAGAGCAGTTGGTTTTGAGACAGCAAGGTCTCTGTCGAGGAGGAAGAAAGGTTATTTAGCTGATGAGCCACAGGTTTTTTAGTTTGCGTGGCCAAAACCCATCACTCTGATGTAGGGTTCTAGTGATTTTTGTTTCTCAGTGTAAGAGCTGAGGTTATAGTGAAGAGTTCGTCCCTGCCACCAAGCATTCTACTCAGTCTTCTCAGGTTCTCTTCCCACGTCCACCCATTCACGGTCAGACTCCGTGCAGTTCACATCGGATCTCTGAGGTCTTCCTGCTAATGATACCTCAACACGGGCTTGGTAGTTTTCTGTGTGACTCCAGCCACAGCTCCCTTGACACTCCGTTTTCTAGGTGAGTGAGAGTGGAGAGAAAGAAACCTCACCCTGAGATGATGTCCCAAATGAAAGCCTGAAAAGTTACCCCAAAGAAGTGTGCTGCTGTAGGTTCATACACACAAAGCGCAGGGGGATCTGAGACCATCGAGTCTTCATCTTAAGCTTTATTCAGGTTGGAAATCATCTGTTTGTCTTTCAGAAATCGGAGCCTCACTCTCTTAGTAACGAAGCACTAATGAGGAGGGCTGTGTCTTTGGTGACCGATAGCACCTCCACCTTTCTGTCCCAAACCACGTACGCTCTGATCGAAGCAATCACCGAGTATACGAAGGTACGGCTCGTTTTTAAAAAAATAGTTTATTTAACCTTATTTTATGTGCATTGGTGTAAGGATGTCAGATGCCATGGAACTGGAGTTACAGATAGTTGTGAACTGCCATGTGGGTGCTGGGAATTGAACCCGGGTCCTCTGGAAGAGCAGCCAGTGCTCTTAACCGCTGGGCCATCTCTCCAGCCCAGTAGGGTTCCTTTTGTGCAGTTTTGGTTTTGGTTTTCAGTGTGAAGAGGTGGAACCCAGAGGTTTATGATGCCAGGCAAATGCTCTTCTACAGAGCTGCACTCCCACTCCCTCTGGAGCACTGATCTGCTGAACCAGCAGTTTGCAAACTATGCTCACAACCATATCTAGTCTGATAGCTGCTGCGTTTGTAATGTATTGGAACTCGGCAAGCCTTAGGTTTAAGTAGCTTTAGCAGAGGTCATAAGGCTCTTGAGCCTCAACTTTTAAAAAAGATGTTGCTGAGGCTGGGTTTTTGTGGTGGCTCCTTTAGAGTGCTTGCCTTGGGTGTATTCGCAACAACATGGTGATGCACACACATGATCCAGCACTGGGGAGGTAGAGGCAGGAGGATGAAGGTCAAGGCAGATAGCCTAGTACCTAAAATAGCTCATCTGGTTCACTAGGGTTCAAAGAGGTCCGTGATACATACAGTCACCTCCCAGCAGGCAGCGGGCAGCGGTCCCTGGCTCCAGCCCTAGCTGCTCTGGAGGAGGATTGTCTGGGAACCATCTTGGGCAGCAGCACATTAAGCAGGACAGTCTTCAAGTCACCTCTGCGTTTCTTTCTCTCTGCATCTGCCTGGACTGCCAGCAACACTTACGGTTGTTTGGTTTCAAGGCAGGGTTTCTCTGTGTAGCCCTGGCTGTCCTGGAACTCACTCTGTAGACTAGGCTGGCCTCCAACTCACAGAGCTCCGTCTGCCTCGCCTCCCGAGTGCTGGGATTAAAGGCGTGCACCACCACCGCCCGGAAAGTTTTAGTTTTTTTTGGTGACAGAGTTCACAGTATAGCTCTGGAACTTACTATGTAGATCAGGCTGGCCTCAAATTCAGAGATTCTGTTGCTAATGAAAATTTTAAAAGGCAGGCTTGTGTGTGACCCTAGCACTCAGGAGGCAGAGGCAGGTAGATCTCTGAATTCTAGGCAGGCCTAGTTGACATAGTGAGAGCCTGTCTCAAAAACAATACAACAAATGTAACTGATGTCCCTGGCGATGCCTCTGTCTCTTGCACTGGTACAGCTCAGTGAGGCATAGGGATGAAGAGCCAGTTGACCGTAATGGGGTTTTTATTTATGTGCATGTGTTGGAGTGCAGGCCCAGGGAGGTGCCCAGGGAGGCTGGGGTGGGCCTTCTTGAGCTGGAATCATAGGTGGTTAGTTATGAGCTGTCCATATGTCCTGCACTCTGGAAACGGAACTCTGCAAGAGCTTGTAACAGAGTCAGCCTCCCCCTCCTCCCTCTCATTTGAATGTCTGAGGCAGGAAAACAGGGCTGCCCACTGGCAGTTCTGAGGACTGTAATCCATGACACTCAAGGGCTGATCTTGGCCTATATGTGTGTCTTTGTGAGGGTGTGATCCCCTAGAACTGGAGTTACAGACAGTTGTGAGCTGCTGTGTCGGTGCTGGGAATTGAACTCAGGACCTCTGGAAGAGCAGCCAGTGCTCTTAACCACTGAGCCATCTCTCCACCCCAATCCTTATATGCTTGAGACAGTCTCAATATGTAGCTCAGGCTAGCCTTGAACTTGCAATCCTCCTGGCCACATCCTGAGTGCTGAGATCACATATATGCACTACCACCCCAGGACTTTGTTTTCTGAAGGTGTGACTGTCACTAATCCTTCCAGTGTGCCTCACTTAATTACACACTCATTTATTCTGTGTTCGTAGGCTGTTTATACGTTAGCATCTCTGTATCGACAGTATACAAGTTTACTTGGGAAAATGAATTCCCAGGAGGAAGATGAAGTGTGGCAGGTGATTATAGGAGCCAGAGTTGAGGTGAGCACACACACGTGTCAGTCATTTCCATGTAACGGTCTTCACTGTGGCGTCTGAACTGTTACCCTGAGAGTGACTGTGTTAACTCCTTCATGGTCTCTGGAGCTCTTTTCTGAACTTACAGATGACTTCAAAACAGCAGGAATACTTGAAGCTGGAAACCACTTGGATGACTGCAGTAGGCCTTTCAGAGATGGCCGCGGAGGCTGCCTATCAAACTGGTAGGTAAAGGCTGGGTTCTTTGTGTGTGTGCTTTTTACTTTGAGTTTAGTTGTTAAATGAGGACGATTGATGATATCTTTTAGAGCAGTGGTTCTCAACCCTTGAACTTAGTGCTTCATGTCATGGTAACCCCCAAACATAAATTTTTTGTTGCAACTTCATAAATTTAATTTGCTACTGTTATGAATCGTAATGTAAATATTTGATATTCAGGATTTCTGATATGTGTGCTTCCCCCCCCCCCAAAGGGGTTGAGAACCACTGGTTTAGAGGTTTTCCCCATTTCTATGTTTTGAAACATGGTCTTGTTATATAGCCTTGGCTCGCCTCAAACTCACTATATGTAGAACAGGCTGGTCTCGCCCTCCCCAGTGGCAGACCGGGTTGCCACGTCAAGCTTTAACATTTTATTTGCATTCGTGGATGTCGGGCTGCGAGTGTCTAGAAGAGTAACTAGTAAAGCCGCCGCTGTCCAGAGGTGTGTACATCATAAGTGCGTATGGACCTTTAAATAATGAGACCGCAGACATGAAGCTAGAGCGTGTCTGCGCAGGCTCAGGGGCGGCACTTCATACACATGGAGCTAGAATTGTCACTCCCAGGCCAGTTAGGAGTGACCAGACTGAAACTGAGCCTTTGTTTTTCCTGTATGCAAATGTTAGAGCTGGATATGGTGGCTCATGCCTATAACCCTAGCACTTTGGAGGCTGAGGCAGGAGATGTCTGTGAATCTGAAACTAGCCTGGGATACATAGTAAGACTTGTCTCAGGAAAAAACAAAACAAAAACACAAGTTAACATCCTGGAAATGGGGAACCCTGGAGCTCGGGGCCAGAGCTCTGTTTTCTTACTAATGCCCTACACAAAAAACATAGCTGTTTTCCTTTCTGTACCAAGGTGAGATTTTACTGTTGGTGTCTATCCAGTGGACCTACGAGAAAAGATTAAATGTTCAACATCTAATCTGATCCAGTCCCAAACCAGATGTGTACTTTTTCTCCTAGCAGGATATCAGATTGAGGCTTATAGCATTAAGTCCTAATATCGATTTTTTTTTTTTTTTTAAGTAGTGAGGTGATTTTATTTTGAGGGAAATGTTGAGACCGAGTCTCACTCTGCATCCCAAGCCAGCCTTAAGGCTGCAATGATCCTCCTGCCTCAGCCTCCTGAGTGCTAGGGTTATGGGCATGAGCCACCATTCCCCGCAGGTTGTTTGGAAAGTCGGTGCTGCATAATCATATTTTCTGCTCTGCTGGGGAAGAACTGAAACTTGAGAAGGGGAGCGTGAGAGCAGGCATTGTGGGAGTGAGTGGCTCACCAGATGTGGGCAGCTCCCGAGGAAGTGCCAAGCACTGCATCAGGCGCCTCCCGGGGTCCCCACACTCCCTGTGGGAGCACTCCTGGAAAAATGTCTGTTCAAAAGTGTCATACTCCTGGAAGGTACTAGAAGGAGGAATTAGAACCAGGCAGGAGTAGATGCAAGATCATTGATAGACTGAAGTTTTATATTTGATTAAACAGACTTCCCAGCTGCCTCCACTTCTGGAAATACTACTCATGAGTCAAGTTTGAAAGCAGAAACTTACTTTTCTAAAACTTGGATAAGTTTGACTGTAAAAAGTAGTGGGCTAGAGAGATGGCTCAGCAGTTAGGAGCACTGGCTGCTCTTCCAGAGGACCCAGGTTCAATTCCCAGCACCCACATGGTGGCTCACAACCATCTGTAATGAGACCTGATGTCCTCTTCTGGCATAAAGATGTACATGCAGATAGAGCACTCATACGTAATAAATAAATCTTTAAAAAAAGGTAGTGGGGAAATGAAAGCACGCAAAGCTTTTTTGAGAAGTAATAGTACTGATTTCACACACTACAAAGAGAATTGGGAGAAGGGGACAGAAAACGTGGTGGATTGAGTTGAGGCAGAAAATGACAAAGTCTGACCAGCTGGGTGGCCGCCCGCGCCCGCCTTTAATCCCAGCACTTGGGAGGCAGAGGCAGGCGGATCTCTGAGTTCAAGGCCAGCCTGGTCTACAGACTGAGATCCAGGACAGCCAGGGTGACACAAAGAAACCTTAACAGGCTGTGCCAGAAAAATAATTCTAGGGCTAGCAAGACGGCTCAGCTGGTTAAGGCACTTGCCACCACTAATGACCTGAGTTCAGTTTCTGGAACCCACACAGTAGAAAGGATTCCTAGAAGTTGTCCTCTGATCTTGGCCTGTACACTGTGGTATACACACGTGCTCCCACATGAGTATGAAAAAGTTGTAAACAGAAGACACCTGAAACAATATAGCACAGAAAGATGGAAATTATGAAAAGAAAAACTCAGCTACTTATAGAAGCTAACAGCGCTGTCAGAGAGGGAACTGAAGAACAGATTACAGGTGAGATGAGCTTTGCATCTTCAAGATCTTGGTGAGGCAGGGGCTCTCAGTCAGCTTAGAGTTCACCAATGTGGTTGGTGTCACGAGCCAGTTTGCTCTGGGAGATTGGCTCTCCCATCTGTCTTCCAAGGCTGGAATTACAGCTGGCCTTCCTGCCCACCCCACACTTACATGGGTTCTGGGGATCCGAACTCTGGTCCTGGTCCTCGAATTTGGGTGTCAAGTGGTTAACCACTGAGCCATCCCACCAAGATTAATATTCAATTTACACACACACAGACACACACACACACATACACACACACAGTGTTGACCTGCCTCCTGCAAATACAATGCAGTTAACAACATAGGAAGATTGGTTGTTGTACCACTGATGTCAGTCACTTCCTGGAAATTGTCATGCATTGTCCTCAGCCCACTTCCTACATTCCTGCTCTGTGAAGTGTAAACATGCTTTCTGGGGTAGCAGTGTAGCTCAGTGGTAATGCCTTGGCTTTCTTTCTTCTTTTTTTTTTTTTTTTTTTTTTTGAGTCAGGGTTTTTCTGTGTAGCCCTGGCTGTCCTGGATCTTGCTATGTAGACCAGGCTGGCCTTGAACTCAGAAATCACCTGCCTCTGCCTCACGGGTGCTAGGATTAAAGGCGTGTGTCACCAAGCCCAGCAGAGCAGAGGCCCTGGGTTTCTTGACCCCTCAAAAAAATAAAAGCCTGACTCTTCAGAATCTCAAGCTAGGGGCAGGAGAGATGGCTCTGTGATTAAGAGTGCTTGCTGCTCTTCCGAGGACCCTCTTCCGGCCTCCAGGGTACCTCATACCATGTGGCATCCACTCACATGACAATCGAATTATTTAAAAACAGTCCCAAGCTAAAGGAGGGATAAATAGAAATGTGTGAGTATTCAGAGCCTGAGAACAAGTCCAGTCTGTCACACACAGGGGACTTAGGAAGGAGCTCCTGGGGCTGACAAGCTGCCTCAGGTGTCTGCAGCACAGCATGGGACCCAGTGAAAATCCCAGGGGTGGTGGAACACAGCTGTAACCCCAGAATGAGGAAGGCAGGGACACAAGAGAATCCCTGGAGCTCGCCAGCCAGCCTAACCAGTTAATGGGCATCAGGTTCAGTGAGAAACCCTGTCAAAATAATATGGAAAACTTAGTTAGCATACCCGTTTCGACCTCTTGACCTCCACACATGATACATGCCTGTAATCACCAGCACCTGAGGTGGACTTGGGGAGATCAGTAGTTTGAGGCTAGCCTGGGCTATGTGAGATATGTGTATCCTCCACAGATACAAGTAGTCCATGGGGGATTATGCCTATAAAGTATGTCTCATAAATATATGAATGGTAGGTTATCTTTGCTGGAGTGGGTAAATTAGACAAAAAGTGGGCTTAGGGGCTGGTGAGAGAAGGTACTGATTGATGACCTGAGTTTGAGCCTCAAGACTATAGGCACAGCCAGCTACTAAATAAATTAATAAAAGCATGAACTATGAAAAGCAAGTCCAAGAAATCAGGCAAAAGAAAACATTTGAACATAAGTAACTAGGCACAGTCTGAAAGACAAAAGTGGATGAGAGGGGTGGATGACTTGAGGAGGGAGCCGGTATCTGGACTGGTTTTGGGTTGTTAGTCTCGGAAAGGAGGCACTGTGGCCTAGCATCACACTGGTGATGCTTTCCAATAGAGGAACATCACTGTGAACCTAATGCAGGGAGATGTGGAGGAAGTGGCTCTGCCTGTTTACAAGGTGCTGCTTCCAGTCATTGCAGGGATAGAGTGTTACCATCACTCCAGCAGTTCTGGGGGAGGGGGGAGCTCGGGATGTAGAATGAAGAGATCATTGTTGCCGAAAAGATCTTGGAAGGTTCCGTAACTCTTGGCTTAGGGATCGGGCTTCAAGTCCCCGGGTTTGCCGAGCACACTGTCGTGCTTTGTAGCCCCTCTGACGCACACGGATGCAGGGTCAGAACCCCAGGAGCTGGCTGTGCATCGAGCTGGAAACTTGAGTTCTTCTGTTTACACAGCACCACAGGAAATGGAGAAAGCAGGCTGTTGAGATAACTCGGCAAATAAAGGCTCCTGCCACCAAGCCTGACCACCTGAATTCAGTCCCTGGGCCCAAATGGTGTTAAAAAGAGAACTGGGCCGGGCGGTGGTGGCGCACGCCTTTAATCCCAGCACTCGGGAGGCAGAGGCAGGCGGATCTCTGTGAGTTCGAGGCCAGCCTGGGCTACCAAGTGAGTTCCAGGAAAGGCGCAAAGCTACGCAGAGAAACCCTGTCTCGAAAAACCAAAAAAAAAAAAAAAAACTCTAAAAAGAGAACTGGGGTAGCACTCGGGAGGCAGAGGCAGGCAGATCTCTGTGAGTTTGAGGTCAGCCTGGGCTACAGAGTTCCTGGACAGCGAGGGTTACACGGGGAAATGGTGGGGGGTGGGGGAGCTGTCTGGCTTCTACTAGATGACCTCTGGCTTCCACATGTACAACATCCTCCACCTTGAACCAGAAGAAATTAGTGCCATCTAACAGATCCATAGCTAAGAACTAGACAGCATGTCAACCTAACACGTGATCTGGGTACGCAGGTGTTTGCTTTCTCCTAAGAGACAAATGTTAAATATAAACATCACCCAAAGACCATATAAAATCTTTACATAAATCCAAAATAGGTTGAAGAACTAAGGAATCCATAGAAGTAGTAATAATGAAAATTGAAATTACATTCAAAGATGGACACCAAGCCCAGGTTATTGGGGGGGAAGAGTTAAATCTTCAAAACTAAAATTCCAGGTTGAAGATATGGCTCCGTGGCCAACATGCTTCTGCAGACATGAGGCCCCAGGTTCAGATCTCTAGCGCCCATGCAGAAACAAGCTGGGGATGGTACACACTGCAGGACATGCACTGTTCTGGGAGTGGGGTCCCTCTTCTCTCCTGAGGGCTTGCCTGGCTAGCCAGAGTAGCCTAATCACCAAACCCTAAGTGAGGCCAGAGACCCTTAAAAAACCCACACTGCCAATGTGCAGGAAGTGCTGACGAGCCCGTGGTAATTGTATGAGGGCAGCACAGCACCAAACTAACAGGTGAATGGGACTGACTGACTGCTAAACTGAGCTGCAAGTCACATTTGGGCATTCGCGCACGTGCACACACACACATCCCATAATGTTCAAATGAAGCACCTACCTGGGTATAAGAGTGCACCTTATGAGGAAGACAGAAGCACTTGGCTTGGGCTGTATGGGGAGACCCCAGTTGTTTTAACAGTTTGGTACGTGTGTCTGTGGGTGTCTGTGCATGTGGGTGCTCACAGATTCTAGAACAGGGCATCAGCTCCCCTGGAGCTCAGATTACAGGTGGTTGGGAGCCACCCAATGTGGGGTACTCCCCGTCTTGGGTCCTCTGGAGCAGCAAGCTCTCTTGACCACTGAGTCATCTCTTGAAAAGCAGCAAGATGCAGGCCTGACCTCAGAGCAGGACATCAGGGCAGGTGAGCTCATGAGGGCTGCTTGGGCCTGCCTTCCCTGCCTTCCTGTGGTCTCAGTGCACCGTCTTCTCGACAGGAGCCGATCAGGCCTCTATAACGGCCAGGAATCACATCCAGCTGGTGAAGTCGCAGGTGCAGGAGGTGCGCCAGCTCTCCCAGAAAGCCGAAACCAAGCTGGCTGAGGCGCAGACCGAGGAGTTGCACCAGAAAACCCAGGAAGCTGTAGACGAGAGGGCTGACCAGGAAGAGGAGGCCTACCTGCGTGAAGATTGAGGGCTTGAGCCCACCCCCCTGTCTGCCCCTCAGTGGGAAAGCGGGAGTCGGCACCCACATAGTGTTGCCCCAACTCTGCGGAGACAACAGGCTCGGCCCTCGCCAGGCAGACCGGAAGCCTTTTGTGAGCGGTCCCTCTGCTCTCAGCCTCTGTGGGCCTGGTTCTTAGCCCTTGACGTGGTTCGTTCAACACTGTCCCACTCAGCACCTCTCGTGCCAATCTTACCTCACTCCCAAAGCAGTTCACCAACCTGGGCCCGAGGAGGAGGGGTCTTTTCTGCTACACCCTTAAGTTCAATCGCTGTTTAGCTCGTTTTTTTAGTATTACTCAGATTTTCAAGTATAATTTAAATGTTTGCTCCAGAGGAGGGAGCCTGTCTGGTTTCTAAGATTTATGTTTAGAATGTCCTTTGTCCCTGTGAGCACAGCTCAGCTAGGGAGTTTCTCAGCATGACAGTGTTCACCTGGTGCTCCCCACAGGGCTTTTCCAACACACACACACACACACACACACACACACACACACACACACACACACTGCTTGTTCGCTCCTTCCAGAGTTTCTCCACTGTGTCCAAAGGAAGAGAAGTTTGATGTTTGCATTAAAAAAAAAAAAGTCTTTGTGGCCGTCCTGCCGTCTTTCCTTCACTGCCTAGGTGGTGGGAGTTGTGGGGGTCCTGGCCTTCTGGCAGCATCCACTCCCATTCAGCACATGCTCCACAAGTTTGCTGGGTTGCAGCACTTTGAACCAGGAAAGGTGGGTGGCATTGTAAAAATGAGTTCATTTCCTGCGGACCAGCAGGGACCTGATCTATTTCTCCTGGTACAGGAAGTCAGCAGCCACGCTAAAGCTGTGGCTCAACCCACCCCTCAGGGCTGGGCTTGGGGGTCGCTGCACATTTGAGGCCCTCATCTGTCACCAGTGCCCACATGACCCACATCTCCAGGGGGCTGAGACGGTGCACCAGAAGGAGTCCTCTGTACAAGCAGGGGTCCCAGGAGTTGGGGGGCTGTTGGATTCCAAATGTCTTGAAGCCAGCATGGTGTGTGGGGCTCACCCCCAGCTTCTGCAGGCACATCCCCACAAAGACATCATCAATGGGGAAGAGTTCTGCCTTTTCCATGGCTGTGTGAAGACGCCTCACAGTAGCCTGGGACATAACATAGCCACCTCCTCCTGCATAAGGTGGGTAGTGGCGGGCCCTGTACATGGAGAATGGGATGAAGTATTTGACCTTGGTGTTCCTGTTGGGCCGGGCCTGGTGGATGACATCGCCCACTAAGAGGTCCTGGGCGGGATCCCGGCCCTCCAGGAACTCGAGCACATTGGGGACATGGATGAAGACGTCATCGTCCCCCTTCAGTATGAAGTGGGCCTGTGTGCAGGCGGCCGCCATCCAGCGCTGCACATGCAGCTCCTTGAGGGTCAGGTTGAAGAAGTCCTCCTCAAAGTCCCACTGCAGGATGTCATCGAACTGCCAGCTCTCATAGGCCAGCAGCTGGGCGGGGGGTACAGGCCCTGCTACCCCCAGGAGGAACACCAGCTTCACCTGCCGGCCCCTGACCCAACTCCCAGCCCGGCCCCAAGTGCTTCTAATGGCCGCACGCTGCTCGACATGACCAGGCTGTGACTTGATGACCAGGAGCAGGAAGGTGTCCCTGGCACACTCGGAAGGCTCCAGCAAGGTGGAGAAGTTCCGGCAGTGTCGATAGGTTAAGAAGAGGCGGTGGCGGCTGGGCAGGGACAGGGAGGCCTTAGCAACTGCTGGGTTGGGTGAGCACTGGCTGTGCCAGGGCCTTGGCAGTGCCCTGGAGTGCTGGTGGGCCTTGGGGCTCCCTGCTGGCGTGGGCTCCTTCAGGAAGAGCGGGCAGCAGAGCAGCCATGCCACAAGGCTGCAGAACAGCCCGCAGCCCAGCCTGCGCAGCATAGTTGAGGCCCTGCCGGGAGAAAGCATCTGAGCTGGGCTCACACGGCCCTGGTTTGGGGAGCAGAGTGAGCTACCTGCAACCCCTCAGCAAAGTCCTTGCCCGACTCTGGGACCTGTGTCTTGGTTTTTCAAAACAGAGTCTCGTTTTTGAGTAGTCTAGCCTGACCTTGCTCGCCTCAGCCTCCCCAAGGGCTGCGATTATGGGCATGAGTCGATTTGCACAGGTCTCCCCTGGAGGAAAGACGAGAAACACCTGCCTTCCAGGTGCTGCCCTCTTGGCAGGGCTGGGCAGCCAGCATCTCCCTCCCACGTGGCCTGTAGCTGTCGTAAAGCTGAGACATAATAAACACACGGAATCTTAGGGAAAATAGATTAGCTTCAGTCTTGTGTCACATGTATTATAAGCCTTAAACCTAACGTTCTGAGCTTTCCAGACTCACAACCGTTGAACCAAAGCCTAGAGTGAGCCTGGCCTCTGGCAGGTCCTGTATTGAGTTTCTGGGTGATACAACCCGACACACCAGAGTCCCAGGCCCCTTGGGCGAGGGAACTTCCTAACAGGGCAACAGGCCATGGTGGTTCACAGCACAAAGTGACAGCTTGAAAGGTTGGGGGAGGGGCAGGTCTCACCCAAGGAACTACAGCTTGGGCTACATGCCACCCTCCCTTTTCTCTAGAGTTCCGGATCACGAAGTCTTAGAGTGACCCAAAGATAAATGGTATTCACCGGAGTAGCCTTCGGTAACACAGCTCACCCTTACTTCCCATCCTTACTGTCTTTTGTCCCTCCAGGTGTGGCCCAGCCTTGTCTTGCACCCTGCCTAATAAGTTTTCTGATTCCCCCACCCACCCCCAGGCAGGATCCCATGCCCTCAATAACCTCAACCCTGCTGTTTAGCCACAGATGTTAAACATCTGACCGTCCCGCCCCCACCTCGACAGTGCTGGGACCATAGGCAGGTTATGTGGTGCTGGGAGGCAGGCATGCTGCAACTGAGCCACACCCCCAGGCCCCACACAGGTCTGCCTCCTTCCCCTGGAGCGTGGAGCCACAGCCAGAGCCAGCTCCACACCTACACATGGGGTCCCGAGTCACAGGTGTGACAGCCAAATCTCTGAATACACATCACCGCATCTTTCCCATTCTTCTGTTCAAACCGTCTCTCTGGGTCAGCCTCGCCCCCGTTGTCCTTAGAGATGTCCAGAGCATCTCTCCTAGCATCCCTAGTGTTAGCCAAGCAGCTAGGAACACCCTGACAGGCATGAGATAGCCCAGACAATGCTAATGAAGTGACTAAGGAAAGGTTACAAGACCTTGGGACATTTGAACAAGTGCTTGAAGCCCGGGAGCAAAAAGTGACAGGCTGAGAGAGCAGCCAAGCTCCGGGCTGGAGCAGGAGCCACGCAGACAATCTGAAGATGAGGAGAGCATATGGGGGGTGGGAGGTGGGGGGTGGGGGGGCTAGAGCACTGCTCATTAGAGAGAGCTGGGGATGCCCCACAAGGCGGAGGAGCAACACCTGCGGGTGGAGTCCAGGACTAAATACGTGCCTATGGTTTTAATGTCATTCTTGCTGTGGCTTAGGTTTCAGGATGTGAAAGACCTGGGGGGGCGGGGGCGGGAGGGGGCCGAGGCTGCTAGAAAGCTCTTAGGCTGCAAAGCGGGGCTGGACCTCGCGGAGATGTGGGGGCCCGGGGAGCCGTAACTGCTCCAGGATCTCAGGTGTGCGAAATGGATCGCGGCTGTGCCAAGTCCGCTGCCGTCCGCGCCGCTCACCTCGCGAGGGGCGCTCTGGTTTCTCCCTTGACCTGGTAGCCCCCTCCCACGCCGCAGCACCCCACGCCCACCCAAAGTCCCCGAAAAGCCCACTTCCCTGTCCGAATCTCCGTCCCGCGGGGCCGGATCCTCCCACCGTACCACTCGCCCCGGGTTCCGCGCGCCCTCGCCCTGGGGGTGTCGGCAGCCTCAGGGCCCGGGTCAGCTCCATTCTTTCCGCCTGCAGCGCGGTGCGTCCGGGCAAACGCCCGGAGCAGACCCGAGACCGAGGGGCGACAGAAAGCCCGGGCAGCAGAGGCGCCCGCAGGGTGCGGTCCCCGTCCCTCCCGGTAACGGGATCCGGGTGCCGCAGGCTGCGTGACCTCACGCCCCCACCCAAGACCTACCTAAGCTCCCGTGGGGACCGCGCGCCTGCAGAGCCTGCGCGGCTTCTCACCGTGTGCGCTAGGTAACCCTGCTGGGCGGGGCTTCAGGGGCGGGGCCCCGGGCTTCGGGGGCGGGGCCCAGGCGAAGGCGGAGCTCCGGGGGGAGGAGCAATACGCGGGGGCGGGGCTCCAAATGGAGCAATAGCGAGACTCTTCTGGGCGGGACGCCAGGGGGCGGGGCCACGTGGAAGGGCGGGGTTCCCGGCGGGGGCGGAGCCCGAGGCCCCGCCCCACCATGCTCTCCGTCCGCGGTTGCCTCGGTGCATCGGTAGCCGCTGCAGCGCTCCTCGCCACGCCCCTTTCCCCAGATCAGCCGCTACACAGACAGCCAAGCTCCGGCCGCAGAGCAGCCTTTCTTTACTCTCCCCAGCTAGTCAACCAGGCTGAGGAATGCTTCCTCCCCCGAGCGGTACTGTTGCAGCTGGATCTGGACCTCCACGGTCAGGGGCTCCGGCTGGTACACGCTTTCGAAGGCTGGAACTGCCGTTTTTGACTTTTCTGAGGAAATAAACGTGCCAGCAGATGAGTCCCAAGGGCGGGCTGTATAGGCTGCAGGTCTCCCCGGTCTTGGACCTGCTCCTCCCTCATCCCGAAACTCTAGCCCTGTTCTCCGACCTAGAGGAACTCAGCTTCTGAAAGAGATCAGGCCTAGAATGTCAGCGGTAATGAAGAATAAGTTTAGGGGCTGGGGATTTAGCTCAGTGGTAGAGCGCTTGCCTAGCAAGCACAAGGCCCTGGGTTCGGTCCTCAGCTTAAAAAACAAACAGAGTAAGTTCAATTGCATCTATCGAGATCATTGAATAAGGCCCAGCTGTGTGAGTTGCAAACGAAATTAGGTGCTTTTTGCCACCAAGCCTGACGACCTGAGCTCCATCTCCAGGACCCATTTGTCCCTCTGATCTCCACGTGCAAGCCACGCCCCCCCCCCCCGCACAAAATAAATACATAAATAATTAAATAAATACATAAATAATTAAAAAGAAAGAAAGACACTGAGGATGTAGCTCAGTTCGTGGAGAGCCAGGAGGACTCGGTCCCCCCTTATTCCGGTCCCTTCGCCTTTCCCGGCACATCAGAGCCTGCGGCTGGCAGCTGCGCACTAGGGGCTCTCGGGACGACCCTGGACTTGCTGGATGGAAGTCATTCTCAGTCCCTTCATTCCTGTGGCTCTACACCCAGGATGGCCCCGAGGCCTCGGTCCTCACCCTGCCCTCGGTGGCTGCTGGTGGGTCTTACCTTTTTTGGGACCTTTCTTTATCTTCTTTGAATCCTGAGAGAAAGAACCACAAAGCCAGGGGCTTGCTGGGACAGAGGCCGACCCTGAGACTGACTCTGGGGGCCACCCACGCCTCCCTGGACCTTGGATTCAGCTCTTGCTGACCTGGGCCACACTTGCGGAGGAGCTATCACCAAAGCAGCGACCATCAAGGTGCCCAGGCAGCCCTGGCATCCAACCGGGCCCCACCCCCACCCCACCCCTCCTGACCTCACCCCATCCCTGCCTGGCCCAGCGAGCTGAGCTGTCCGTACGGACGGAAGAGGGGAGGCCGAGACAAAGGGCCTCTTAGTACCCTGGCATTCGTCAACTTGTCAGACTCCAGGGTGCGGACCACCCCGAAATTACACACGGTGGTCACCGCCGTCTCCCCTGCCAGCAAGGGCTCCAGGTAGACCAGGCCGCTACCCAGCACGCGCAGCACGGGCGGGTCCTGGCGCAGTTCCCGGGGCGGCTCCTTCTTCTTCTTGGGCGCCTTTTTATCCTGTGGGCAGGGCCACCAGCGCAGGTGTGAGCCGGACTGGGCTGCACTGCCCTCCCGGGCCCCGCCCCAGGTGACCTGAGCAGGCCTTACCGCGACCTTGGCCGCCTCCTCTGCCTTCTGTTTTTTCCCTTTCCCCTTGTCGTCCTTCCCTTTCTTGTCGTCCTTCCCTTTCTTGTCGTCCTTCCCTTTCTTGTCGTCCTTCCCTTTCTTGTCGTCCTTCCCTTTCTTGTCCGGCAAGGGACTCTTGGCGGGCAAGGGACTCTCGACCGGGGTTGGCAACACAGGCCAGGAGAGAATCTAGAAGACGAGATCGGGCCTCAGGGGAGCAGGGGAGGCTGGCTCCTGGGGCCCCACCCCACCTTGTCCTTTCTGGAAAGGCTCTGCCAGGCAACTACGGAGGGAGCAGGGGTATGAGACCACCCCGAGAAAAAGGTCACGGGAAGGATGTGGACCCAGAACCCTCCAGCCAATGAGAGGCCAGAGTCCCCGCTCCGCCCACCTTCTCCTCCACGATGGTCACGGTGGTCCCGGCCAGCAGGAAGGCCTTGACCCGCACCAGCTCCTTGAGGGTATGCTTCATCTCATAGTTGCAAGGAATGACGTCGGTCCAGGGCTTTCGGACGGTGCTAAAGAGCACTGTCCTGGGGAGTGAGAGACACGCGGTGTGAAGGTCAGGCTGGGCTGGGCTGGCTACCTGGGGCAAGGCTGCCAAGCGACACCCAAGAAGACAGCAAGCACCTACAAATGGTGGGGGACCAAGACCTGGGCAGGGCAAAGGAACCAAAGGGCCAGGGAGGGACATTGGCAAAGAGGCGATCAAGGACAGAGCAGAAGCGCTCTTCTGGGCATGCTCTGTGTGGGACAGCTGAGGCACTCCAGCTAGAATACAGAAAGGTTTTTGTTTGGTTCTGTTTTTGAAAGAAAGTTTTTGCTCTATAATCCTGGCTGGCCAAGAACTCACTAAATAGCTGGTGCTGGCCTCAAACTTGAAGTAATCCCCCTGCCTCTACTTCCTCAATGCTGGAATTGTTGGTCTGTAACCACTATGGTCAACTCCAAAGTTTAAAAAACAAAACCACCGGGCAGTGGTGGCACACGCCTTACTTGGGAGGCAGACTCGGGAGGCAGAGCCAGGCAGATCTTTGTGAGTTCGAGGCCAGCCTGGTCTACATAGAGAGATCCAGGAAAGGCACCAAAGCTACACAGAGAAACCCTGCCTCGAAAAACCAAAAACCAAACCAAACCAAAAACAAACAAACAAAAATAAACCCAGCAAAGTTGGGGGGGGATCATAAACACAAGTCTGTGTTTAAGGGGCTGTGTTTAGACATGTGACTAAGTAAACAGCAGGAAAAAAATAGACTTTAAAATAAAATGTGAGTACAGGCACATAGTGGGACAGAGGGCTGAGCATGTGGTAGACTGCTTGCCTATATGCACCAAGCCCTGGGTCCATCTCCAGCACTGCACAAAACCAGATGTGGTGGCACATGCCTGTAATCCCAGCATCTGGGAGGAAGGAGGAGGAAGTTGAGGAATTCAAGGCTAGCCTCAGCTACATAGTAAGTTCAAGGCTAGGTTGGGCTACATGAGACCCTGTCTTAAAAAAAAAAAAAAAGACAAAAATATCTGAAGCCAAAAAATGGACAGACTGGACAGGAGAAATGAACAACTCAGCAATGTTGGGACAGACTTCAAAACTGTATTTCCGGACTGGCAAGATGGCCCAGTGAGTAGAGCAGCTTGCCACCATGCCTGACTATCTGAGTTCTGTCTCTGGGACCCACGTGTGCTTCACGGCTTGTCCCGGGCTCCCATAAATAAATCCACCAAGTAACAAACCCTCATTTCAACAACGGGGTAACACAGGAAACTTGAACAACCCTGTAAGCTAAGTGGACCTAGCAGTCGCCTACAGAAGGCCCACATGGCAGTGGCCCACACAGGCTCTTCTCCATGGCACCCTGGACACTGGTTTTCTTCCAGGTCTAGGTTGCTGTGGCTGCTCCCAGATTCCTGGGTTAAAGCAATCCTCCTGCCTCGGCTTCCTGCGTAGCTGAGACAACAGGTATAGGACTCAAAATATTTTTACCATCTTTGCTATTGGCTCCCTTCTCCTCCTCCTCTTCCTCCTTTCCCTCCTCCTCCTCCTCCCTCTTCTTCTTCACTACTGGGGATCAAACCCAGGATCTTGTACATTAGACCAAGTACAACAGCCTGGGCCTCCCCCAGCACGGCTTCATGATCTTCCAGTACACACTTCACTGGTGTGGATTCCTAACATGCTTCCTAGACTCCTGTACAATGAAGCTTGATAGTATTAAATAATAATCTTCATTTCCCCATCCTTTTTTTTTTTTTTTGCCAATCTCTATGAGTTTGACTAAAAATCATAAAAATGGAAACATGCAGTATTTATTAATCATTTGTGATTGGCTTATTTCATTAAGCAGAGTGTCCTCAAGGTTTGCCAATATTGCCAGTGTGGTGACCCATGTCTTTAATCCCAGCACTCCAGAGGCAGAGGCAGGCAGATCTCTGAGTTTGAGCCCAGCCTGGTCTACAGAGCGAGATCCAGGACAGCAGGGGCTACACAGAGAAACCCTGTGTTGAAAAACAAAACAAACAAAAAAACCAACAACAACACCTTCCTTTCATCAAAATTCATATTAAGTGGCTAGAGGGCTGATTTGGCACTTAAGAGCACCTACTGCTCTATCCGAGGACCAGGCTCAGATCCCAGCACCCACGATTGCATGGCTCACACATACTTGTAATTACAGCTCCAAGGGATGTGACTCCTGCTTGTGACTTCTGTGGGTGCCCATACAACACACGTGGTCATGTGTTTATGTGGCAAGCACTACACCTACTGTGGGAGCCCACAGAGGTTTCCTGGTGAGATCTATGCTTGCTTTACCAACCAGTGCTGCATCAGAGGATGATTGGACCACGGGCCTGGGTACCAGGTGTTTGGAAGGGTCTGCACTTGGCTGTGTCTAACAAGGGGGAGGTCTTTTGCCTCATCCCTTGGCATTGTTATAAAAAGCCCTGCTGAATAAAGTTCTGGGCCGGTGGATAAGGATCCAGGCCCTCCTGAGGCTATCCTGTGTTTCTGTCTTTTTCTCTCCTCTATCCTTCTGTCTAAATCTCTTATCCCTCTCTCCTTAAGAGCACCCTGGGGTAAAAAGGCGGGGTCTGGTCCCCCACAACCCACTGAGCCATCTCCCAACCTAAGCACTTGGGCTTTGAAAGGTTCCCACCACTCTCTAACTGGTCAGAGTTCACTGGGTCTGGACAGTCTGCATAGTGTGGAATTGTAGATGTCAGGTAATGGGTGCCCATGTGACCAGATTCCAGTGAAAACAGAATCACCTGGCTTAGGCAAGCTTCTCCATGAGACATAATTTCTCAAGAACTGTCACAGCTTGTCGACCTACTGTGTGACCCCAGCATGACTCTACTAAGACTGGACTCTTAGAAGCTTAAAGCCTGGGCCTGATTTCCTCTGGACATTCCCCACATGCCTCTTCATTCATTCATTCATTCACTCATTCAGAGACACTCATTATATAGCCCAAGCAGACCTCAAGCTCACGATCCTCCTGCCTCAGCTTCCTAAACTAGGATTACAAGCATGTATCACCATACTCACCCTCTTTTTCTCTCTCTGTTTTTGAGACAGAGTTTCTTTCTCTGTGTAGCCTTGCCTGTCTTGGAACTCACTCTGTAGACCAGGCTGGCCTCGAACTCACAGAGATCCGCCTGCCTCTGACTTCCAAATGCTGGGATTAAGGGTGTCGGCCAACACACCCAGCCGCTTACCCTCTCTTACTAATATTCCCCCCCAAGTAAAAAAGCAATGATAAAAATTCCTCAGCTTGAGCCCTGCCGAGCAGCATAGACTACAGGAGATCCCGGTTCAATTTCCAGCGTCGAAACTAAATGACTCAGCGGGGACACCCCTCTTGACACAGTCAGCTGAGTCCATCCCTGCTTCTTTCAGGGCAGTGGAATCAGGACATCTCCATCAACACTGGGAGCGGAGGCCCCAGGATCCAGGCAACCCCGACTCCCGGGATCTCTGCAAGCTTAGATCCGGTACTCAGCCGAGGCTTAAACTCGGTGCAGCTGGGTCCTAGGGATGCTCTGCAGACACCGAGACTCCCTCCCAGCAGGAACAAGCCCAACAGCTCTTACAGCCCATTTTAGAAGCTAACCTCTCACTCCCCAGGAGTGCAGAGTGGCAAAGCCCATGAAAGGTCAAAGCCTGTGAATCAGAGCTCGGCCACATTGTGTTTAAATAGCCACATTGTTTCCTGCATTCTTATGAAAGCCAGCAGGAAAATCATCACTCGATACATACCAAGATGTGTTTGTGTGCGTGCGTGCCTGGGTGCGTGCGTGCTCACACATAAAAATTGGGTGTACTAGGCAACAAAAACCTGCTTGGTAGGACTGGTGGTACCTGGAATTTGAGCTACTCAGGGGCCGAGCCAGGAGGATCACAGGTTTGAGGCCGGCCTAGGAAACTTAGTGAGTCTTTGTATCCAAGCACAAAGTGAAGCAAGCCTAGGGATGGGGGTCCTGCCATAGAGTGCTTGTCCAGTGGCAGGAGGGCCATTGCTTCAGCCTCTCGGACTGCGACCAAAACAAAGAACGTAGTGCCTGGAACCGAGGGCCCTTGCTACATTTTCTATGAACACATCCCAGATGGATTGAGAAGCTAACGGGGTTGGGGAGACGGCTCAGAGCTTAGGGGCACCAGCTGCTGCTCTTGCAGAAGACCCAGGTTCGGTTCCCAGCACCCACATGGCAGTTCACAACCAGCGGTAACTCCAGTTCCAGAGGATGCTGGATCCTTCTGGACTCCTCAGGCATTAGACACATATGCAGTACACTTACGTACATGCAGGCAAAATACTCATACACAGAAAGTAATCACATTTGGTGTTTTTGTTTGTTTGTTTTGTTCTTAAAAGAAAAACTATAAGAATCCAATTCCAGCCGGGAGGTGGTGGTGCACGCCTTTAGTCCCAGCACTCGGGAGGCAGAGCCAGTTGGATCTCTGTGAGTTCGAGGCCGGCCTGGGCTACAGAGTGAGATCCAGGACAGGTACCAAAACTACACAGAGAAACCCTGTCTCAAAACAAAACAAAACAAAACAAAAAAAATAGCTGAGATGGAAGCTATCCTCTGTCCTCTCCATTGACAGGAGAGTCGATCTTTCAAAGAATTTTACCCCCCACGCCCAGGCATCTGGAGCTCCGTTGTACTGAGCGGGAGGTTGGGGCTCCAGAAAAGAAGAGTCTGTGGCTAAGCCCAAATCTACCTCTAGCTCACAGCCTACGGGCGGGCTAATGAGAAGGCCCAGCCTCGGTAGCTTGTGGCTCAGCTGTCGGACAGCTCAGGAGACGCTGCAAGAGCAGCCCTGGCTGGCGGCCACCACGGATGCCCCACCTGCCCAGCCGCCTTCTACCCTTACCCTGGGGACGGACAGAGCCGCGCATCTATGCGTGGCCGCAGCTTTGACAGTTCTTCAGAAGAGTCAATGGACTGCGGCAGCGGGGCAGAGCGGATGGAAATGGTCGTCTCCGACTCCTCCATATCCGTTATCCCAGACTCTCCCGAGTCCTCGGCCATCAGATTCATCTCAGCTATAAACTCAGACATCTCCTGGGACATGTCCTTGGGAGACTCTTGGCGAGTCTTCTGACGGCCCCCCGGGCGGGGCTGGCGGGCCTGGCCCTGGCGGGCTGGGGCTGGGCGCTGGGGCCCCGCGGGGCGGCCCGCCAACAGAACCTCAGGTTGGTCCTCCTGCTGGCCCTCCTCGTGACCCTCCTCATCTAACTGCACGGTGCTGGAGGAGGGCTCGATCTGTTAGCAGAGACAAACATGCCGCAGTGAGTGTGGACACGGGCGAACGTCTGGGTACCTTATGGATCTGTGGTGCTGGAGATGGAGCACATCTGGCCATATCCCAGCCCTACACCAGCTTAAAGCATGATCCGACACACCAGCTTAGGAGGCAGAGACAAAGGCCATCTGGACAGAGCAGACAGGCCTCTCCACCCACGTGGTGTCCTTGGGTTTGCCTGAGATGCAGAGGTCGGGAGGGAGACTTTGTAGAGTGGGCCTGAGGGGAAAAGTCTGCTCTGCTTCCTGAGGTGTCACAGGGGCAGGAGGTGAGCGTGGCTGAGACTCACTCTGCCTGGGGAAGGGGCGAGCAGGCGGAAACCAGGTCCCTGAATGGAGGAGAAGCATGATGCTGTGTTGGAGATTTTTTTTGGGGGGGGGGGGCGCTAAAAAGCTGTTCCGTGTGCACACAAAAGCATGCAGGCCTGTGTGAAGCCCACGCCGCCCCCCCAGATTGGCAGGGCCATACCTCAGCCAGAACACTGTCAGGCTGCATCTCGGCCATGGCGCTGGCGAAGGCGTTCCTTTCGCCTTCTTCGTCCTCCACGAAATCATAGGTCACATAATAGCTGTAGCTGATGAAGGGGCCATCAGGTCCCGGCTCCGGGTCCAAGATAGAGGTGTCCATCACCCCCCTGACATTTCCAATGGTCACCACAAACTGTGCCTCTCGTGCCAACATGTCTGCGGGGAGTAATGAACGGCAGGCTTGAGGGACCGGGGCTGGGGTAGGGAAAAGCAAAGACATAGGGTCTGGTGACCTCCCCCCACCCCCCACCCCCCCATCCCCCACCCCCCACCCCCCCGCAGCTAGAGCCCCGACTCTGCCAAGTTCGGTGGGAGTGAGCCGTTAGATGCTCTGAAGCCTTGTTTTCCCATTTGCCCAATGCGGGTGCTGAGAGGTTCGTGGCAGAGACAGTTCTGAGAGAGAGACACAGAGAGAGGTGGGAAACCTCTGCTACTTCAGCTGGTGTCTGTGACTGCGGCCACCACCGCCCCCCGAGTCACCCCGCTTGGACTGTCAAGGGCTCTGGTGCACCTTGTACCAGGAGCCACAAGGGGGTGATGTCAAGCCACCACAGAAACAAGATCTACCCGGAACAGAAGCCGCCCCAAGGCCCAACAACCACAGGGGTCCTACCTACATTGAGAAAGCCCAACCAGGGTAGCTTAGTGTACCCGAGCCGGGTTCAAGGGCAAGCAGAGAGCTGCTGGCGAGCTTCTGGGTGAAACAGAGGCCGGGCACGTGCGAGGCACCTACCACCGTGGATGCTGAGTCCCCGAAACTGGTGCTTCTCGCTGGGGGACACGGTGACGTCATCCAGCACACAGAGGCGCGTCAGGCTGTCCACGGTGAAGCCACGGTAGTATGGCACCAGGGCCAGCGGGTTCCCCTGCAGCACTAGCAGCCTCAGGTGCTGCAGGGTGCGGAGCCCCCCTATCATGCTCTGAAGGTCGGTCAAGTCGTTGAAGCCCAGGTCCAGGGAGACGAGTTTGGGCCTGGAAGGTTGGCCACGCTACTGGTTAGGAAGTTCGGTGAGCCGGGGGTACGGCACTCTGGGCCACACGCCTTGTTCTGTCCCTGGACCCGGATCAGCTCTGAGCCTGTGTCTCCTTTCTCTTCCAGCCACACAGCCTGAGTTCCTGGACTCTCCCAGCGACCCCCACCTCCCTTCCACCTGCACCTCCCTCTCTGTTAACTAGCAGCCTAGTGCCGTGCTTCTAGAAGGTTCTTCACAAATCCCCACTGATGGACACGCTGGAAGCCGCTGGAGGAGGGTGGGGAGGAGGGTGGGGAGGAGGGTGGGGAGGAGGGTGGGGAGGAGGGTGGGGAGGAGGGTGGGGAGGAGGGGGATCAGGAAGAAGGGTGCATTGGGCTCTGGCATCCAGAGATAACGGAGCTGGAAATCTCTCTTCAAAGCCCTAACGGCCATGGCCACAGGGAGCTGGCCAACTCATGTTCTAGGGGACATGGGAGAAGAAGAAAGAATATTCTAGTGTGACCACATGAGACAGGCGGGCAACGATGAAGCCCAGGCCTCCGGTGGAGACCAAGACGCAGGAACAGGCAGAGCTCTGTCGGATGCCCCAAGCCACAGGGCAAGCCGGACTCCGAGACCAGAGGCCGAAGAAGCACCAGGGAATACTGTCCCGGCAACTGTCATGGTCACGCCAGCGCCTTTCCCACAGGCTGAACCCAGTCTCTGCACTCTCTCTGCTCTGTCCCCCCTCTCCCCACGGCCTGATCTGCTGTGACAGTCGCTGGCCGGTCCCTGGAAAATGGCAAGAGGAACACTGCAAGGGATTGTCGCAGACCCTGAGCAATGTCACCCTTCCTCAAGAGAACTGGCGAGAAGTGGAGTCCCAGGAAAGAGTCTCCCTTTTAACTAACAGGGAATGGTGGGGTTCGTGCAAGCTTCTTGTGAAGTCCAGAGCTGGCATGAAGCCCAAGGTTATGGTATACATTTTGAATCAAAAAGCCAGATACTTGCTCTCAGTCAACGGCATGAACCTAAATTGGCTCTCCCAGGAAGATCAAGTACGGGAGATAAGAGAGGGTGTGTGTGTGTGTGTGTGTGTGTGTGTGTGTGTGTGTGTGTGGCGGGGGTCCTGTCTGTCTTGTTTGCTGAAGGCAGAGGACAACAGAGGAAGGAATCCCAGTGAGCCTAGAGACTATGCAGATTGGCTGAGAACAGCAGAGGAAGCCTGAGCCTGAGGGCACCAGAGAGGGCCTTCACTTCTCACGACACCTTCGGTCTCCACCCACACCCGGCTCTTAAGGCCTCTCCCGCCCCCGCCCGCCCCCGCCCCGCCCCCCGTTTCTCCCAGCCCCCCGAGTTACCAGTTGTTGGAGGTGACATACAGACTCTGCAATGGACCCAGCAGCTTGTTGTGGCCGAGCCCCAGGTGCTGCAGGTTCGGGGGTGCGGGTGAGCACAGACACTCCATGCTGCTGATCAGGTTGCCGTACAGCTCCAGCACCTGAGAAGGAGTCATCAACCGTGACTGGAGGGGTTGGTCTCACTCACCACAGGCGCCCCCTGCTCCTGCCCTGGGAAAGGCAGAAGGGAGTTTGGGTTGACAACTTGCTTAAAAAAAAAAAAATACAGTAAGAGGCTGGGGTGTAGCTGGACTGGACGAGACCTTACCTAGCATGCGCAGGACCCAAGGGCCATGCCATCTCTATTACTGAATAACCTAGTGGGTGGTATCTTCCTGTAATCCCAGTATTTGACAGGTAGAAGGATAAAGAGTTCAAGGTTACCAGACAGTGGTGGTGGTGGAGGCAGCGGAGGCGCACGCCTTAATCCCAGCCCTTGGGAGACAGAGACAGGCAGATCTCTGTGAGTTCGAGGCCAGCCTGGTCTCCAGAGTGAGTTTGAGGACAACCAGGGCTACACAGAGAGACCCTGTCTTGGAAAAAACAAACAAACAAACCAACCACAAAACAAAACAACAAAAAGAGTTCAGCATCATCCTCGACTACATAGTGAGTTTGAGTCCGGGCTAGAATACATGAGACCCTGTCTCGAAAAAAAAAACCAAAGGGGTGGGGGTGTGAGAATTAGCACAAGCCCTTGCTTCACAAGCCCGTTGACCTGAGTGTGACGCCCAAATCCCAGAGTGGAAGGAGAGACACAATTATAAAACTGTCCTCTGACTGCCACACGTGAACCACGGCACACGTGACCCCCCCCAACAAAACAATAACATTTAAAACAAAAAAAATTTACTGTAGGAAGAGTGGGTGAGGGGGCATGGACCTACAACCCCAGTACCCAGGATTCTGACACAGAAGCTTCTCGAATTCCTGCCTCCCTTGGGCTACACAGAAATTCCAAGTCAGCCTAGCCTACACGGCAGCACCTTGTCTCAGGAGAGAAATCAAATGGGGGGTGGGTGGGGTAGGAAGACCATGCTGCCCGAGCAGGGGAAGGTTCTGTGCAGTTTGGAAGGGGAGACGGAAGGGAGTGCTTGGGGTCAGATGCACATAGCCTAGAATTCTCTTTTTTTTTTCTCCCAGTTTTTCGAGACAGGGTTTCTCTGTGTAGCTTTGGAGCCTGTCCTGGATCTCCTTCTGTAGACCAGGCTGGCCTCGAACTCACAGAGATCCGCCTGCCTCTGCCTCCCGAGTGCTGGGACTAAAGGTGTGTACCACCTCCCTAAAACCTTCTTAACCCATGGGAATACACAGGGATGGGGTGGGCCACAGAATAAGCCCTGATTTAGCAACATCCTTTTCTTCACTACACACTTGACTAAGGCCCATCTGGTACTGTCTTGAGGACGGGCCAGGACAAGGCACCGAGTCTCCCACTCTCTGCATTGACCGTCAGTGGGGCCTTTTTGATACGCTTAGCATGAGAAAGTCTGGTCTTAGCTGAGGTGCAAGCGTATGTGCGCGTGTGCGTGTGCGTGTGCGTGTGTGTGTGTGTGTGTGTGTGTGTGTGTGTGTGTGTGTGTGTGTATGTAGAGGCCAGGAGACAGCCTCAGCTTCCTCAGAAGTCACTTTCTTTGTTTGTGTGTGTGTGTGTGTGTGTGTGTGTCTGTGTGTGTGTCTGTGTGTAGAGGAGACAGCTTCAGCTTCCTCAGAAGTCACTTCCTTTGTTTTTTGAAACAGCCTCCCATTGACCTGGAACTTACTACACAGACAGGCTGGCTGGCCAGACAGTGATCCCCCTGTCTCTGCCTCCCCAACACTGAGATTTAAAGCACACCCCACATTTTTCACATGGGTTCTGGAGAGCCAGCTCAAGTCTCCGTGCTTGTAAGGAAATCCCTTTACCCAGAGCGAGCTCCCGAGCCCTCACCTATTGTTTTAACACGGTGAAGTTCAGAACCCGCAAATTTGCCGTTTCAAGCACACAGTGCACAGGCTTTAATGACACCCACAATGCCAGCTCCCGCCATCCCCTCAAACAGTCGTCTGAAGGAAACAAAACAAACAAAACCCCCTCTAAGCAGTAAGTTCTCCGGGTTCTTCCAGGCCCCGTGACCTCTCCTGGCCTGTTTCTGTGGACTTTCTCCTTCTACATATTGCATTCAGTGCAATTATACATAAGATCCCTCTCTCGGGCTGGAGAGACGGCTCAGTGGTTAAGAGCACTGGCTGCTCTTCCAGAGGACCCGGGTTCAACTCCCAGGACCCACACATGGCAGCTCACAACTGTCCATAACTCCTGTTCCAGGGGACCCGACATCCTACACAGACATACATGCAGGCAAAACACCAACGTACATAAAATACAAATAAATTATTTAAAAAAAAAATCTCTTTGAAATCTGGTTTCTTTCATCCAGTGTGATGTTTTCTTCCTTTTTTAAACAAGTGGACAATATTCCATTGCATGGAGAGACCACATTTTATTTATCTCTTCATGTGGCCACAGGTCTCAGGTCACTGTTGGGAATAGCAGGACTAGAAAGCAAGGCCTTCCCTGGGTCCTTCCTTCCTTCCTGTTCTTGTGGGCATGCGCCCTGGATGGGAGGGAACTGCCGAGTCCAATAGGATTAGGTAACTTTTTAAGAAACATGACCTGTTGTTTGTTTGTTTGTTTGTTTTTCAAGACAGGGTTTCTCTGTGTAGCTCTGGCTGTCCTAGAACTCACTCTGTAGACCAGGCTGGCCTCGAACTCAGTGAGATCCACTTGCCTCTGACTCCCGAGTGCTGGGATTAAAGGGGTGCACCGCCATTGCCCGGCCAAGACCTATGTTTTAGAAACCTGGGGGTGGTTCTTAGCACACAGCCACCCTGGCCAGGGCTATGCAGGGCAGGTTAAGAGAGGGCCCTCCTGAGCTGCCTGCCCTAAGCCCCCATACAGAACCTGTACCTTCAATGTTGGGGGCAGATTATTGGCATCGATTTCCTCAATTTCATTGGCACTCAGAATCAACTCCTCCAGCTTGAGAAATTTCAAGAGGTCTTTATCCACCAGATTCACCTAGAAGGAGAGGAAGGGAAACTGAGGACTCGGGCGAGCCAGGCGGCACTGGATGTTCACAGGAGGAAGGGAACAGCAGTGTCAGCTACTGTCCTGCTGCGGTGACAAAACCCCATGACAAAGCAAGTCAAGGAGGCGTTTATGTTGGAGGAGTTGATGGCTCCAGATGGCGAGGTGTCCATAACGAGGGGAAGGAAGGCCTGGCAGCAGGAAGCTGAGCGATCACACACTCCAACCACACGCGGGAAGCAGAGAGAACAAGAAAGTGGGGTGAAACTACAGGCCCTCAGGGATGGACGTCCTCCAGCAAGGCTGCCCCTCCCATAGGTTCCACTCCCTCCCCAAAAGAACTGGGGAACAAGGGTTCAGACCCCCAAGTCTGTGGGGGACACCTCTCAGTCGGAGTACCGCATCCGGTCATCCTTTCCCACGTAAGCCCCAGGTCCACCCACTTCCCACCCTTTCCTCTCCTACCTCACCGCCCACAGGAGACGGTTTTGAGGGTTAAAGGGACCTCTTCCAGCCCAGCTCTGACTCTAAAAGCTCTCCAGGCCAGTATCCTGTGTCCTTCCTATGTTGGGTCACGGGACTCTTGTGAAAACAAGAATCCTTCTTCTGTCTACACAGCACATAAGCCCAAGGATCTACGGCTGTAAGGGGGACCACCCCTCAGGGCAATTCCATCTTGCTGCCTTTTAGCTGTTCTTGAGGCCAAGCAAACAGTGTCTCCTGTGACCAGCGGAGGTCTGGGAGCACACAAAAACACTCATTGGCATGGTCTGGTTTTGTCTGCACCCTGTAGTCCGAGCCTGTACTCAGCTTGCCTAGGTCCCTCTGTGAACTCAGAGGCAAACCAAAGAGGATTTTGGTAAATGGGAGAGAGGAAGGATGTAGGGAGATCTGGGCAGGGAGGCGAGTGTTTGCACTCATCCTTTCCACAAGCAACTCAATAAACACATTAGACTCACCAACATGAATTCCAGTGAGTCCTTCTTCAGGCTGTTGGCACTTCCTGTTAAATTTTATATCTTCCCAAGAATATCATGTAACAGTTGCCCTGCCTGGTCTTCCAGAATGGCTGTGGGTCAGGTGGAACAGGGCCCACCAGCTGCCTCCTCACCCTACCCATGAATCCCAATTTCCTGTGGCCTCAGGACACCAGAAGCCCTTCCAGGCTGAGCTTCCCTTTCGTACAGGGACCCAGTCTCCTAGGTTGCCCAGGATTGGGGGGGGGTTTCCCCAGGACTCAGAAAGTCCCAGACAAAATGGTATGAGTGGGTCACAGGAGAAGGAAGGACTCAGGGAGGCTAGGTGTCCTTCCCATTTTTAGGTCTTATTAATATGACAGCTTGTCAAAAGCAGACCTGCTGGATGTTAGCCAGCCCTCTCCAGGACCTCTCTTCACGCTCTAAAAAGAAACATGGTGGTCCCCTGAAAGGTCTTTACTAGGAGGATCCAATGTAGAGTGTGCAAGGAATTAGCCAAAGAGGATCCAGGACTGAGTTCCTCCGGGCTTAGAAACAGACGGTTACAGGGAGAGAGTTGAACAAGCAAGGTCACCAAGGCCCTCCTGTTGCCCACGGAGCGTTCTAATGGACAGGGTCCCCCAGGACCAGCTCCCGAGGCTGCCCTCTCCCGCCCGCCCAGAGCTCAGCTCAGCACTTACCCCCTTGTCCACCACCCGCAGGGACCGGAAATAGGAATAGAAGAAAGCGTCTTTGATCATCAGTGGATGCTGGATGGCCAGTTCTCTCAGGAAACGGTCCTCAGCACTGGAGTCCTTCATCAAAACCCAGGGAGAGTGGGTGCTGCGGACCAAGCCCAGCAGGGTCTCCACAGTCTCCTCCTGGGCGCTCACTGTCTCCTCCTCCTTGGGGACCAACTCCCTCCAGGTTCGCCATCTTTGAGGAAGAAAGCGTGACTTATTCTGCAGAGATAGAGATAGAAGCCTTTTCACATTGCTTTATTGGGTCGTGCCTGGGTGTGTGTTCATGTGTCCACCACTTCAAGTGCGCGTGAAGCTCTGTATTAGTCAGGGTTCTCTAGAGGAACAAAGTGTATAGAGTATGAAACCACACATGCACACAGGATTAAAGGGGATTTATTAGCTAGTCCAACAATGGCTGTCTACCGCGGAAGGTCCAAGAATCCAGTAATGGTTCAGCCTACAAGGCTGGATGTCTCAGCTCATCTTCAGTGTACACCAGAATCCTGAAGAAGTCGGCGCTAATTAATGCCAGTGAAGGAGTGGACTCGCCACAGAGAGCAAGAGCAAGCAGGCAAAGAGAGCCAGCTTCCCTCTTCCATGTCCTTTATACAGGCGGCCAGCGGAAGGTGTGGCCCACATTAAAAGTGGGTCTTCCCGCCTCAAAAGACCCAGATGAAAAGTGGGTCTTCCCACCTCAAAAGATCCAGATGAAAAGTGGGTGGGTCTTCCCACCTCAAAAGATCCAGATGAAAAGTGGGTCTTCCCACTTCAAAAGATCCAGATGAAAAGTGGGTCTTTTTGCCAGGCAGTGGTGACACACGCCTTTCAACCCAGCACTCAGGAGGCAGACTCAGGCAGATCTCTGTGAGTTCCAGGCCAGTCTGGTCTACAGAGCGAGTTCTAGGACAGCCAGAGCTATACAGAGAAACCCTGCCTCAAAAAACTGAAAAACAAAACAAAACAAAAAAAGTGGTCTTCTCACTTCAGATGATTTATTTAAGGGAAAAAAAAATCCCTCACGGATGTACCCAGCTACTTGGATTTTAGTTAATTCTGGATGCAATCAATAATAGCCTTCCCGGGCTCAGAGAAAGATCTCCGGGAATTGCTTGTCTCTTATCACTTGGTTCCCAGGGATCAAATGTGGCTCATCATGGTTGACATGAAGAACTTTATACACTGAACTGTCACATTGGTCCTGCCTGTCCAAGACAGGGTCTTAAGTAGATCAGGCTGGCTTTGAACTCACTGCATAGCTGACAGACGGTTACCTCAAACCCTTCGATCCTCCTGCTTCTACCTCCCAAGTTGAGGGACTATAAGCATGCACCCCCCCACATGAGGTGTGATGAGATGTGGGAGCTCAAACCCAGGGCTTTATGAATGCTAGAAAAGACTACCGACCAAGCTACATGCCTGGCACATGATAATTATTTGTGGGGGCAGAGTCTTGCAGTGTAGCCCAGGTTGGCCTTGAACTCTCAATTCTCCTGCCTCGGCCTCCCAAGTACTGAAATGACTGATGTGCACCACCACACCTAACAAGACACAGAATAGTTCAAAGATCAAGTTCCTGTTTTCACATGTGGAGTTGGGAACTTTGAACGTGCAAAACAGAATAGATTTGGGGCCCCGAGAAGTGGCTCAGTCAGTAGTTAAGAGCGCTTGCTGCTCTTCCAGAAGACCCAAGTTCAGTTCCCGGCACCCACGTTAGGCAGCTCAAAAGCGCCGAAAATTCCAGCTTCGGGAGATCCAATGCACTCTTCCAGGCTGGGAGAATCCGCCCTGACAGGCACATACCCACACAGAGACATCCGATTAAGAATAATGCAGTGAATCAATGTAATAAAAGGAGATTCCGTGTTCAACACGGCACTTCATGCAAGTGTGTACAGGAGGCTGGGTGGGTGATCTGGGAAACTGAAGATTCACGAGGGAAGGCTTTCCGAAGAGGCGGCAAGGTGAAAGGTGAAACTTGAGCTCCTGGGAGAAAAAGATGAGTCTGCTCCTCAGAATCCACTCCCTCCAGGCGACAGTTGAAATCCGGCTCTTCAGATTTTATGGGCGTGTTTTCTTTGGTGCTGGGGGTGGGACTAAAGTCCTCATTCTGGACAAACACTTGCCAAAAACCCTCTGCCACTTAGCCTCATCTCTCCCCAGATGTTCCAAAGCCTAGGGGAGGCATTCAGCCTGCATCTGTTGACCAAACAAATGGAGTGTGTCCCTGATGGGTGTCTGTTTGCCTCTACAGAGGGAAGGCCAGCATGGCGGCGGGCGGGGCGGGGCGGGGGTCCAGCTGACAGCCAAGACCTCATCTGGCTGATTCCGACCTCTTAAGACACATCTGACGGACCTCTAAATCTAACCGTGCTTCTCATCGCCACCCTGTGCAACCCAGCTGATGACATCGGTCGCGGTCCCTCTGCATACTGAACAAGATGAATGCACAAGCCAAGGCAATAGAGAAAGGACCTTCCCGCCCGCCCGGTCGGACCAGATTTTTTTCCTCCAGTTGTGCTTGCTGACTGCCCTCGACTGGATTTCCCTCAGTCTCTCCTCAGCCTGGAAGCGGGGGCAGAGGTCATGGAGCACCTAGGCTTTCCAGCTACAGGAGTCCTCAGAAAGGGGAAAGCCAGCCCTGTAGACCCAGAGCACAGGGATCATCCCCTCCACATCTTCTCATGAGGGGCTGCGGAGCAAACTGTTCAAGACCAAAGCTCTTCCTTCACTCAGCGATCGCTTCCCTCTGGCACCTGGAGGCTGGCCAGCTGGGTGCTCTGGGCTAGCGTGAGGCCAAAGGGCAGCTTGATGTGCTGGGTCCTTCCGTTCCAGGTCGGTGCCCCCATAGCAAGGGGAACACTTGGCCCCTGAACCCCGTCAGTGTTCCAGTCCCCACGGTTCACCCCAACTCCCAAAGCAGCCAATGCCCAAACGACCACATCCAAACCTCTCCTCGGGCCTCAAGCGCTCGCGCATCTGAGCCTCTCCTGACCCCGAGGGCAGCCCAGGTCCCAGCTAGGTACCACCTACTCCCGTCTACTCCCTGTGGCTACTCTGGCTCCGTCCCAGGTCCACCTCTGCGGGACCCTTGCCTCCCTCCCCACCCCCGCGTGGGGAGCACCCACCCAGCTCCCGGTGCCACACGGGAATTCACGCAGACACAGCTTCCGAAGGTGCTCGTGCACAGCGGTGCTCAAGGTCCCGGTCTTTCTGTCGCTCGCGCTGGAGTCTCTGGTCGCCATGCTGTCTGAGGCAGGCTCGTCGCTAGGCAACCGCCAGACGCGTTACCCTGGATGCAGAGAGCAGGTGGAAGCCAACTTATCCCAGTTATCCAAGCCCCCAGCTAAGCGCCTACCAGGCCGGCTGCGAGCCCCTTACAACAGCAGGTGGTGGGCGCCTCTTAGGGGGATTCTTTCTCTCCTCCCAAAGATCGCCCGTCCCCATTCGGCAGGTCAAAAGAGGCGACATGAGTCCAAGGTTAAACATTTTAGGACTCCAGTTAGGGGATTCCAGCGTGGTTCTCCCTATCTAACCATTGGAGCGCCAGACCCATTTTAGACTCATCCAACCTTATCTTGCCATCCCCTGAATCGCCTCCTCCACATAGCAGGGACTCTCCCTCCGCCCGTGGTCTCTGAAGTTAATGGGATGAAATGACTCTAATTGGGAAACGTAACATCTTTGTTGAGGTATGATTTATGTACCCTAAAACTCAAAAGTGCCCAATTCTGTGATTTTTGTTGTATTCATAGCGCAACTGTAATCTGCTTTTTACCACGGTGATCTTATCGTTCCTCCTCAAGTTGCAAAGCATGAAGCCAACAGCCATTCTATCATCTGCTCAGCCAATGGCAAGCGGTGATTCACTTTGGGTATCTATGCATTTGCTGGCTTCTTCCAAAGGTAGAGCCATATTATGCGAGATTTGTTGTTGTTGTTTTCAAGACACGGTTTCTCTGTATAACAGCCCTGGCTGTCCTGGAGCTCACGCTGTAGACCAGGCTGGCCTCGAACTCACAGAGATCCGCCTGTCGCTGCCTCCCGAGTGCTGGGATTTTTTTATTTTTATTAAAAGATTTTCTATTCATTTTACATACCAACCACAGATCCCCCTCTCCTCCCTCCTCCTGCCCTCCAGCCTCCCCCCACAACCCCACCCCACCCCCATTCCCACCTCTTCCAAGGCAAGGTCTCTCATAGGGAGTCAACAGAGCCTGGTACATTCAGTTGAGTCAGGACCAAGACCCTCCTTCTCCCGGCATCAAGGCTGCATTAGGTATCCCACCATAGGCACTGGATTCCATAAAGGCAGAGTGCTGGGATTAAAGGCGTGCACCACCCCCACCCCCCACCCCCACCCCAGTTGAGATTTTATTTTTTTTTATGTCATTTTGCTTAATTTGTAATGTTTCCCAGAGTCATCCACGGAGCCCAGGCTGGTCTCAAACTCACTCGGTAGCGGAGGAGGACCTTGATCTGACCTGCTCCCCCCACCTCCTGAGTGCTGGGGCTCCGAGCATGGGCCATCGCACCTGGCTTCATATCTGTCTCATCGCGCATCAGGCTTCATTACAGTCTTTTCAGAATTTAGTTTATGTGTGAGTATTCTGCCTGCCTGTAGGTTTGTGTACTACGTGCAAGCCCACTGTCTATAGAGCCACAAGAGGGTACTGGATCCCCTAGGACTGAAGTTCAGACAGTCGTGAGCTGTCATGTCAGTCCTGGGAAGTGAACCGGGGTCCTCTGGAAGGGCAGCCTGAGCTCGTAACTGTTGGACCATCTCTCCACGCCCCCCACCCCAATTAGTGGTTTTAAGTTTTACTAAAAGCAAGTGACAAATAACTAAAAGTAAACATCTGGAGAGCTTATTTAGACTTCCCCTTGGCTTCAGGATGTGGTCCGTCCGGGACAGTCCGGTGACCGTAAGATTCATGACAGAAGCCCCCCTGAAGACGCCCCTGGCATCCTCAGCCCCTGTTTCCCCTGTCACCGGATCCTCATCCACGTTTCAGGACAGTGCAGTCTACCAATCTACTCTCACTTTTTCCTGAGTGCCACGCTGAGACTTCTACCGCAGAAATGTGTTCCAAGTTCCCTCACAAAATTCCTGTGACCTCAAGTTTACAAACCTACAGATTCTATCCAGGCTTATCTTTGTGCCCTTTCCATGGCTTATGAGGATGCCAATCACTTCCTCTGCCCTGAAAAACCACTTCTCATCTCGTTCCATGACAGCTTCCTTTTCTTTTGGGGCGTGTCTTCTTGAATTGTACACCGAGTCACCTTTTTTTTTTTTTTTCTTTCTTCTGCTGATGGCTCAGGTCCCGGGACTCTACAAATGACTGCCACCTCTTATGGTGGTCATCCGCCATAGGCTTGCAGTTGTGCCAGGCATAATATACTGATGGCTTCCAAATGGACATTTCCAGTCCCTCCTTTATGTTGCAAATCCAAGTCCAGTGCCCTGCTAACCATCTCTAGCTGGCTTTTGTTGTTGTTGTTTTCAAGACAGGGTTTCTCTGTGTAGTTTTAGAGCCTGTCCTGGATCTCACTCTGTAGACCAGGCTGGCCTCGAACTCACAAAGATCCTCCTGTCTCTGCCTCCCGAATGCTGGGATTAAAGGCATGCGCCACCACCACCTGGCTGAGCCATCTTTTCTGAGTTTTACCTCTCCCACATTTCTCCAGTCCACATCTCTTTGCATCCCCCTGTTGCACTACCCTGGCTCATCTACGAATATGTGCTGTTTGAGATCCAGTCAAGACATGCTTGGCGTCACTAAAGGGCGCAGAATATAGGTCAGAGATGGAAGCCTTGGAGATGTCCAAGAAGAAAAGAGCCAAGCAGGCATGTGCTCAGCCTAGAACCCTGAGAAGGCGCAATCGGAAGGACAGAGCGTCTCATTACAGAAAGAGGAAGAGGGGAGATTTTGGAAGGCAGCTGGGTTTACCACTGCTCTGCCAGATTGGATTTTTGTTTGTTTTGGTTTTAGAGATAGGGTCTCATGTGTAGCTCTGGCTGCCTGGAACTCACTACGTAGACCAGGCTGGACTCAAACCCACAGAGATCCGCCTGCCTCTGCCTCCCGAGTGCTGGAATTAAAAGTGTGTGTAACCATGCCTGGCTCAGACTGTATTTGATTGTGTGTATTAATGTTGTGTGTGAGTGGGGAGCACCCCCATGTGGAAGTCAGAGGGCAACTCTGGGTCCTCACTTTCCTCTTTGGTTTAGGCAGGATCTCTACTGTTCACAGCAGCCGACACCAGGCTAGCTGGTCTACAGGCTTCAGGGAGCCTCCTGTCTGCACCTTCCGGCTCTCAGTAGGAGAGCTAGGGTTATGGACACCTAAGACTGTGCCCAGCTTTATGTGGACTCTGAGGATTTGTCCTCATGTCTGGACAGCAACTACTGATCCATGGAGCCATCTCTGCGGCCCCACACTGAAGTTTTATTTGTTTGTTTTGTTTTTTGTTTTTCAAGACAGGGTTTCTCTGTGTTGCTTTGGCTGTCCCAGAACTCACTCTGTAGACCAGGCTGGCCTCGAACTCACAGAGATCCACCTGCCTCTGCCTCCTGAGTGCTGGGATTAAAGGTCTGCACCACCACCACCCAGCCCAAAGTGAGGTTTTATTTCAGAAAGCAGAAATGGGTCTGGGGCTATAGCTCCTTTGAGAGAGCTTATTTTGTATTCCTAAGGACCTGAATCGAGTCTCCACAAAAAGAAGGTGAAATGGTTGGTCCTTATGGCATAGTAATGGTCGGAATTCTGGCATATCACAGAGGAGGTCATGACAAATGAAAGCCAAAAAGAACCAGTGAGGCTGACAACGTGAGGTCCCTGGGGATTGTATTATTTCTCTCTTGTTAACTATATGTTTGCTGGACACAGTGGTGCACTACAATCCCAGCTCTAGGGAGGTGGAGGCAGGAGCAGCACCAGTATGGGTTACCTAGTGAGACCCCCTTCCCATAAAAAAAATTATCTGCACAAGGCTGGGCGTGTTGACACAGTGGCATGGAGGAGGGAGGACTCCTGGCCCCACCCCTCCCTGAGGATTTATGGAAATTCGACGATGGAGACATTTTCCTCAGTGGTATAGCCGCTAATGCGGTTATAAACAATTTACCCTGTTCCTGTAAGAAACCCTCCAAACAAGACATGCAAATAAGGGACACTAGCTGGGAAAAAGAAGTGGATCAGAGGAAGAGGAAGGGAGACAAAAGTGTGTGTGTGTGTGTGTGTGTGTGTGTGTGTGTGTGTGTGTGATCAAAATACATTATACATACACACACACACACACACACACACACACACACACACACGAAAATGTCATCATGAAACCCATTATTATATAAAACTAATATATGCTAATAAAAACAATCTCAGTTCTTGGGAGGATGAGGCAGGAGGATTATTGTAAGTTCAAAGCCTGGGCCACACAGTGAGTTTCAGGTTAGCCGGGGCTACAGAGCGAGGCCCTTATCTGAAAAACAAAGCATACAAACAAAAGTTCAGAGTGCCGTCGGTGGACCTTCTGATCCGTCTCGTATAGACCCGAGAGGAAGCTATAGGCCGGGACTCCTGTTCTCAGCCGGGGTTCAAGGTCTTGTACCAAGCTCCCACCTTTAAGTCCAATTTGTTTGCTCTCATACATTCCACCGAGGCACCTCTCTCTCTCTCTCTCTCTCTCTCTCTCTCTCTCTCTCTCTCTCTCTCTCTCTCTCTCTCTCTCTCTCTCTCTCTTTGGTTTTTTGAGACAGGGTTTCTCTGTGTAGTTTTCTTCCCTGTCCTAGATCTCGCTCTGTAGCCCAGGCTGACCTCAAACTCACAGAGATCCACCTGGCTCTGCCTCTCAAGTACTGGGATTAAAGGCGTGCGCCACCACCGCCCAGCTGAGGTACCTCTAAGTCAGCAATGGCTTCTAACTTCACCTCAATGGAATCTCTGCCTTTCTCTTCTGTCCTAACTTTATGTGTGTCCAACTGTGTTTATTCTTTGAGACAAGGGTTTCAGGTACCCAGGCTGAGCTCCAGCTTGCAGTGTGGTAAGGATGACCTCGAACCTCTGATCCTCCTGTCTTTGCGTCCTGAGTACTGTGCGCACCTCCACTATCGGTGTGTATGATGCTGAGAATGGGCTCCGGGACTCTGCACACTGAAGACGTTCTCCACCAACTAAGCCATAGCCTGTTTGTTATATATTATAGGGTTTCTGTTTGTTTGTTTGAGACAGGGTCTCTTGTAGCCCAGGCTGGTTTAGAACTTGCTATGTAGTCAAAGGTGACCTTGACCTTCTGAGGCTCCCATCTCTCCACCTCCAAAGTTCTGGAATTATAAGTACGGACCATCAGACCTGCCTTACTTCAGCTCTGTTGGCTGGTTGGCTTCTGGGATGGACCCACAGAGCCCCAGAAAAGATAGGCAAGCCCTATACCGTGGTACTACATCTAGTCCGTAGGGCTCACATGATTGCACCAAACCAATTCAAGTATCCGGATAATTTCTACACCTTGAGGTAAACTGATCACTAAACCTGATCGAATCTCCAGGGTCCCTTTTGCCATGTAATGAAATATAGTGGACATAAATGACAGCGGTCAGAGTCCCGCCCACTGCTGGCTTTACCAGAGGGTTAGATTAAGTTGAGGTTTGGTAAGAGAGGCAAAGAGCAAGGGTTAACCACTCTGTGGAGAAGCGTGGCTGAGGCAGAGTTGGTGGGTATGCCTGTAACCCCAGGCAGGAGGATCCCTGTGATTTTGAGGCTAGCCTTGGCTACATGGTGAGTGTCAAGACAGGCTGGGCTAAGAGTGAAACACTTCCAAAAACTAAAACCAAAAGAAGCATGGGTAAAAAAAAAAAAAAACCACAAGAGAGCAATTGGAAGCAGAGGCAGATTCGCGAGTGACAGGATTCCTGGCTGTGTGACCTCTGTGGTGCATCTTGAGGACTGTGAGCTGCCCACACCTGACCTCAATTCCGAGCTCTGGATTCCAGCGCCATGGCTCATGTGTCACAGAACAGACAGGTTCCCGATGGCAGCCAAGTGCACTCTTCCTAGCAGGGACTCTCGACTTCTCTCCGCAGACTTCTCTTTCCTCATCACAGACCATCTGCCCAGCTGCTTCCTCACCACCCCGGAAGTTATCCTTGGTTCACTCATTTCCGAATGTGTGCCCTAATTCTGACACCTCCCTCTCCGGCTACCCTGCTCCCGTCCAGGCTGTTCTAGCCTCTCACTTGGGTACCTGAGTAGCTTCTCTCAGGCTGCTCACGTCCATCTTAGATTCCTACGCCTCTCTTCACTCAGCAGCCTATTTTTGTCTCTCTCTTCAGAAGCACGCCAGATCTGACATGTCCCTATCTAAAGCTATCTGGTGGTGTCTCATCGCACTTAGAAGAAAACCCAAGTTCTTTATCGTGGCCTCAAGGACCTTCGCGCTGGGCCTCTACCCACAGTTCCACCACCCTCCTTCTCTGCCTCCTCACTCCAGATACCTTGGCCTTCTTCCTGTCTGTGGAAGAATACCACACTCATTTCTGGAGCTGTCTATCCTCTACCTGGAACACTGTCCCAGACTGTCCCACAGCTGTTCTTATCCTGCAGGTCTCAATCTTAATCAGCCAATCAATTAATTGCTAAGTCAGTTTTTTTTTTTTTTTTTTCTTTCAGATGCTCTCATGCTGAAGCCCAGGCTCACCTGAAACATACTATGTAGCCCATGCTGGCTTCAAACTTCCCGTGAACCGTCATGCCTGGCTTCAGGTCTTAGTTTAAAGGTCTGATCTGTGGGAGACCAGCTCCCACATTTATTTACCCCAGGGACTCTTGAGGAGTGAGAGATAAGAGATTTAGATAGAAATATGGAGGAGAGAGACAGAAACGCAGGATAGCCTTCAGTGGGCCTGGGTACTTACCCACCAGCTTCTTCTGCCTCTAGTAAAGGGCTTTTAAAGGAATGCCCAGGGGTGGAACAAAAGACCTCCCCTCACCACCACCCCCCCCACCCCCCGGCACAGCCTAGTGCAAAGCATCCCAGACACCTGGTGACCATGCACGTGGTCCAGCCATCCCCTAATGCAGCCCTGCTGTGTAAAGCAAGCTCAGATCTCACTAGGAAACCTCTGTGGGCTCCCATACTGATCCCTTGACTTAAGGTATTTTACACATCACTCTCTAGCCAATCATGCAATAGTTATTCCTATTTTTATTATTGCTGGGTCTTTTCTTATTTGTGAATGCTTTTTAATCCTTCTTCTTACCCCTTAGAGTGCTACGTCCTTAAAGACAGGGACTTGGATGCGCTTGTCTGTCAATCTTCCTGAGGACCTAGACGAGGACATAGTTGACATTTAAAATAAGACTAAATTGGGGCCAGGTGGTGGTGGCGTTGGCGGCGGCGGCGGCGGCGGCGGCGGCGGCGGCGGCGGCGGCGGCGGCGGCGGCGCACACCTTTAATCCCAGAACTCTGGAGGCAGAGGCAGGCAGATCTTAGAGTTCGAGGCCAGCCTGCTCTACAGAGTGAGTTCCAGGACAGCCAGGGCTACACAGAAAAACCCTGTTTCAAAAAACCATAAAAATCAATCAATCAATCAATTAATTGGGAGCTCGCTTAATTCTCTTTCATGGCACCCCCAGGTGGTCAGCTGTGTCAAGATGAAGCTGAGTATCTCCTTCCCAGTCACTGGCTGTCAGAAACGCATTGATGTGGATACTGAACGCAAACTTCGTATTTTCTATGAGAAGCCATGGCCACGGAAGTAGCTGCTGATGCTCTGGGTGATGAGTGGAAGGGTCATGTGGTCCAAATCAGTGGCGGGAACAGCAAACAAGGTTTTCTCATGAAGCAGGGTGTCTTAACCCACGGCAGAGTGCTCCTGCTGTTGTGGGAAGGGCCGCCACCTTCTCCTCCTCCTCTTCTTCTCCTTTCTTTTTCTCTTTCTTTCTTTCTTTCTTTCTTTCTTTCTTTCTTTCTTTCTCTCTCTCTCTCTCTCTCTCTCTCTCTCTCTCTCTCTCTCTCCTTCCTTCCTTCCTTCCTTCCTTCCTTCCTTCTTTCTCTCTTTCTTTCTTTCTCTCTCTCTCTCTCTCTCTCTCTCTCTCTCTCTCTCTCTTTCTTTCTTTCTTTCTTTCTTTCTTTCTTTTTTAGCTGAGGATCAAACCCAGGGCCTTGCACTTGCTAGGCAAGTGCTCTACCACTGAGCTAAATCCCCAACCCTCTTCTCCTTTCTTTATCCTTTATTCTTTTCTTTCTTTCTTTGTTTCTTTTCTTTTTTCCTTTCTTTCTTTTTTGTTTTTTTCTGAGACAGTGTTTCTCTGTGTAGCCCTGACTGTCCTGGAACTCACTCTGTAGACCACGTTGGCCTCAAACTCAGAGATCCACCTGCCTCTGCCCGATTCTGTTGGGATCAAAGGCACGTGCCACTACTGCCTGGTGAGTGAGAGGCATTCTTCTTGTTAGGTGCCGAGGAGAACTGGAGGGCGGAAGCACAAGTCTGTTCAGGATGCATTGTGGGTGTCAATCTGCGTGTTCTCACCTCGGTTACTGTAAGACAATGAGAGACGGACTATTCCTGACTGACACGTGCCACTGTGCCTTGGCAGTGCTCCTGACCATTGCACCATCTCCCCAGCCCCTCCCGCCACTGTGCTTTTTATAACCTAAGATCTGGGTCTTTTTTATTTTTATTTTTTTAAGATTTATTTATTTATTTCCGTCTCTAAAGGAGACGATGTCCACTAAGATGTTGTCAGAAACCCTTAAACAAAGAAGGTGAGAGGCCCAGGACCAGTGTACCCAAGATCCAGTGTCGTGTTCCTCCAGAGTCCTGTAACAGACGCTGACTCGTAGTGCTCTGAAGAAACGACACACGAAGGAAGATGAGAGGCCGCAGAAGATGCTAAACGTTTGGTCAAGAGAATGAAGGAAGCCAAAGAAAAACACCAACAGCAGATTACCGAGAAATGTAGGCTGTCCTTGCTGAGCGCTTCTGCTTCGAAGTCTGAGTCCAGTCAAAAGTCTGGGTGGCAGTGGCGCACGCCTTTGATCCCACCCAGTACTTGGGAGGCAGAGGCAGGCGGATCTCTGTGAGTTTGAGGCCAGCCTGGTCTACAGAGCAAGATCCAGGACAAATAAGCTGGGCATGGTGGTGAACACCTTTAATCCCAGCACTGGGGAGGCAGAGGCAGGAGTATCTCTGTGATTTGAGATCAGCCTGGTCTATGCAGTGAGTTCCAGGACAGCCAGGGGTACATATAGAGACTGTCTGAAAAAAAACCCAAAACCCAAACCAACCAACTAACAAAAACAAAATAAAAACCCCAAACCTCCAAAAGGAGTAACAAATAAATGATCAGACCCTGAATCTTCAAAAACAAACAAAGAAGAATAAATGGGAGGCTAGAGAGCTGGCTCAGCATCTGCTGCTCTCACAGGGGACCTGACGTCAGTTCCCGGTACCCACGTTGGGTCGCTCACAACCACCAGTAACTCCAGCTCCAGAAGGATGGATACCCCCATTCTGGCCTCCCCAGGCACTGGCAACATACATCCACACACAAAATAAATCTTATCAAAAGGAATAAATGATTTCACTAATATATTTTTGGAAACACTGGGTATTAAATGCAGGTCTTTGGGCATCTGATGGAAGTGTCCACCAGATCAATACAGCGATCAATACAGCGATCAATACAACGGTTTCTTCTTCTGTGATATACACTCTCACTCTGCAGCTCCCTGGGTAGACAAGGCTGGCCCCAAATTTGCACCAATTCCCCCTTTTCTGCTTCCTGAATGCTGGGGTTACAAGCATGCGCTACCACGCCTTGCTCAATAACTCGTATCTATTTAAATTTATTTTATGTGTATGAGTTTTGCCTGCATGCATGTCTGTGCACCACGTGCGTGCCTGGTGCCCACAGAGATCAGAAAAGGGTGTTGGATCCCCTGAACCTGAGCCAAAGATGGTTGTGAGTGGCCACGTGGGTGCTGGGAAGAGGTCCTCTGGAAGAGCAGCCAGTGCTCTTAACCACTGGGCCATCGCTGGTTAACCAGGAATAATTATTTTTGATTTTTTAAAAAATAGTTAAAGGATATTTTTATTTTAAAGATGATAAAAGAATGTCTCACCTGCTTTGTGTGTGTGATTTGAAACTCGGTCGTAAATGTTTCTTCAAAGCTCAAAAACATTAGTTTATTTTTCAGACAGTGATTTTTTTTTCTATATGACCCAAACTGGCTTTGAATCTGTGACCTTCTTGTCTCAGCCTCCTGAGTGCTAAGATTACAGGTGTGTGCCACCTCGCTTTGTTCCAACAATGAACTGTTCCCGTTACTTGGGAAATGGAAGACATCGCCACCAAATAATTCTTGAGCCCTGGTTGTGGTCCTGGAGCCAGAAGTCACGAGGACGCAGGTGAGAATCCGGGGGGCAAGCATGGTAGCGTGGAAGATCACACCTACGCTGTGCTCGTCGGAGCGATCCCTATTCACCGGCACGGATGTGCGTCAGGAATGCCCACAGATGGACCACTCTGGAATTCACAGTGACTCTATGCCTACACGGGGCCTCCCCGAAATTCCCTGCAGGGCATTTGCCCCTCAGCCCTCGTCAAGTCATTTCTTCCTCAGTGGTTGTACACTTCGAGCTCTGGGCTTCAAAATTTCCTCTCATTAAGTCAACGAGCACTTTCCAAGAAGAAAGAGATGCCCAAGATGCGTGTGCCTTCCTGTGCGGTATGTGTGTGTGTCGGTGTGTGTTTGCGCGCACGCGCATGCACAGTTGTGACTCAGGCCTCTGCCTGCCTTGAGGGTAACCTCAGCGTTTCCTTCCAGCCCCGCTTTCCCCGGGGCCGTGGCTGGCAGCCTTTTGAAAGTGTTTTCTGGAGAAAAGCTGAGCAATGGTTTTGCCATGGGCGGGCCTTTGATCTCCTCCTCACGCTGGCCCTTTATATATTGCCGGGTGGCCATGGCGAACCCATCAAGCTCCAGAGGCCACGAGCAGAGCAGGTTTCTCTCCAGCCTCTCACCGTCGTCATGATCTTCCACACAGGTACCGCTGGCGCGGGCGCTCCCCATGGCTTCAGCTCCATGGCTCTTGTCATACGAGGGGAATGAGACAGGGACGGCCGACCCATGAGCCTTCTGGCATCCTTCTCTTTCTCCAGGACCAACGAAGCCTGCCCTGATGCTGCTCTGCTGCATGGGAACCTGGCTGGCCATCTGCAGCCTACCCTTTGGTGCACCAACAGCAAAGATCGGAACTATACTTGAATTCTTGAAAGGGGACTTGGAGGAGCTTTATAAAAACTATGTAAGTGCCCTTGAGATTCCTTTTCCAAACCACTTCTTTAAAATGCCTTATTTTGCTCTCCAGAAAAGCTATCCTTTCTCGATGTGAAACCAGCTCTAGAGGCCAGAGAGGAATGGGGAAGAGTCAGAGAGGCTAGGGTGGGATGTTTATGAGGGGGTGCATGCACTAACAGAGGAGGCAGAGGCAGACTAGTCCAGGGCCCCAAGCCCCAGCCACGTCCCGAAGACTACAGGATGTGTGCTCACAGCCTTCTTTATCTCACATCTGCCTGGCTCACAGTCCCACGAAACGAGCGTTCTTACTGGAAGTGCATCTTTTAGAGATGGGCCAGCTTGATTCAGGAATCCCCTGAGAGCAGAAGATATCCTAGGGGAGGCAGGTTGAGAAAATCCTCCCGTGGGCCTCTGGTGCCTCTGGCTAGTTTAAGGCAGTTACCTAACTGAGCAACTCTCTGTGTGTGCTGTTGGAGCTTTCTGGAAGGCCCTCTGCCTTGGCAGACCCTGGCAGGATAATAGCACAAGACCCAGTAAGTGAGAATACTTCACTTCCTCGGGCCCTCTTAGATAATGTCAATTAAACAAATAATACCCAAACTGGAAATGACACTGACTGACTAGACTGGCATCGACATTGTCGTCTGCCCTGGCATATAAGCTTTACCCTTGGCTTTAGTAGACTCAAAGGTAGAAGAGTCAGCTGAGGCCGATGGGGTCTTAGCAATTTGGTCTTACCCCAAAGCTGTCAGTTTTGAGGAAGAGGGAGGGTAAGGAAGGACCCCGAGTCCTTCATTGGTTCGAGAAACTCTCCCTAGCATCTCAGAGGCCTTTGCAGGCACACATGAACCACCCTCTCTCAGCAAGTGGCATCAGCGGCATTCAGACAGAGGCACGAGGAGGAGGGAGCCGCATGGAAACTCAGATGAACCCCCTTTTCCCACTTACCTCAGCCTCAGCATCTGAGAGCAGGCTGCAGAGGGCTGGCGTGGCTTCAGCCAGATGGGGAGAGGAGCAGGAGCGAAGAGTGCTTATGAGGACCCTTAGGCAACACTAACATGGCCGACCTGGGTGGGTATGCCTTGTTGGCCAGCTCACAAACCACCTGTGCCTCCGATTCCTGAAGACGCAGGGTTAGTGATGGTCCAAGCCTCACCGGGTTGCTGTACCAATTAGCTGAGGTCGGAGTCAGGCTAGACACAGAGGAAGCACTGGGAACGAGCAGTCCAGGTCTCTAGCAGTTATTACAAGCCTCACAGTATTTCAAACCTCTTCCTCTTTTTACAGAGCAAATGCCAGGCGGCTGGGATGGACACTGACGAGTCTCTCCAGCTGCCATGTTTCACCCCGGGCTGCGAAGCGTCAGCCAACATCTCAACCATCAAAGCCTATCTGGAGGAGGTCGAGAGGCTGAACGAGAACAATATAAGCACAGCTCATGTCAGAAAACGGCTGGACGACATCAGCTGTTCCGACCCACCGAAACCAAGCGTTTCTGGGCCCGAAGACTTCTATGAACGTAAAATCTTTACACTGACTGTCTTTAAGAGGCTCTCAGACTGCATGGCAAAATTGGGGGCTAAGAATGATACATCCGGAGTGATGGGGTAGATAGAGCTCCAGGGAAGAATCCCAGCATCCTCAGCAGCACCTGTCCTGGGAAAGCTGGCCTTGCAATGCTGGAATTAACTCGAGAGAGATTGAGCCATTGTGACAAGCTTTGTTATTTATGATGTCTTTATTCTGTCCACCCAAACCTTAGTCTTCTGCCCTTGCGGGGGCCGGAAGTGGCAGCTGTATTTATTTATTGGTATTTATGTACTGAGTTATTATCGCTCCTTGGAGGAGTCCTCAGAGTCTATTTAATAAATTATATTGACATGATCTCCTCCTCTGGTTTGGAGTTTGTGACGGCGCTGAAATCAGAGGGTGGGAATCCAGCCTGGACGGCGTTGCTGAATGGGAATGTTCTGGAAATAGCCAGTGCTTCTGTCACCATTTCCCTCCACTAGATAGACTTACGGACAAATAATGCCAGCATGCACCAGGTGTCTGTTCAAAGACATTTTCTTTACTCCAGGTCGTAAGCATGATCACTGTCCTTTTGATATGCAGGCTGGGAAACTGAGGCAAGAAGTCACTTAACCACTTACTCAGGTTGACACAGCTGCTTAGTGGTCTAACCCAGATTCCAGCGTGCACTTTATTATTCTACCCGACCTTAGTCCTTCCCTGGGTAGTGACAGGGTCTCGGGGGGCCTCGACGCCACGCCTGGTCCAGGGCAGTAACTCAGGGTCCATTGTACAATCCCCACTGTATCCCCAGGGTCTTCCCACCTCAGCAGGGCTTCCTCACAGCAGACATGAAGTTGGCCGCTTGAGTAAAAGCTGACAGGGTCCTCAGTGGGCATCTGGAAGGAGGGGGGTCTCAAAGGGACTGGGAACCTTCACCAAGCCGCATGTTGGAAACACAAAGCCTTGACCCCCCACTGCTCGCTTGCATGGTCTATGCATGGGGCTAGCAGCTTAGTTTTGTTTGTTGCAAGGCCGGGGTTTGAACTCGGGGCCTTGAGCATGTTAGCACTTAAGCCTAAGATAAACTGTCAGCCCGGGTCGTCCTGGTTCTGAAGCCTCCTGAGCCTACCACACTAATCGTGAGCCAACCAGCGCTTTCATGGTCTCTTTAGGAAAACCGAGATCCAAAGGAAGAGAAGATGTGATATGATAAAGGGCACATAGAAGGGGAGATGTGGTCAGGATTCGGAGCTGTGGAGTGAGTGAGGAGTCAGACTTCCCATTCGTTTTCTCTTTGTGGTTTTTCAAGGAAAAACTAAAGTAGCCCTGGCTGTCCTGGAATTCGCTCTCTGGCCTCGAACTCACAGAGATCCGCCTGGCTCTGCCTCCTGAGTGCTGGGAGAGGCAGGTGGATCTCTGAGTTCGAGGCTAGCCTGGTCTAGAGAGCGAGATCCAGGACAGCCAGGGCCACACAAGAGAAACCCTGTCTCCACAAACCAATACACACACAGAGCAGGAATGAGGAGAACAGGAAAATCATCAAAACACTTCAGTAATTCCCAGGAAAATATGAAAATTAGAGGAAGCTGGCATGACTTCACATATCTCCCCTGTAACGAGCATTTTTAAATGCGATGGTTTGCAAGAATGTCCACAAATTCTTGCTTATACCTCCTTCCTGCAGACATCACCGAGCTGAGGGTTCACGTTTTTTGTTTTTGTTTAGGAATTAACTCAAGAGAGATCATGCCATTCTTACTAGCATTGTCATTTATGAAATGTTTCTCTCCAGTCCACTGAAACCTTCTTTTTATATCCTTATTGGGTGCAAGAATGCAAGTTCTACTTTGTGGGCTGGGGAGTGTAGTTCTGGCTGTCCTGGAACTCAGTATTTAGACCCAACTGGCTTCGAACTCACAGAAGGACACCTGCCGCTGCCTCCCAAGAGCTGGGATTAAAGCTATGGGCCCCATGCCTGGCTTTTGGTTTTGAGACAACGTCCTACTTTTATATGTAGCCCTGGCTGGCCTGCAGCTGCTGATCCTGTTCCTGTTAGAGCTTCCTGAGTGCCCAATGATAGACCTGTGCCACATGCTTGGCTCCTTGGTTTATTTTTCATTTTTATTTATTTATCTATTTATTTATTTATTTTTGGTTTTTCGAGACAGGGGTTTCTCTGTGTAGCCCTGGCTGTCTTGGATCTCCCTCTGTAGACCAGGCTGGCCTCCAACTCATAGAGATCCTCCTGCCTCTGCCTCCCAAGTGCTGGGATTAAAGGCGTGCGCCACCACTGCCCACCTCCTTGGTTTCCGTTGTTTATTTCTGTGCTGGGGTCAAGCTGGAGTCTTCTGCCCAATGCGCTCATGCTGGGTCACTGAACTCCACACTCAGCCTCTGGAACATGGTTTGCTTTTTCAATTCCGTTCCTCGGTCATACTGACCACAGTCCAAGTGGCTTGATGGCCGGCCACACTCTCCTACACGGAACAACACAGATGCAGAACATTCCCGTCAGCGTAGCCAATTCGATGGAGAGGATTGCATTTGATTGACACAGTATCTACTACCAGCTGAGTCCCTGAGACGAGAACCAAAGTGGTTTCCATGGGGTAGGGGAGCTGGCTCCAAAGGCCAGGGGAAAGGGGCCAGATAGGGGCTGCACTTGAGCCGTTTCTTTCCAGCTCCCGCTTCCTTCACCGACACGTGGGACCTAGCTCTGGATCAGCCGTGTGCGCGGATCCTCTCGTGAGGATGTCCCCGCTCTGCTGGAGGACCATTGCGATCATCTGAGATGCATGTTTGGGGGCAAGGAGAGCGTGCCGCCCGGAAATGCGAAGCCTTCTCAGCAATCCTGACCAAAGGGCCAGACTTTGAACGAGGAGCCCATGACGCAGAGCAGCGGGTACGGTGGGAAATGAATCCTCACAGGAAGAGATGGAACCACAGGGCGGCTACGGCCTGGGAGCAGGAAGGCTATGGTCTCAGTAGCGGCGCAGTGCCCCAGATTTAGTTGGTGACGAGCAATGAGGTCAGAGACTCTGGGGGCTGCTGCCCATCTATCTCTACTCCTTGCTGCCCTGGAATCCGCCAGAAGAGGGACCGAGCTGGGGTCTCTCAGCCTGTTCCCCGTCACTGAAAGCCCACGGTTCTAGAGATGACTCAGCTCCAGGCTGGGGGACTCCACAGCAGTTTTCTGATTAAAACTACATTGTTGGGGTTCAGGGGTAAAACACTCAGAGTGTAAACATGAGGATGTGAATTCAGTTCCCCGGAGCCCAGGTAAAGCCTGTAACTCCAGCACACCTAAGATGGGACAGGATCTGGAAACAGGAGAATCCCTGCATGGTCACGGGCCAGCTAGCCTAGCATACACAGTGGTGAACGAGAGACCTCGTCTCAAATGAGGCAGAGGGTTAGTATTAACATCTGGGGTTGTCCTCTGACCGCCACACACATGCATACATGTACACATGCATATATACACGTCATAGACAGATACATAAAAAAACCAACAACACTTGTCCATAAGGATAAAACAAACACCTTATGACGGGTATGATTCTCCTCTTTAATTCCCTGCTTGACGAGACATGAGACGTCCCAGCGGGTAAAGCACCTGCCACTCAAGTCTTGAGACCCGAGTTTGATGCCGGGAGCTCAGTAAAAGCCAGATGTGGTGGCACACATCTGTAATCCCAGCGCTCCTACAGCAAGATGGGAGGTGGAGTCGGGAATCGCACCGACTCTCCTGGGCCAGCCAGCATGGATCACGCCGCAGAGCAGAAACAAGAGAGACTCGCCTCAAACACAAGGTGGAAGGCAAGAACTGACTTGTGGAAGCTGTCCTCTGACTTCCACACGAGTGCCGTGGTATGCACGTGTCTGCATTCTTACACACACACACACACACACTCACAGGAGCAGAGATTTGTTCACGGCCACTTGGTCCCATTGCTTCTGGCTGCTCATCACAGCACAAACGTGGTGGAGGAAACTCTTCACCCCACGGTCAGTCTGGAAACAAGGAGAAGAGGGGCTGGGGTCCCAGGAATTCCTTCAAGGGATGACCCCAGTGACCTAGCTGTCTTCTACTATTAAACACGACACCACTTCCCAGCAGTTCACTGGCTGGTGACCAAGTTTCTAACACATGGACTTTGAGGGATATTCCAGATCCAAACGATAGCACTGTATTATATTATACAATGCTATAAAATACTATACTACATCATACAATACAATTCTATGCCATACAGTATCATATTGTACTATACAATAACATATTATACTGTACTGTACTACACCATACCCTACAGTACTATACTATGCTATAGAAGACTATACTATATACTATACTATATATAGTGGTTTGAATGAGAATGTCCACCAGAGGCTCATATATTTAAATGCTTCTTTCCTAGTTTGTGGAACTATTTGGGAAGGATCAGAAGGTGTGGTCTTGTTAAGGAGGTTCACTGGGGGGTGGGCTTTGACGTTTCAGTAGACCACACCATTCTGAGTTAGTTCTCTCTTTCTCTCTGCTGTGTGCTTGTGGGCCAGATGGAAGCTCTCAGCTACTGCTCCATCACTGTGCCTGCCCGCCTGCCGCCATGCTCCCCGCCACGATGGTCACAGGCTCTAATCCTCTAGAACTGTGAGTTCCCAAATGAAATGTTTTCCTTGATAAGTTGCCTGGGTCATGGGGTTTTATTACAGCAATAGACAATTAACTAAGACATTATACTGTACAAGACAAGACTATATACACAATACAATACACTATCCTATCCTATACTACATTGTTGTTGGTGATGGGCTTTTTAGACAGCGTCTATGTAGCCCTGGCTCTAGCCCAGAATTCCCGATGTAGACCAGGCTGGCCTTGAACTTGTAAGTGATCCTCTTGCCTATGTCTGCATCAACAGATCTAGGTTTTTTTATTTTTTGTTTTTCAGTGATGGACTTTGCTGGGGAGCACTCTACCATTGAGTCACACTCCCAGCCCTAAATACCTTTTAGCATCATCTTAGCGTGTACTCCTACTTGCTAATTAAAACACAACAAAATGATAGGATGAGTCTGCTGGCTGTGCATCCGACACCTCACGTTTCCCATCTGTTGAGCTAAGCCTAGTGATTGAGCAGTTCCTCCAGGTTTGTCCAAGGACACCCTATGGCGCCCACATATGGACAGGGGACCTGAAGACTTGTTTCTCAGAAAGTAGCTGTGTCCTGAACTGATGAAACTCTGTGTACTTACAGAGCTGTGCAACCATAACCACCATCTACTCCCAGAGCATTTTCATTATTCCCAGAGGAAACTCCTTACCTGTCACATTAACAGTCCCTTTCCTCTCAACCCCTCAGAAGCACTAATCTCTCTGCCTGTATGGATTTGCCCATGCTAGGCTATCCTGCAGATGGCATCATATGCTGTGCACCCTTCGAGACTGGCTCCTGTCTCACAGCATCATGCTTTCAGGGTTCGTCTGTATAGGGACAGACATAAGTACACCCACTGTGCCTTGTTCGCTTGTTTATTTTGAGTCCTAGCTGGCCTGCGTCAGTAGCAAGCTTCGTAGCATGTGCCTTCACCCACTGTTCCTCAGTGGCCCAGAGGCTTTCATACTGGGCTCAGTACTTTGGATATAAGCCCCCAGGCCTGGTGCAGGTGGCCCACGACGGCGGTGACATTTGTCTTGATGCCTACTTTCCCCCCACAGATTCCAAGCAACAAGAAAAGTGTAGAGGAAAGAGAGGAGAGATCATCTAGGAATTCACTCTAGATCCAGACCACCTGCCCCAGGCCTGTGCAGGAGGGAAATCTCACTCACACTTGCCTTCCCGAGAGGCAGTAACGTTAGACAGAGCCAAGCGCAGATGGTAAGTATGATAAACCCTAAGTTAGTGGGAAGCCGACTAGAAAAGAACTCTCAAGAATTTCTTTGGGTCATGACCAACCAGAACCTAGAAAGAGGCTGAAGAATAAAGAAACAGACCTTGGCATTTTGTGGGAAACTAAATATCCCAAACATCTTTCACAGTGTGGTTTTGCCGTCAAAACAATACACAAATATGACTGTTAAAAGTCACGTGGTGCTGGGCATAGTGGTGCATGCCGTTAGTACCAGCAATCCAGAGGCAGAGGCAGGCAGATCTCCATGGGTTCCAGGCCAGCCAGGGCTATGTAGTGAAACCCTATCTCAAAAATAAATAAGTAAACAAACAAATCACAAAAAAAGAAAGTCGTGTGCCACAGACTCAGAGAAGAAGGGGAAAAAAAAGCAACCAAATAGAATCATAGAGAAGCAATAAGTAATAATAATATGACTGATTTATTCCAGGGGGAGTCTCTGAGAGCAAAGGTATGTGCTTGCCTACTTTATAAAGAAAGTCAGGGAACACAGAGGAAAAGGATAAAAACAAACAAAACTGAGCCAAATTAGGGGGCCCAGTGTGGCCGTGAATTTACAGGCCGCAGTGATTCTCCTGCCTCAGACTCCCCAGTGGCTGGGAGAATAGGTGTGCGCCACAGTGGGTAGCAAGGAAGATTTGATTTTTATCCGTGCATATGTGTGTGTCCATGTGAGTTTATGCCACATGTATGCTGGTGCCCCTGGGGGCCAGAGAGGGCACTGGGTCCCCTGGAGCTGGCGTCACAGAGGTTTATAAGCTGTGTGACAAGGGTGCTGGGAACTAAACCCAGGTCCTGGGGAAGGGCAAACCATGCTCTCCCACCGCTGAGCCTTCTCTCCGGCCCCAAGACAACGATTTCTGAATGACGTCATCGTCTTATGCTAGAGACTAAAGACACACGAGGAAAAAAAGTAAAAAGGAATTAGAAGATTCAGTGGGCCAGGGAGAGAGAAGAGGGGCGGGGAGGAAAAGCTCAGGCGTCCTCAGAACCTCGGGAAAGTCAAATGTCAAACAATGAATCAAACCAGCAGTAAATGTGAAACTGTGTTCAACCTCACAAGAGACCACGAAAGGCAAATAAACGGGAGGCGTGGCCTTCTGCCTGTCAATCATGGCGCTTCTCCAGAGATCAGGCGACAAAAGCCCCAAGGGCCACCTCCAGAAGCAGACATCGGTCTCCTGGAAGGATTACGCCCCCCACCAGGGGCTTTCCTGGCTTCCTCTACTAACCAGGTCACAACCTGGACGAGGTGTGCACACTGACGTTCACACCAGCATCAGGGATCTCACAGAAACCAAACTGGCACACGGAAGGGAAGCTGACCTGCGGTGTCCGAGATTGGCAGCAGGAGCCTGGGAAGGAAAGTGGGGAGGGGGTGGGAGGGCTGGAGAGTTACCCGACCCCAGGGGAGGTCAGATCCTTGCTGGAAGGGGAAGGGAGGAGTGAAGGGCAGGTGGAGGCGGCTCTCAGCATGTGGAGCTGGTTTAAGACCGGTTTTTTGTTTGTTTGTTTGTTTGTTTTGATTTTCTTTTCTTTTTCTTTTTTTTCTTTTCTCTTTTTCTCTCTTTCTCACCTTTTTCTTTCTTTCTTTCCTTCCTTCTTTCTTTCTCTCTCTCTTTCCTTCCTTCCTTCCTTCCTTCCTTCCTTCCTTCCTTCCTTCCTTCCTTCCTTCCTTCCTTCCTTCCTTCCTTCCTTCCTTCTTTCTTTCTTTCTTTCTTTCTTTCTTTCTTTCTTTCTTTCTTTCTTTCTTTCGAGACAGGGTTTCTCTGTGTAGTTTTGGTGCCTGTCCTGGATCTCACTCTGTATCCCAGGCTGGCCTCGAACTCACAGAGATCTGCCTGGCTCTGCCTCCCAAATGCTGAGTTTAAAGGCGTGCGCCACCACTGCCCGGCTTTGATTTTCTTTTTTTAAAGACAGGACATGCAGGTTGTCTTAAATTTTCTGTGTTGCTAAAGCTGGCCTCCTGCCTCCCCCTGTGGAGTTCTGGGATTGGAGGCACAGGTACCCTTCCCATGCGTGGCTTCTCCTGACAGGGTTTAACTAAGCTGCTGGGAAACCACACCAAAGCTGATGATCAGAGGAGTCCATGCCTCCCAAGGACGAGCCAGTTCAGTCACTGTCTGTGGGGAGCTGGGAAAAAGCAGGGCCTGACTGATGGTGGGCCATGCATTTCAGAGGCCAGCATCGGAGGCTCTCAGCTGATCACACTTCCCAAAGTAAGGGATGTGATAGGCACAGTCTCGTGGCCACCACTCAACCCTAACAGCTCAACATAAGACAATGAGCAGGAAAAAAAAAAATCGGTTCCTCTTTATGTGACAGAACCATGCAGCCTGTCACGCCAATTCTCAGAGAATATCTAGTAGCAGGTAAATTACCAGGTTAATGTATAAAAGCAGGTTATAAAACTGTGAGACAAAACCTCTAGCTCAGGCTGTCCCAAAAACCACCATGTAACTCCAGGCTGCCCTTAAACCTCTTGTAGTCCTCCTGCTCCCATGGCCCAAGGGCTGGGATAACAGGTGTGATACACCATGCCCTGTAATCCTAGTCCTGGGGTGGTGGAGGCAGAAGGATCCTAAATTTAAGGGCCAGCCTGTGCTACACAGAGTTGGAGAGCAACCTAGGCAACAAGAGACCCTAACTCAAAATAACAAAACACTACACACCGCTCTCTTCAAGTACCTGTTGCTATTACTAGGTGTGAATGATGTGCGTGTGTGTGCGCGCACGCATGTAGCACAATGTGAGTGTGGGAGGCCAGGGCTCAACTTGGTGACATCAGTTCTCTCCTTCCTTTTCATGGTTCTGGGATTGAATGTGGCCCACCAGGCTTGCCTCTACCTGCTCAGCCCCCTCTTCACCCCCATCTTACAGTAGTTTTTGAGACAGACCATTTCCTCCGGAACCCTGGCTGGCTTGGGACTCACTATGTAGACTCACCTTGGATTTGGGGCGACCCCGAGAGCCAGGGTTACAGGTGTGAGCCACCCCACCCTGCTTAGCTAGCGTCATTTTGGAAGTCGGTAAGATTAATAAACATGACTTCAAATTTTAAAACGAAACAGTTCCAAGAAGATGAAAATGCAGCTGAGGAACATTATCAGCAAAGGTAAAATCATGGTCCCTGCGCTTCTCTCCCTAGCAGTGGTTAGGAACATGCAAGTTTCCCCTCAAGGATCTTGGAGGGGAGCCGGTCTGCTGGTCACAGTTCTCTTCTGCTCCCCAGGTCTTGCAGCTGCCTAGAACCACCAAAGCCTGTTAGGGGAGATGGCTCCTTGTATAACCAGTATATAGTATGACCAATGCCCTGCTGCCTCTCCTGGCCCTTTAATAGACTATCCAAATGACAGTCCTTTATAATGAAAATTCTAAATCTCAATTCTGAACCTTCCTGAGTCTTGACGCCATCAACTGACTTATGCAAGGGCCCCAGAAATATGGTTCCCAGCAGCACCGGTATCACCATATTCCTGGGTTTGTTTCTGGCTTACCGCTTACTGGGCAACGTAACTTCAGAGATCATTCTTATTTTTCTGAAGAACAGTGTTTGGGCAGGGAGCGGGGTCCCATGCTTAAAATTCTAGTGCTCAGGAGGCTGAGGCAGGAAGGTGGTCTCTGTATAGTAAGCCAGGGATAGATAGTGAGACCCAGCCTCAAAACTGAAAACAGAAAAGCAACCTAGGGATGAGGTCTACTTTAGTTCACAGTTCCAGGTTACAGTCTCGTATCATAGAGAAGTCACAGCGGCAGGGCCTGAGGTATCTGGTCACATCACATCCATAGTCAAGAGCAGAGAGAGGGTGAATGTATACATGTATACATTAGTGCTCAGCCAGCTTTCTCTATACAGTCCTGGGCTCAAAACCACACACTTCCCGGCTGGGTCTTCCCCTATAACACGCCAAAATCAATATAATTCCCCCTTCCCAGGCATTCCCTCAGGCCAAAGTGATCGAGACAATCTCTCACGGAGTCCCTCTTCCCAGGAGATTCTAGGGTGTGTCAAGTCAGCAATTAAAACACCACTACAGTCCACAGTCACCGTTATCATGATCTAATTCCAGAACATTTTAACCCCCAAGTCAGCAACCAGCTCTCTACTGTCTCTCTCTAGGCCCTGGCAGCCACCAGCCTGTTTTCCATCTAGGGGATCTGTCTATTTTGGTCATTTCACTTACACACAATCACTCAATTTGTAGGGGGATGTGCCTGGCTTCTTTTGCTTGGCGCGATGCTCTCAAGTTCCGTATTGAAGTGTATGTCATGCTTCATGCCTCTTGAGAGAGTGACATTCCCTGATGTGAACAGATCCCAGTCAGCTTAATATAGTCAACAATTCAGGGGCTGTTTCCACATCTGGCTGTAATGTAGGTCTAAACATGTCATGAAAGTATGATAGGATCCCTGCTTGGGGAGTGTGTGTGTGTGTGTGTGTGTGTGTGTGTGTGTGTGTGTGTGTGTGTGTATGAGCAGGAGCCATGGCACATCTGTGGAGGGCAGAGGACAACCTTGGGTTGTTTTATTTTGACAGGGTCTCTTTGTCTCTTGTGCATGCCAGACTAGCTCGAGCATCCAGGAAGTCCACTGTCTCCACCTCTGATTCCCTGTAGGAACGCTAGGATCACAGGGAGGTACTAGGTACATACATTGCATGCGATGTTTTGTTTATTTTTTTTCTGTGTATGGGTGTTTGTCTGTTGTATTGTGCACCACTTGTGTGTCTGGTGTCCACGGATACCAGAGGAGGGCACTGGACCCCCCAGAACTGGAGTTACAGTAGATGGCTGTAAACCACCATGTGGGTGCTGGGAATCAAACCCTGGGCTTCTGGAAGAGCGGCCTGTGCTCTTCACTGCTGAGCCCTCTCTCCCTGCATTTGATCTTTTCCTTGGGTTCTGGGGATTCAGACTCAGGTCCTCACACTTGCACAGCACTTTGCTTGTGGAAGCACTGCTCATTTCCCACAATGCACTGCTTGCCAACAAGTCTTATTTTCTGTTCTTGTTTTACTCCCCCCCAGTACTGTGGGCCTTGCTAGGCAACTGCATATATATATATGCATATATGTATGTATGTATGTGTGTATATATGTATATATATATATATGTGTGTGTTTTTATATATATAATATATATATAATCTCCAGCTCTTTTTTGCTTCATCTTGTTTTTAGTTTCATTTGAGATGGGGTCCCAGGTACTCCAGGCTATTTTGAAACTCAGAATCTTCTTGCTCAAGTTCTAGGAAAAGTGTAGATTTACAATAAGTGGGGTTTTGTTTTGTTTTGTTTTCTGAGACAGGGCCTTATGTAGCCTTGGCTGGCCTTGAACTTGTTTAAGTCCTTCTGCTTCTGCCCCCAAGTGTTGAGATAACAAGTAGCCATGACACCTAGCTTACAGCGTTTTAAAATTGGGATTTAATTTTGTTCTTTACCAAGACTGTTTTGGTTATTCTTGGTTCCCCATCTCACAGCTGGTTCAGGACTTGGTTGGTCTGTTTCTGCAGAGAGGCAAGTGGAAGTTTGATGGGACTGCACTGAGTCTACAGCTCACCTTGAGATGTCTAGTTTATAAAATGGGCAAGTCTTCCCAACCATGCCTTGAGACAGGGCCAGTATGTAAATATGCAGCAGTCCAGGCTAGCTTCAAACTCATGACTCCCCGGCTTCACTCAATCTTTCATGTTCTGGGATAATTTCCTTCAACATTTTTTAACTGAAAGAAATTCATAGCCAGACATGGTGGCACACCCCTTTAATTCCAGCACTCAGGAGAGACAGAGGCAGGTGGATCTCTGAATTTGAGGCTAGCCTGATCTACAGAGTGAGTTCCAGGACAGAGAGCGCTAGACAAAGAAACTCTGCCTCAAAAGGAAAAACAAAAAACAAACAGAAAGAAATGCATACAACATAAAGTTAGCAATTTTAAAGCACGTGATCTGGTGGCATTTGGTATGTTCACAAAGTTGTATAACCACTGCCAACTGGTTCTGAAACAATGTCACCTCCACTGACCTTGGTGATGTGCATTGTCTCTTGGGTGGATGGATGCCACCCAGACCCTCATCTGTATGTAACTGTACAGCATGTGACCTTCTGGGTCATCCCATTTCACTTGCCCTGTTTCTGAGGTTTGTTTGTGGGACATTATGGTGCACACCTGCAATTCCGGCACTTCCCTATAGTGTGCTACATGTAAACAGTTCATTTCTTCTTATTGTAATGCTTCTCGACAATACTGTAGAAATGGTTTGAGACAGAGTCTTACTGTATAGCCCAGGCTGACCTCAGATTCACAGAGATCCAACTTTGTCGGCTCTTGAGTGTAGGGACTAAAGCCTGTTGTGAAATTTTCAGTGTAATAGTCTTGCATTTTCTTGGTTAAATTTATTTCTTAGGATTTTGTTCTTTTTGTTTTGTTTTGTTTTTTGAGACAAGAATTCTCTGTGTAGTTTTGGAGCCTGTCCTGGAACTCACTTTGTAGACCAGGCTGGCCTCGAAGTAGCAGAGATCCGCCTGCCTCTGCCTCCCAAGTGCTGGCGTTAAAGGCGTGTGCCACCAGGATTTTGTTCCTGATGGTACATTACACAGGATTGCTTTTTTTGTTTTTTGTTTTTTTTTGAGACAGAGTTTCTCTGTGTAGTTTTGTGCCTTTCCTGGATCTTGCTCTGTAGACCAGGCTGGCCTCGAACTCACAGAGATCTGCCTGCCTCTGCCTCCCGAGTGCTGGGATTAAAGGCGAGTGCCACCACCGCCCAGCCAGGATTGTTTTATTAATGTGTGTGTGCATGACATGTGTGTGCACATGCCAGAACCATGGTATGTGTGAAGGACAACTTTATGGACTGTATTCTCACCTCTTACCTTAATGTGGGTTCTGGGAATTGAACTCCCTTCGTTAGGTTTACATGGCAAGGGCCTATGTCCACTGAACCATCTCTCTAGCGCTAGGACGTTATTTTACCTTCAGGCTGTTTATTGGTGTACATGAATGCAGTGGATTTTTGTGTACTAATCTTGCTTCCTGCAACCTTCCTGAACTCACGTGTTGGCTCCAACAGGGGTGTGGTGCATGCATCCTTTCAGATTTTTCTATGTATAGCATCCTGTTCTCTACACATAGTTTTGTTTCTTATAGGCATACCATGGTAAACATACCCAGTCTCATCTCATCACAGAAGCTAAACAGGATTCTCATTAGCGCTTAGCTGCAAGAAATAGCTTTACTTCTTCCTTTCTGAACTTGAACACCTTGTATTCCTCTTTCTTGCCTAACTGCCCCAGATAGAAGCTGCAGGGCAATGCTGAACAGAGGAGGCACCAAGGGCTATCCCAATCTTGTTCCTGATCCTAGACACTTTCTGTCTGTCACTACCCAATATAGAAGCTGCAGACATTTCACAGACGCCCTTTATTAAGTTGAAGTAGTTCCCTGTGCGCCTCATTTGCCAAGTATTCCTAAGATGCAAGCAAGGTAAGCCCAGCTTTCATGTGAAAATGGGAGACAAAATCTCTACTCTGTAGACCCTGATGACAAAATGGACGAACGTCCAAGTCCAGCAGAGGAGCCAGCACGCACCTGCCACCAACCAGCTCAGGGGAATCCCTGACTGGGCATTACAGCCAGACACACCCAGGCCTCCAGCTCAGATCAGCATTTGGTGCTGGGTGTTACATAAACCTCTCAAGCCTCAACTTCCTTATCTCTAAATTGGGGGCAATAATAGTAGCTATTTTCACAGGCTGCTGCATTACGCTAACAGGTAGTGGTAGATGTGATTTAAATCATGACCTTACCAAGTACTCTGGGTGTAGAAGCTGGATGCATGACATACAGATGTCAGATAACATGAGCTGTGAGCCTTGTCCTCCAGCCACGGTAATGACGTGAGAGTGGTCCTGGGGGTTACATTACCAAGTAGAGGGCGGCATGTGACGTGAGTGACTGACAGAAACGGAGCACTGGTGGGAGTCCAAAGGCCAAGGTGGGCTGCGCCAGGCCAGGCCAGACCACGGAGGAAGAAAGCCACGAGGCTGGGAGGTGACATTGGCAAAGGGGGAGGGAATCATCCGGGCGCGTGACTGGCAGGCCACGGGTGCTCCTCTGCCTGGGTCATGCAACAGGAAGGCCGTGTGAGACAGAGGTTGTGTTATGGTGATTGTCAAAACAGGGCTGTGGGCTTTGCTCCGGAAGGATGGCGAATGGATCTGTGTGTATTTTGGAAAGTGAGGATGTGAGACATGAAGGGAGGAAAGAATCAAGGTGGAACCAACCCCAAGCTTTGGCTTAAGGCAGCAAATGATGGCGGGCGGTGCTGTGGCACCACGTGTTGGGAATGAACGACTTTTTGGCAGGGGAGATTGAAAGTTATAGAAAGGCAGATGAGAAGTAGAGAGCTGAGAAAGAAATGTGTGAGAGGAATGAGTCAGTGGCAAAGGAGATAAAAATGCAAAAGCCAGAGGAGGGTAAGTGACAAGAAAAAACCCTGGGGCAGGCAGAACTCTCCAAAATCTGAGATGTGAAGTTATTAAGATTTGCTAATCGTCCTTCCTTTGAAATGCGCTCTATCCCCGCAGGCCTCTCCTGTGAGAGCCTTCCTCAGGCTGGCTAACTTTGCTTGGAAGGGGCTTCCTGGCCCAGATGCTACCACAAGGGCACTCCTTGTCTCTCACCCTCTCCGCTCCTGCAGGGAGGGTCTCAAGCTCCATATGCTGACCCCATCACTTGGGGTCAATGTCTATTTTGTTTGATCTCCAGGAAAGTTACTGCTGAGGAACTCCCCACCCTCAGCTCAAATCCAGGCTTCTGTGTGCAGATATGGACCAAAGGGGACCAGAAGAGAGGAGCAGATGCTGGGTAGCGACAGCCACTCAGGGATGGGGGGGGGGGGAGATGCCGGAGATGCTTCTAAGTGTCCTAGTGAGGGCCGATCACACCCCCACCGATGGGTGGCCTGGGTAACTCAGGAGTCAGCAGCGGCCGCAGTGGAATGGGGCTGGTAGGCTGAGTGGGTGGCGGAGTCTCTGCTGCCTCAGACCCCACCCCCACGACAACTGTAATGGAACCACACAGCCCAGGAGCTGTACCCAATCAGACTCGATGAAGAGATTAGGCAGTCTGCTGTATCACAGTCATTCAGGCAGGAAAGTAAACTCTTATCTTAGAAAGCTCTTCCCTTTTCTAAATAAGGGTTGTCTAGCTAATGATTCAGTGAAAGAGAAATCTGATTAATTACACAGATCCGTTCTCCAGGTTTTTTATCTACTGTAACCTGTCAGGACCTTCTGAATGATTTAACAGGTATTAATGCATTTCTGGAAATGTGGGGGACTTGAGGGAATTTTTGTTAGTTTACATGTTTAAGACAGGGTCTTACATGTAGTTTCCTGGCTGGCCTGAAACTTGTTGTGTAGACCAGGCTGGGTCTAAACTCAGAGATCTCTTTGTCTTGTCCTCCCAAGTGCTGAGATTACAAACATATGCCACCATGCGCCACTAATTTAAAAAAAAAAAATGCTATTAACAGTTGAAATCCCTATGGATTTGCTTCAAAATAATGAAGATGTGGGCAAGGTGGGTAGAGAGCAAGCTGGTCCCTTGCTGACCACGAGGGAGGGTGATGGCCATTAGGACACTTAATAGCATTAGGTGTCCATTACACTTTTGTCCACTACTGTGTGTGTATGGGGAACCTCATCTAAAAAGACCTGTTCATGGGCTGGGCGGTGGTGGCGCACGCCTTTAATCCTAGCACTTGGGAGGCAGAGGCAGGTGGCTCTCTATGAATTCAAGACCATCTTGGTCTAGATGGTGAATTCCAGGATAGTCAGAGCTACATAGTGAGACCCTGTCTTGAAAAATAAAAAAACAAACAAAAAACCATGTTCATTAAATGTTAGGTCCTCCACAAATTTATATTCTGACCTGACCTACAAACAAACAAATAAGCTACCAAAATCCAAGAAGCAACTGCAGCTACAGAACCCAAAGTCCAAAGCCAAGGGGGGCACCTCTGGCTTGGCCTCAGCACTTGGTAGGCCAAGACATGAGGATGTGTGCTGGAGTCCAGCCTGAGCTATGTGGTGAAACCGAATCCCAAAGTATCAAGGGTTAAGAATGTAGCTCAGTGGGAGAGTGTTTGTCTAGCATGCTCAAGGCTGAGTTTGATCACTAGCACTATGGGGAAGAGTTTACATCAAAATGATACTGTAATTCCATTTAGAGTTTATTTTTATACCTACAACCTAAATTACTCGTTAAGGTTTTAAACATCCTGGGGCTGAAGAGAAGGCTCTGAGATTAAGAGCACTGGCTGTTCTTCAGTAAGATCTGGGTTCGATTCCCAGCGCCTACATGGCAACTCACGGCCGTCCAGATCCAGGGGATGCAATGTCCTCTTCCTGCCTCCTTGGGCACCAGGCACGCAGGTAGTACATACAGATACACCTATACACGTAAAACAGAAATGACTTTGTAAACATTCATTATTCTGTGTGTATGGGTGATTTTCCTATGTCTGTGCACCATGTGCATGCCTGGTGCCCTCAGAGGTTGTGAACTGTCATGTGGGTGCTGGATATCAAACCCAGGTCCTCTGCAAGAGCAAGTGTTCCTAACCACTGAGCCAACTCTCCAGCTCAAATACCCAATTTTTTAAAAATGTTTTAGAATTTCCTATGTAATCAGAGTGGACATCCTCTTCAGCCTGCCACTTAAACTTGCTAACTGCTGATCTCTCATCTGGAATTCTTACTCAGAAATCTTTCTTCTTTCACCGTTTCCGGGAATGGCCGTGGGGTGGGTGGCCAGTGAGTAAGCCTGGGTCTAGAGTTCATCGACAGGTTACCTAGGTCCCTGCGTGCTGGAGCCACAGTGAACAAGAGGCAAGGAGTATTGGTCTCAATGGGCTGGGAAGCCCACGGGGAAGAAAAACTGAATGATCTGGAACACGTCAGTGTTCTGAGGAACACGGGGCATCTTGAGGCCAGGTGAGCCGGAGGGGGGAGAATTGGACCTGTCTCCTGATTAAACTACTTTCCAGGAAAGACCTGGTTGGGGGGAAAAATGGAAGTAGCTGGAAAAAGGAATTAAGACGGGGAAGGGTTAGGGTGTAGGAAACGTGCCTGGGGGACCCTGAATAAGACAATACTAACCTACGCACTGCATGGGTGCCGACTGTGAAGAACAAAGGTGGGGTTGCCGAGGCAAGCAGGCCCCAGATGGGTGAGATAGGGAGAGGGCTTGCATTGGGGGTGCAGCTTTGTCTGGAAAGCGGGACACAGAGACGTGACTAGGCTGGGGTCCCTGAGAGTCCCACTGTGAGGCCGAGACAGACAGACGGAATCAGCGTCTACCTTGTGTGTCAGGTAGGCAGTGATATAAGCAGGCGTGCAGTGATGACAGCAGGTTGGAAGCGAGCGGGTGGACTCCGCGTGGAGAAGGGACCCCAAGTCTGGTGTTAAAGGACAAAGGGAAAGAGAGGACAAGGACGTCAAGGTGGACGCCTCAGATCTGGGCTTGGTACCTGGTGGATAAGGAGGCCATTTATAAGACAAAGATGACCTTTTGGTCCAAAGATGACCTTTGGAGCTGAGGCCGGGTGATCCAGCAGGCAGCCACAGGAGGCATGGTCCTGGTCAGCTCTCCGGGACACTGACCACACTCCTCACTCAGCTCCAGTCTCCGCTGCTTTAACTGCTGGGATTGGCTCTCCGGTCCATGCAAACTTGGCCTTCTCCAACTTCTGCCTCTTGAGGTGTCTTTTTTAGACCCCCGCAGACACATAGAGATGGATTCAAAACTTTGAAAAGAACAGAGCAGCCAGCCCTCCTGTAGCACAGTGGAAACCAAGGTCCTTCCGGCTAACGGGCCTACGCAGCACTCATCTTTCTCTGGAAGGCCTCCAGGTCTCAAGACCCAACAGCTTGCTTCATGCCATGGATTTTTTTCTTTTCCTCGGAGGTGTGGCGTTTTGACAAGATTTGACAAGAGTGTATATTAGCTCACAGAGTTTCAGGTAAACAGATTCAGATCTAGGCCGTTACCTCATGAAAAAAGCCAGTAGTTCCCAGAGGCTGGCTCTTGTTGGCCACTCTGTCCAGGTGCGAGCAGTCAGGTTGAGGTGAACAACTTGGGAGGCTGGTGGGGATCGAGAGAAGCTTCCAATCTAAACAGAGATGACCGGAATCTTCTTAGCACTGAATGGAGGGACCATCTCTAGTGGTCAACGTTTCAGTATTCTGTCTGTGGTGCTGGGCCAACAGTCAGCAAGGGGACTCACTGTGTCCTTGGTCATTAGCCTGGCTTGGAACCCTTTTAAAGCTGTTGGTAGTGTAGGCCATGCTAATAGTAATGTACACTATGGGCACAGAGTGCCACTGGGTGTAAGAGCTCACAGGCAGGACTCACCATGTCCAGTTGTCCTCAGTTCTCTCTGCATGATAGGACTATCATCTTCTAGGACACACCTCTAGAATCCTCCTGCTTACCCACTCCATCTACCTACATCCCGGCTGAATTTTCATCTCCTCAGGCTGCAGAGAGCCTGACGGCCAGGACATCACATGGCTCTGATCGCCTTACGTCATCCCTCCCTCCTCCAAAGCTGGATGGGCAGCATTGAAGGTCACACAGAACAAGCTTTCCAAAAAAAAAAAAATAAGTTTTTTTTATTGTCTTAGATGCAAATATAGTTTTAAAAATGCATTGTAGTGTTGGGTACAGCTGGTGGAAACGTGCTTGTCAGCAGCAGGGCATCCAGAGGACCAGGCTCAGGGAAGCAGTCCCAGGGAATCTGGATTAAGTGGACCCCACCCTAACCCAGGCGCAGCTGCCTCCTCAAAGCAGCCCTGTACCATCACCAAAGCACACAGCAGACACTCAGCCTGTGCACAGAAGCTGAAACTCGCAGAACCTGAAGGAGGGGGACGTGTTGTTTCAGCCGGGGCACTAGAGCAGGCAGACAAGCCCGCTTTCCCTCTACAGGGCGAAGACCCAGGCGAAAAGTGCCTAGGGGTGGGAACCAGACCCCCTCAAGAGAGACACAGCCGGGCTGAGGCCAAGGGACCTTTTAACCTACAGGTGTAAACTAGGAAATGTATAAAACGTCAGTGTCTTCCCTCCCCTCTACAATCTCAGCTCTGGAGAATGCCAGACCAGGAATCCCAAAGGAATTCCAAATTCACTATGCCTTGGGTTATAACCGGGGAACCAAAGTTTGGCGTGGAGATACAGGTGAATTCTGCTAAACAACTGGAAAGGAATTTCACAAAAATAAAATTCCACTAAGTAAACACACACGCACACACACACAGGCTTGAGCAAGTGCGCGTGCACACACACGTTAACATTCACTGTGGAAAGTTCCCTTTTCTTTCCAGAAGCTTGAGTCTTACAAGCTCTGACAAGCAGACAGTCCTATCTGGTGAACAGCGAGGCCCATTCCTCAGAAAGAGCTGGGAGCTGACCTGTTCTCACCCACATCTCAAGAGGCACGGGACAGGGACTGTTTCCTAAGGCTTCTCTCACACTCCTGGCATCTCCCACCAGCTGTCCATGGGACTTAAGATCACAAAACCTGGTCAGGCGGTGGTGGCGCACACTCCTTTAATCCCAGCACTCGGGAGGCAGAAGCAGGCAGATCTCTGAGATCGAGGCCAGCCTGGGCTACACAGCAAGTTCCTGGACAGGCGCCAAAGCTACTCAGAGAAACTCTATCTCGAAAAACCAAAAACCAACCAAACGAAAATCTCAAAACTTGTTAAGTATCTCCTGGCCAAGGTGAGCGCTGAAGGAACACACTTGACACATGCCCTGAGCGTCACGCTCTTCCACGGCACCCTAACTGCCCCTTTCTTTTTAGACATGCACAGACCCAGAACAGGTCCTCTGAAACACTGCAGGGCAACAGGGGCCTGAGGCCAAGGCTGCACCTCTCGGCAACACTGGCATTCTGGGCGACTGACCAGTCTCACTGTCCGCACACCTCGCCAACAGACTACACGATGATACTGGAAACCAAGTCCCATACATACACACTGGTGGGCTGCAACTGTGCCCTAGCATCTAGGTATCGGCCATTTCTACACTCAGGAGAGAAAAAGGGGAGGCCCCCACACACCCAGGCTCCCTTAGGAGGCCTCAGGTAGCAGGACTGAGCCTCGAGGAGCCAGGTTAGAATGAACAGAAAGGGATCTGACTGTGGAAGGAAGACAAGAACCAGTACGAGAATGGAGCTGAGGCCAGGTGATCCAGCAGGCAGCCACAGGAGCCAACACACCCAAGAGAGGCTGCTGGCCACTGGCAGCCCTGATGCCACCTGCCACTGGACTATACCAGGGAATGGGCGCCATGTCTTCTAAGAATCTAGAGGGCTGTCACTCTTAGTCAGAGCATGATTGGAGGACAGATTTTTAAAGTATGTACGTTGTGGGGCTAACAGGGAGGTAAGAGGTCCTGAGCACACAGACAAGATCCAAGGTTCATGGTTGGGTCACATGAGAATTCACGCTCACCGGCCACTTCCAGCCTTCTACAAGACCCAGTGTGTGAACACCACGTCCTGGAGCTGAAGTGTGTTCTTTGGGCTGGGTAGACCACTGGAGGAGCATGGCTGGTCTCTCCTGAGGGTGACTGCTGGTGCGTAACCTTCCGTTAACTTGGAGGAAGCCCCATAGCAGGAGCTACCCTGCCTCTGCAGCACCCACTCATAGTGAAAGAACAGACAGAACATGCGCTGATGCCTTGTGAAGATTTCACAGAAACCCTTGCAGAGATTTCCCAGGTGGCTTTGTGGTTTCTCCTTTTAGGCCAATATTCTTCTTCTCCAAAGTGCTAACATTCTGAAGTTTCTTCTGTGTGAGTGGGGGCAGGAATGGGAGTGAAAGTAAAGTGTAAACAAACCCCGGTCCAACAGTGTGGTCATCGCCCAGTGGAGACCCCAGCAGAGTGGCCTTGGCTAGTCCAATGCTGACCTTGGTGTCCAGGACAGAAGTCAAGGCCAGGACCCTCTGATTGGCCAGGTTCATCAGGCAAGATTTCAAAACAAAAAAATCTCCAAGGCAGAATCATTCCTGGAGATTTTAAAGCATTGTGACCTCACAGCCACGGCAAAAGTGAGCACCAAGAAAAGGGAAGTGGAGTCACTCAAAACAAAAACATGCACCTAATAGTCTGCCAGGACACACACACACACACACACACACACACACACACACACTCACACACTCTCACACACTCTCTCTCTCCTCCCTCTCCCCTCTCACCCCCAGTTTTATACAATCTAACAGCCTTAAACATCTGATGAAACAAGATGAGATTAACTCAGCAAAATGGAGAGGTAGGCAAGAGAAGCAAAGGGCCAATCTTATACCCACGGAGTTTGAAAAACAAGGTTTCTCCCCAGCAAGGGAGGAGAGAACAGGAAGGAGTCCTCACGGCCACGGTGTGGCCCGTGGCCCGGGAGGAGGAAGGGCTGGGCTTCTTGAGGCCCTCACAGCAGCGGTTTAGTTTCCTCCTACCACAGTGGCCTTCGCTTTCTGAAGGACAATTTCACCTCGTTTTTGGGAAAGGAACAGGTGCCCAGTGGAAAGTCCAAGGTCCAGCCTATGTGCCTTGTGTCCATCCCTCAACCTGTAAACACGTTTTTGGGGACGGCTGAGGAGGGCCCCCAAGCTATCCAAAACAGGACAGAAACCAGACAATGGCGCAAGCATGCCGTCGGGGCTCAGCGCATCAATGGCGGGCTCACCGCATCAATGGCGGCGCAGCCGGCAGCCCTGCCCTTTCTTTCTCTCCACCTACAGTCCAGGGCAGGCCTCAGGCCTCAGCAGGCTCCCGTGGGTCACAACTTCAGGGAACATCCTGGGCTCCCCTCTTCGCGTGGTCCCCTCAGGACAGGCCGCATGGGGAGGAGGGGCAGGGCGGTCTAAGAACCCCGCTGCCTGCTCTCCGTGTCACAGCAGGACGAACGCACATCCTTCCCGGAGGTGCCCTGGACTGGGCTCCCTGAGTGCTGGAGAGGGCACCTCACCGCCTGCAGCATCTCAGAGGCAGCCAAGAGAAGGGTGAGGGTCAAGGGCGCCCTCCCCAACCTCTCCCTGTCTCTACCAACTGGAACACACACACTGGGGCACTGGAACCTTCAGACACGGGTCACCCTCCAAACTTCGCCGGTCCAAATCTGGGCACAGCTCTTGGCCATCTAGCCTGGAGCCAGCTTCCAGGGCTGACTCTTGGCACGCTGCCATCAGCTCTCTGTCTCTTCCTCCTAACACAAGATGGGTCAGTCTCTCTCCTTCTCTCTCTCTCTCTCTCTCTCTCTCTCTCTCTCTCTCTCTCTCTCTCTCTCTCTCTCTCTCTCGTACGATGACATCTTGGTCTGAGGACTGTCCTGGTTTGGAGCTCCCAAACTTCAGATGAAATGACGAGGATGACAGCAGCATCATGGAGTGTGACCTGCGAACGCTCGACCCAAGAGTGGGACTGACCCCGGAGTGTTTCCGCCTCTTCCACAGCTTCCAGTGGAAGAGGGCGGGGAACAGGTACGGGAGGGCCTCAGCTGGGCCACGTCCCTGGCAACGCTGGGATCGTCACGGTGACTGCAATGCCAGGCAGAGCCGAGACACAGTGGACGGACACCGCCCGGAGGGTTCCTGAGCCGGAAGAGCAGCTGTGCATGCCTGCACCGTCACCTGGCCAGTTGGCCCCCACAGCCAGTTTCCCATGTGTGCTCAGGGCTTGGGAAGAAGATTTCCCTTCAATAGAAGACACCAGGGAAGAGGCGCCTTCCTTTCTGCAGAGGTCAGAAGGGCAGCCCAGAGGGTCAGCTGCTGCCAGGGTAGCAAGAGATGGAGACTTCACTGCTGCTACAGAGGCCAGAAAGTGTGCAGGGGTGGCCAGAGGAGCACAAGTAGACAGCGATGTGACAGGGCCAGTCTCCAAGTCTCAAGAAAGGACTTCTGAGGGACCCCGGATGACGGCCACCTGCAGGAACGGGCTTTGTCTTCTTGTCTGGCACTTGCTGGCCCTGGCCCCCAACAGGCCACCAGGAGGGGAGGAGCAGAACAGCCATGTTTCCCTTTGTCTGGGCCACCCCAAATGCAGGGGAGACTGGTGATTGAGGTCACTGAGTGAGAGGTCACAGCAAGGGTTCCCAAGATGGGATACTGCTGTGGGCAGGCCCAAACCTGCTTCAGACCTGAGCACAGCATCCTGACGGGGCAGTGGGCCACTGGAGTCACGGGCAGCCCTGAGGTGATGTGTCAGGACGGGGACGGGGGTCTTCGGGCATCTCATGTAGTCACATGCCAACTATGCTTACGATTCCCCCAGTCTCTTGCCCATCCTGGAAACAGCCTCTGAGGCCTGCTCTGGCAGCTGGGACGGGTCTGTCAGGATGGAGGTGGTGGTGCTCAGCTGCCGGAGGGTACTCAGTACCACTGTGGAGAGAGGAGGCCGGAGTTAGCCTGGGACACAGGGTCAAGCGACAGGATGAAAACCTCACCCGTGTGTCCCTAAGTAGTGAATTCATTCCCAAGCATCAAGGATGAGGCCAGAGCTCAGCAAGGAAAGGAGACGGAGCCATTCCGGACCCCGCCCCACATGCTGCCTCCAGATCCAGCAGGGGCTGCACGGAGCCCAAGGACTCTGCGCCGTTACAGCTGCTGCCCGAGTGCGCTTGCTCCACTACTGAACCTCCAACGTCAAGAGATGGCTGTGGCTTTAGAACTAAATACGGAATCAGGTAAGGAAACACCCAGTTCACCTACAGCAGAGTCCGGCAAATAGCAAATACTCAATAAATGTTAAGCTGGATTTGATTAGACTGCAGGCCTGCTGAGAGGCGCTCAGGGACCCACGCGGGCGCCAACAGCTCTTCTGGTCTAGGATCCTCCCATGTCCTTGGGCCTCTGGCCTGGCTGCGTGCAGTGGGGTCTACCCTCCCCTCAGCACTGCCCAGGGGAGGGCGTGAAGTCCCAGACTCTGCTGTTCCACACTCACTTGGCCTGAGGACAGGCAAAGAGCAGTGCTGGTCCAGCCAGGAGAGCGCCGTCCGGTGAAACTCCTCCAAGCTGCTGGTGGACACCATCCCCTTGAAAGACTCGAACAGTGGCTTGATGATCATGCTGAACTGCAGGACTCGGGTTAAGGAAAAGGCGAACCGAGGAGGAGGGCTAAGGAGCACACGGGCAGAGATAGGAGGCTGCGGCAGGCCAGGCTTACCTGCCGACCTCCCTCAGAAAGAGCAGATAACTGCCTACAGAGAGCTGACCAGACAGAGGAAGGGGCAGGCCAGTTACTGCTAGGCAAGGTGTGCCCACCCTGCGATTCCACAGTTTGTTCTTACTGTGACTGCCCTTGAGTAGACAGAAGGCAGAAAAGCAAGTTTCCTTAGCCTGGTACAGGGGTGAACACCATGAGGTGAACAGGAGACCACAGGTCAGTCAGGTACAGGAGACAGCTGTGTGGACAGAGAGGCCACGCAGGCTGACAGGAACATGAACGGCACAACACTCAAAAGCAAAGTGTCTGTCTGGAGCCGGGCCTGACTTTGTGTTGTCCGCAGCCTCCCGGCTCATGACTTCCTGCAGAGCTCCCAAAGGATCCTGGGATGGGCCCAGTGGAGACAGAACTGTTTTTCCTGATTCTGATGCCTACAGTACCCACTTTGGCCTGAAAATGAAGAATGTGTCATTTTATTGAAGCAGTTCGGACACATTCCTTACGTCATGAGGCCCCACTAATGGCGGAAAGGAAGAGAGCAGCCAGTCAGGGACTCAGGCTGCTGTCGGCCACCTCGAGTCAGGCTGCGGACCACTGGTCGAGTTCTTACCTAGACAGTGTGTGGGGCCTCGAGTCTCATCCTCACATAAATACAGCGCAGGCACGGCAGTCCGCTCAAGAGGAAGAGGATGTGCGGTACCTACCGCACCACAGAACGAGTTCCCGACCGGCCCGCACTACAATCGAGACCGCCTCAAAAGCCAGCAAGCAAACAAAACACATACAAGCTTGGCCCCTCAAGTACACACACTCCCTCACCACGCTTTCTCGCTTTCCAGTGACTGTCCTATGCCGCAGGCGACCTGCCACACAAGCTGACGATGCTCAGAGCAGACAGGCAGGAACCGGCCTGTAACAACAATGCTGCCATCTTGAAGGCTGAGATCAGAACAGCCTTGGCCAGAAGACAGGTCCTGGCACCTGGGTGGACATGCTTTATTGTGACACTCAAGACCAGGGGACACAAAGGCAGGAAAAACCTGAGGGAACAGGTTTCAAACCCTGCCTATAGCTACTTGGGAGGCTGAGGCAGGAGGATCATTTACGTTCAGGAGTTCAAGACCACCCTGAGCAGCCCCCCTGTCAAGAGGCTCACAACAGCATGACTGCAGCTCCAAGGGGCCAACACCCTCTTCAGACTCTGCAGGTACTTCACACACACACACACACACACACACACACAGACACACACACACACAGACACATACACACACACATACACACACACACACATCACACACATACACAGACACATACACACACACACACAGACACATACACACACACACCACACACATACACACACACACACATACACTTAAAAAAATAATTACCCCCCCCCCCCCCCAAATCTGAAGAGTAACAACAACAAGAAAAGAAACAAAACACATCACCACATGGGGACTGGCCCCTCAGTAATAATTCAGTAAGCCCTGGTCTCCACCTGTCATGGCAGGTAGGGCCCGCCCTCTCTGTCACTGAGGGGCCTGGGCTGGCTGTCAGGTCCCTCCCTTCTCACTTGGCTCCTCTTCAGTTATCTCGCTGCCTTTGTTTGACAAAGCCTGGAGGGTAAAGCAGGCCACCCACCCCCACTTCCAGCAAAGCCCCCTGGATGGCGCCCCAGCCCCTAGGGCCACCCTGAACCTTCTCTGCCTGAGACAGAAATCAGCACTGCTAGTCCTGAACTGACAACTGTGAGAACCTCTCCTCAAGGGGTGCCCGAGAGCACTGTCTACTGGGGAAGCGGAAGAGCAGGGAACCCAAGGATACAATCCAGAACTTCCAATTCTGCAGGATCCTGCTTTTCACGTACTCCTCAAACATGTCTTTCATGTGGTCCGACTGGCGGCAGTTGACAGGGACCCCTGTGGCAGGCAGCAGCTGCTGGCAGGAGCTGAAACAACAGTTGCCAAGGATGCTCTGGGGCAGGTGATGGCAGAGGACGGCGGGGGGGGGGGGGGGGGGGGGGGGGGGGAAGGGGGGGGACGGGGGGGGGGACGGGGGGGGGGACGGGACAGGAAGCTAAACTGCTTCGATGACGACAGCAAAGGCCACCAAGGGTCGCCTCTGCCTAAGACACAGAAATGCAGGGGGGGGGGCATCAAGTGGAACCTCACATGATGGTGGTGTTGAGCTCCTCGATTTCCTCCCGAAGCCTCCGGGCCTCCTCCTGCATCTGCATCCGCTCCTGCTGCAGCTTGGTGATGTACTCCATGGTCTTCTGCAGCGTGATGGCATGGCTGGTCTGGGGGGGTGGCAGGACTTAGCTGGGCAGTGGCACCCAGCAGAGATGCGCTATCACGCCACCTTGCCGCTCGCGGGTAACTTACCTGCTTGGAATTATTGGAGATCAAACTGTTGAGGGTGTTAAAGCCCATCCTGATATTGAAACGCCTCTTCTGTTCAGCCGAGATGTGCTTCTGCCGGTTCTGTGGGGATCAAGTGGTCACTGAGACACAGGCCAGGCCTGCACGGGCCACGGGTCCCTCCTCACTGCCCAACGTAACGCTGAGCAGCTGGAGAAAGACTGGTGTCTTGGGGCACATGACAAGCCGGGGCCAGACAACTACGCAGGAGAGGCAGATGGCTGAAAAAGCTCCAATAGGAGTCAGCAGGAGTGGGCAGGACTCAGGGCCTGGGAAGCAGCACGTGCTCATGTCCAGGCAGCCAGACGTACGATGCTGCGTCTCCACAGCCAGTGCTTACAGTCCCACTTCCAACTGGTGTGGCCAAGGTGGCATGTACCCTACTGTGTCGTGAGGGCATGGTGTTGGTCTCTGGCCACGGGGCGCACCCAGAGCTCTGAACAGGCCCCAATCTTCATGGGTTTGTGGTGGGATGGGAAATGGTCGGTCAATTTACTCTTGGTGTTCCTGGGTTCGCAACACCAGCTGGATCTGTGGCTCTCCTTTTCCTCCCCATCCACCAAGGGAACCAAGACCCGAGAGAAGGAAGCCATACCTTTAACGCAGCCACGTTTTTGGGGTCTGTGGGTTTCCCTGAGCGGTTGTTCTGGGGAGACTGAGGACTGGGACTCTGCTCGGACGGGCAGGGCGAGGCTTGCCCTGAGTTGGGACATTCACGGCCTGAGGAAAAAGTTCTCTTAACAGGCAAATCCTTGGGAGAGGGGACTGGAAAAATAAGAAGGGAGGCTTCTTTGTCCTGGCCCCACAGCGGTCCTCACCAACCAGGGGGACTTCGCGCAAGTCCATTCTGAACCTTTTATGGCTACCCCAGGGAGAAGAGTGGAGATACCCTTCCCCATATCCCAAAGGGGATTTCTTGTTTCCAAGGCAAGTTAGATGTGGAACATGACTGAATGCTCCCCCAAACCAGGTGTCAGCAATTGCTCAGAGGAAGGGCTGAACAGCTAACCCAGTCCCTAAACTGCTGCCTCAGGGCAGCCAGGGGCCCTCACAGGTTTCTACGGCAATAGATCCTAACCCACAGCACACTGGCATCTTCTTTATTTTTGTTCGTTCAGTTCTACACATACGTTCTTATTCTTCCTCTCACTCGCTCTGAAAACGTTAAATGAAAGTATACCACCTTCTGACCCACACAGACTAGACCGGAGTTCTGCTGTGACCCCCACGGGTTCATGTCCCACCCACTGGTGTCCCTTGGTGCCATTTCCTAGGTCCCTTTAGAACCTCCCTGGCCTGTTTCACTTGGTTCTAACCGATGCTCCCAGCTAAGCCATTTTCTGCTAGATTACGCGGCTTCAGTGCATGGCTCTCAAGGTCACACCCTGCAGTCCTCAGGCCAGGCCGGCTTCCCTTCTTCCCTGGATAATCTGAGAAACCTGACTCCTGTCTCTTGAGTCTCTATCTTTCCAGACTGAAGCGTCTCCTTCTTCAAAACCGGCCCTTGGACAGGTGCACCCCTCTTAGCTGGAAGCCCCTCCTTATCCTCGTGGGTAAGACGCTGAGAAGCAGCCACGGTTTTAGCAAAGGAGAGAAGGCATTACAGTGAAGCCCAGTGAGAGACTGCTTGCCCAGGATGTGCACACTGTTTCTAGCTCCTTCCCCAGTACGGCACCGGAAGGAACCCACGTTTTACCTGCAGTCCAACACTCATGTCCAGCCCCTCCAGCCCCTGACCTTCTGACTCCGCAAGCCACTAGGCAAAACCGGTACGGTCCTGACTGTTCTCAGTTGTGAGGTATAAAAATGGCTACAGATCCGCAGTGGTTTAGAGACTAGGGGAGATGGTACCGGGTGACGAGCCTGCTGCTGGCTTCAGAGCTACAGCCATCCCAGGCTCGAGTTTTCTGACTGCTGACGGGCATCTGCAGTCCCTTTCTGCATGGAACCGGCAGCTCTGAGCCAGGCCTTCTGAGTGTGGTTACCTGAGTGTGCCAGCTCCCCCTGCTATGGACACCTGCCACCCCGCGTACCTGTTCTGCTCGTGCGGCTACAGCTACCCTGATGCCCAGTAAGCGTTTCCCCAGCCTGTCTGTGCAGACTGAAGGTTCTGTAGGCCAGGCTTGATTCCGGGAGCCTGTGAATGGCCGGCCTCCCCACCCGGAGCAAGCTGCTTCCTTCCTCCATGAAGCCCCAACCGGCCCACTCAGGAGAATGGAGACTACTTACTAGAGCCCGTGGCAGGGACCTGGGGACTACCCCCATGAAGTGGGGCCTGCTCGCCCTTCACCAGGGCGTCTTGCACTGTACTCGGGGAGAAGAGCCGAGAGACGGGGGTAGGCTGGCTGCTTGTGCTGTGGCTGAGGAACTCTGTGACTCCAGAAGCCTGTGGAGACACAGGAGAGAGGTCATGGACACTGGCTGAGAGCCACACAAACAGGCCTCACAGGGAGGGACGGACCCCGAGGCCTGCCTCGGCTGGTTCTCCTTACCCTGGTGATGGCAGCAGAGGCGATGACCACGTTGGATGGGGACACAGTAGACGCCAGGATCCCTTCTCTCTTCAGAGGGGCTGACGTCATGATCACCTTCTGCGGCTGGCCTGAGAAGGCGGCTGCGGGGATGAAGAGAGGTCAAGTGAGGGGCTGGTCCTGGAGCTGCTACCATCCAAACCGCTGAGCCGCAGACGGCCAGGAAAACCCGGGCATCCCATACCCTGCTAGTGAAGCATGCGGCTCCTTACCAAGGGGCAGGCGGACAGAGCCCCAGGGCATCTGGAACAGTTTTGTGCCTTTTTCTTGAAAGAGTCCCACTACAATCCCTCGGGAGAGCTGCCCATGACCATGCGTTCTTAAACCGCGTTTTCACGCCGAGTTCCCATCTTTATTTACTTCAGGTTCTATTTTATTCACTCTGTGGTGTGTGTGTGTGTGGGGGGCTGTGCACGTGTCATGGTCCACGTGTGGAAACCGATTCTCCCCTTTCACCACGCGGACCCTGGGGATCCGACTCAGCTCGCCGGGCTTAGCAGCAAGTGTCTTTACTTGCTGAGACTTCTCGCCAGCCCAACTTGAGCTTCTTTACACAAGGTCTCATTATACAGCCCTGGCTGGCCTGGGGCTCACCATGCACCTCAGCTGGCCTCAAACCCCAAATCTTCCTGCCTCAGCCTCTCAAGTGCTGGGTTCCCAGGTATGAGTCACCACACCCAGGTCAAGACTAGACCAATGTTTAAACATACAGAACGGAGAGACAGACTGCACGCTGAATTATCCATGTTGCTCTGTTCCATTTAAACGGGGAGGGAGGTGTCACGGATTTAAAGCCGTTGAGGAAGGGAACCACTGACCCCAGGCCGCCCTGGCAGACGCTGACCCACCTCACCTGGAGCAATGCGGGCGTTCTTCAACACCAAGGACACAGGCTCAGGTTTGGGAGCAGGCACTATTTTGGGGGGTTGCTTGGGTCTCACGCCAGTCAAGGACACAGGTTTGGGGTGTATAAAGGTTAAATGAGGCTGGGGAGGTCCCGCAGCTGGTGGCTGGGGTACAGGTGACAGTGCCAGGCCGCAGGGGGACGACGAGGGGGCTGGGTGGTGGGCTGTGATAACCAGACCCTGGCTCTGGCTCAAAGTGGTGGCAGAAGCATCGTGGGTAAGAGTGGCCGAGGCCGTGTGGGTGATTACAGGGGTCGACTTGCTGACCCCGGGGAACTTCTGTGGGGACAGGAAAGCTGGTGGAGCTGAAGGGCTCAGAGTAGAGGCAGGAGGAGAAACCAAGGGCAGTGGCGCTGGGACAGGTGCCGGGGCAGGGCCAGGGGAAAGCAAGGTCATAGTGAGGACGGGGAGGAAGGGCTGTGGGACACTCAGTGGTGGCTCAGAGGGACCAAAGTCTGCAGGCTGAATAAACGGGTCCACAGTCTGGGGAGTGCGTTCACAAGCCTGCCCGTCTGTGGGGTCCAGGGACGGGGATGCAGAGGGCGCAAGGAGGCTGTTGGGAAGGCTCACGGTGGGAAGAGCTGGGTTTGGCAAGATGTTCCCCTGCAGACGGAAGAGACGGAAGAAACAAAGCCATAACTACATAACCAGCGCTCACTGTTTGGCACTACACAGCACACAGGCTGACTGTGGACATGGGGACCGGGGGGCGGAAGGCTGGCTATCTCTCTCCCAGGCCCGACACACTGCTCCGCTGGGGAAATGGATCTGAGTCCCCCGGGTGTCAGCAAGGGTCTTGTTTCCATTAGGAACTAATGATAACACAGAGCTCAGACAAAGCTGGACAGAAGCCTGGGGTATCTGGTTTCTAGAGTCTGGTCCAGGTCTACCCACAGCCCCTGCCATCTTCTGTTACAGATCAGAAGCAGCCTAGACACAGCTGCTCAGGGATTCTCCCAGGACAGCTCCAAGTATCGACTTCTACCAGGCTCTCTCTTCCTGAGTGGAAAGGCTATGAGGAAGCACCTGGGCAGATCTCAGTCTCTACAGAAGAAAGGACTATCTGAGCTAGGAGGGGAAGGTGCCAGGTTACCGGGTGACTAACTGAATAGAGCACCATCTTGAGTGCTCCCCCAGGGCAGAGAACTATGCCTCACTCCATTCTGTAGCCCTAACACCTGTAATTATCTTTTATTAATTGTTACATAAAAAGTAAAAACAATACACAACATATTTTTATTAGTGATCC